>NC_092055.1:69682829-69993739 GCF_003086295.3 Arachis hypogaea
GAGAGAGGAGAAAGAAAGAGAGGAGGGAGAAGAAAGAGAGAGAAAGAAGGGAAGGGAGAGAAAGAGAAAAAGGAAAAAAAGAAGAGAGAGAAAGAGGAAGAGAGAAAGGAGGGAGAGGAGAGAGAGAAGGGGAAGGGAGGGAGAGAGAGAGAGAGAGAGAGAGAGAGAGAGAGAGAGAAGGGGGAAGGGAGGGGGAGCGAGGGAGTGAGGAGAAAAAGGAAAGAGAGGGAGAGAAAATGGAGAGAGAGAGAGAGGCGGGGAAGAAAGAGGAGAAGGAGAGAGAGAGAGAGAGTGAAAGAAAAGGGGAGAGCGAGGAAAAGGAGGGAGAGAGAGAGAGAGAGGAAGAGAGAAGGGAGGAGAGAGAGGAAGGAAGGGGGAGAAAAAGGGAGAGGATAGAAAGGAGAGAGAGAGAGAGAGAGAGAGAGAGAGAGAGAGAGAAGGGGGAAGGGAGGGGGAGCGAGGGAAAATGGAGAAAAAGGAAAGAGAGGGTGAGAGAGGGAGAGGAAATGGAGAGAGAGAGAGAGAGAGAGAGAGAGAGAGAAAGATAGAGAGATGGGAGGGGAAGAAAGAGGAGAAGGAGTGAGGGAGAGAGAGAGGAAGAAAGAGGGGGGAGAGAGAGAGGAGGGAGGGAGAGGAGAGAGAGAGAGAGAAAGAAAAGGGGTGAGCGAGAAAAAGGAGGGAGAGAGAGAGAGGAAGAGAGAATGGAGGAGAGAGAGGAAGGAAGGGGGAGAGAGAAGGAGAGGATGGAAAGGAGAGAGAGAGAGAGAGAGAGAAAGAGAGAAAGAGATGGGAGAGGGAGAGAGAGGAGGGAGAGGAGAGAGAGAAAGAAAGGGGAAGAGAGAGGGAAAGGAGGGAAAGAGAGGAGAGGGAGAAAGAGGAGGAAATAGAGAGGGAAAGGAGAGAGAGAAGGGGAGAGAGGAAAAGGAGAGAGAGAGAGAGAGTGGAGGGGAGGAGGAGAGAGAGCAGAAGGGAGAGAGAGAGAGAGAGAGAGAGAGAGAGAGAGAGAGAGAGAAGGGAGAGAAGGAAGAAAGGAAAAGAGAGAGAGAGAGAGAGAGAAGGGAGAGAGGAGGAGAGAGAGAGAGAGAGTGAAGGGAGAGAGAGAGGAATGGGAGAGAGAGTGAAGGGAGAGAGAGAGAAAAAGAGTATGTAAAAACTTATTTTAGAGTTTAAATAAAACCAGTTTTAATTTGGTTTAAAACTAAACTGAACCATAAAAACTGGTTTTTAATAAACTGGTTTTCATAAAAACTATGGTTTCAGTTCAGTTTTTTATTTAAAAAAACTGGTTTATTTAAAACAGTTTCAGTTCAGTTTCAATTCAGTTCAGTGAAACCAGTTTTTTTGCACACCCCTAATACCAACAATCTCCGTGGGATTCGACCCTTACTCACGTAAGGTATTACTTGGACGACCCAGTGCACTTGCTGGTCAGTTATGCGAAGTTGTGAAGATATGTTTAGACCTTGGTTCTGTGCATCCGTTTTTGGTGCCATCGCCAGGGAATCAATTTCGTACAATAATTCACAACCTGAGTAACAATTTCGCATACCAAGTTTTTGGCGCCGTTGCCAGGGATTGTTTGAGTTTTCGGCAAGCTTTTGGTCCGGTAACATCAGTGCCAAGTTTGATCCGGCAACAACACCAAGTTTTTGGCGCCGTTGCCGGGGATTGTTCGAGTTTGGACAACTGACGGTTCATCTTGTTGCTCAGATTAGGTAACTTTCTTTTCGTTTTCTTTTCAAAAAGTTTTCAAAAAAATTTTTCAAAAAAATCTTTCAAAAATTTCTCCTTTGTTTTCGAAAAAAAAAATTTTTTTTTAAAAATGTTTTCAAAAAATTTTTTCTTCAGAATTTTTAAGAATGAATTCTAGTGTTTCATAAAGCATGTTGAAGCCTGGCTGGCTGTAAAGCCATGCCTGTAGGGCATGTTAGGCGTGTCATGTCTGAATTACATACTGAAGCTTGGCTGACTATTAAGCCATGCCTGACCCTTTGATTGGAGCTTTAGACTAAAGAGCATAAGATTCCTGGAATTCATATTAAAAATTTTGGAATCCTTATTTTTCTTTTTCAAAATGATTTTCGAAAAAATTAAAAGAAAATACAAAAAAAATCATAAAATCATAAAAATCAAAAATATTTTTTTCTTTCTTGTTTGAGTCTTGAGTCATGTTATAAGTTTGGTGTCAATTGCATACTCATCTTGCATTTTTTTCGAAAATTTTCATGCATTCATAGTGTTCTTCATGATCTTCAAGTTGTTCTTGGTAAGTCTTCTTGTTTGATCTTTGCATTTGCCTGTTTTGTGTCTTTTCTTGTTGTTCATATGCATTCCTGAATTCTTTATGTCTAAGCATTAAAGAACTCTAAGTTTGGTGTCTTGCATGTTTTCTTTGCATTAAAAATTTTTCAAAAATGTGTTCTTGATGTTCATCATGATCTTCATAGTGTTCTTGGTGTTCATCTTGACATTCATAGCATTCTTGCATGCATTCATTGTTTTGATCCATAACTTTCATGCATTGCATCATTTTTCTTGTTTTTCTCTCTCATCATAAAAATTCAAAAATAAAAAAAATATATCTTCCCTTTTTTCTCTCATAAAATTTGAAAATTTGAGTGACTTTTTCAAAAATTTTTAAAATCTAGTTGTTTTTATGAGTCAAATCAAATTTTCAATTTAAAAAAAAAATTTCTTATCTTTTTCAAAATCTTTTTCAAAAATCAAATCTTTTTTTTTCAATTTTTTTTAGTTATTTTCAAAAATTTCAAGAATATTTTTCAAAAATCTTTTTCTTAATTTTACATCATATTTTCGAAAATAACATCATCAATTAATGTTTTGATTCAAAAATTTCAAGTTTGTTACTTGCTTGTTAAGAAAGATTCAAACTTTAAGTTCTAGAATCATATCTTGTGATTTCTTGTGAATCAAGTCATTAATTGAGATTTTAAAAATCAAATCTTTTTCAAAAAAACCAATTTCAATCATATCTTTGCAAAAATATCCTCTCATCTTATCTTTTTCAAAATTTGATTTCAAAATATCTCTTCTAACTTCTTATCTTCTTATCTTTTCAAAATTGATTTTCAAATTTGTTTCAACTAACTAACTAACTTTTTGTTTGTTTCTTATCTTTTTCAAAACCACCTAACTAACTTTCTCTCTCTAATTTTCGAAAATATCTTCCCTCTTTTTCAAAATTTCTTTTTTTATTTAATTAATTATTTTAACTTTTGATTTTAAACTTTTCAAAAAAATTACTAACCTTTTTTAAAAATTACTAACTCTTTTTCAAAAATTATTTTTCGAAAATCCTCTCCCTCTCTCATATTATTCTATTTATTTATTCATCTACTAACATCTCTTCCTCACATCACTCACCAAATTCGAACCCCCTATTCTATCTGTGTTCGAATTTTTTTCTTCTTTTCTTCTTCTACTAACAATAAGGAACCTCTTTACTGTGACATAGAGGATTCCTCTTCTTTTCTTTTTCTCTTCTCTTTCTTATGAGCAGGGACAAAGAAAAAGGCATTCTTGTTGAAGCTGATCCAGAACCTGAAAGGACTCTGAAGAGGAAACTAAGAGAAGCTAAATTACAACTATCCAGCAAGCACCTGTCAGAAATTTTCAAACAGGAGGAGGAGATGGCAGCCGAAAATAATAATAATGCAAGGAGGATGCTTGGTGACTTTACTGCACCTAATTCCAATTTACATGGAAGAAGCATCTCCATTCCTGCCATTGGAGCAAACAACTTTGAGCTAAAACCTCAGCTAGTTTCTTTGATGCAGCAGAACTGCAAGTTTCATGGACTTCCATCTGAAGATCCTTTTCAGTTCTTAACTGAATTCTTGCAGATATGTGATACTGTTAAGAATAATGGAGTAGATCCTGAAGTCTACAGGCTCATGCTTTTCCCTTTTGCTGTAAGAGACAGAGCTAGAATATGGTTGGACTCTCAACCCAAAGACAGCCTGAACTCTTGGGATAAGCTGGTCACGGCTTTCTTAGCCAAGTTCTTTCCTCCTCAAAAGCTGAGCAAGCTTAGAGCTGATGTTCAAACCTTCAGACAGAAAGAAGGTGAATCCCTCTATGAAGCTTGGGAAATATACAAGCAGCTGACCAAAAAGTGTCCTTCTGACATGCTTTCAGAATGGACCATCCTGGATATATTCTATGATGGTTTATCTGAGCTATCAAAGATGTCATTGGATACTTCTGTAGGTGGATCCATTCACCTAAAGAAAACGCCTGCAGAAGCTCAAGAACTCATTGACATGGTTGCTAATAACCAGTTTATGTACACTTCTGAGAGGAATCCTGTGAGTAATGGGACGCCTATGAAGAAGGGAGTTCTTGAAATTGATACTCTGAATGCCATATTGGCTCAGAATAAAATATTGACTCAGCAAGTCAATATGATTTCTCAGAGTCAATGGAATGCAAGCTGCATCCAACAGTACTCAAGAGGCATCTTCTGAAGAAGAAGCTTATGATCCTGACAACCCTGCAATAGCAGAGGTAAATTACTTAGGTGAACCTTATGGAAACACCTATAATCCATCATGGAGAAATCATCCAAATCTCTCATGGAAGGATCAACAAAAGCCTCAACAAGGCTTTAATAATGGTGGAAGAAACAGGTTTAACAATAATAAACCTTTTCCATCATTCACTCAGCAACAGACAGAAAACTCTGAACAAAATACCTCTAATTTAGCAAGCTTAGTCTCTAATCTATCCAAGGCCACTGCAAGTTTCATGAATGAAACAAGGTCTTCCATTAGAAATTTGGAAGCACAAGTGGGCCAGCTGAGTAAAAGGATCACTGAAATCCCTCCTAGTACTCTCCCAAGCAATACAGAAGAGAATCCAAAAGGAGAGTGCAAGGCCATTGACATAAGCACCATGGCCGAACCTGTAAAGGAAGGAGAGGACGTGAATCCCAAGGAGGAAGACCTCCTGGGACGTCCAGTGATCAATAAGGAGCCTTCCTCTGAGGAACAAAAGGAATTTGAGGCTCATCTAGAGACCATAGAGATTCCATTGAACCTCCTTATGCCATTCATGAGCTCTGATGAGTATTCCTCTTCTGAAGAGAATGAGGATGTTACTGAAGAGCAAGCTGCCAAGTTCCTTGGTGCAATCATGAAGCTAAATGCCAAATTATTTAGTATTGAGACTTGGGAAGATGAACCTCCCTTGTTCACTAATGAACTAAGTGATTTGGATCAACTGACATTGCCTCAGAAGAAACAGGATCCTGGAAAGTTCATAATACCTTGTACCATAGGCACCATGATCTTTAAGGCTCTGTGTGACCTTGGTTCAGGGATAAACCTCATGCCCCTCTCTGTAATAGAGAAATTGGGAATCTATGGGGTGCAAGCTGCTAAAATCTCATTAGAGATGGCAGACAATTCAAGAAAACAGGCTTATGGACAAGTAGAGGACGTGTTAGTGAAGGTTGAAGGCCTTTACATCCCTACTGATTTCATAGTCCTGGATACTGGAAAGGAAGAGGATGAATCCATCATCCTAGGAAGACCTTTCCTAGCCACAGCAAGAGCTGTGATTGATGTGGACAGAGGAGAATTGATCCTTCAATTAAATGAGGACAACCTTGTGTTTACAACTCAAGGATCTCTCTCTGCATCCATGGAGAGGAAGCATAAAAAGCTTCACTCAAAGCAGAGTCAAACAAAGCCCCCACAGTCAAACTCTAAGTTTGGTGTTGGGAGGCCACAACCAAACTCTAAGTTTGGTGTCAAACCCCCATATCCAAACTCTAAGTTTGGTGTTGGAAGGTCTCAACAGAACTCTGCACATCTGTGAGGCTCCATGAGAGCCCACTGTCAAGCTATTGACATTAAAGAAGCGCTTGTTGGGAGGCAACCCAATGTTTAATTATCTAATTTTATTTTTGTTTTTCATATTTTATTAGGTTCATGATCATGTGGAGTCACAAAATAAATATAAAAATTGAAAATGGAATCAAAAACAGCAGAAGAAAAATCACACCCTGGAGGAAGACCTTACTGGCATTTAAACGCCAGTAAGAAGCATGTTTTGGGCGTTCAACGCCAGAACAGAGCATGGTTCTGGCGCTGAACGCCAGAAATGGGCAGCATCTGGGCGTTTGAACGCCAGAAATGCACCCTGGAGGAGAGCTGGCGCTGAACGCCCAGAACAAGCATGGTTCTGGCGTTCAACGCCAGAAATAGGCTACAAATGGGCGTTCAACGCCCAGAACAAGCACCAACCTGGCGCTGAACGCCCAGAGTTGTGTGCAAGGGCATTTTACATGCCTAATTTGGTGCAAGGTTGTAAATCCTTGAACACCTCAGGATCTGTGGACCCCACAGGATCACCTCAGGATCTGTGGACCCCACAGGATCCCCACCTACCTCCACTCACTTCTTCTCACCCCTCTTTCACACAATCCCATAAACACTCTTCCCCAAAACCCTTCACCAATCACCTCAATCTCTCTTCCCCATCACCTCTTCACCACTCACATCCATCCACTCTTCCCCATAAACCTACCTCATAAACTCCACCTACCTTCAAAATTCAAAATCAATTTCCCACCCAAACCCACCCTAAATGGCCAAACCTTCACCCCCCTCCCAGCCCTATATATAACCCTCCATTCTTCCTCATTTTCACACAACACAACCCTCTCTTCTCTTCTTGGCCGAAACACACCTCCCCCCCTCTTCTCCATCTTTTCTTTTTCTTCTTCATCTAATTCTTTCTTTTCTTGCTCGAGGGCGAGCAATATTCTAAATTTGGTGTGGTAAAAGCATAAGCTTTTTGTTTTTCCATTACCATTGATGGCACCTAAGACCGGAGAATCCTCTAGAAAAGGGAAAGGGAAGACAAAAGCTTCCACCTCCGAGTCATGGGAGATGGAAAGGTTCATCTCCAAAGCCCATCAATACCACTTCTATGATGTTGTGGCCAAGAAGAAGGTGATCCCCGAGGTCCCTTTCAAACTCAAAAGAAATGAGTATCCAGAGATCCGACATGAAATTCAAAGAAGAGGTTGGGAAGTTCTAACAAACCCCATCCAACAAGTCGGCATCCTAATGGTTCAAGAGTTCTATGCTAATGCATGGATCACTAGGAACCATGATCAAAGTAAGAACCCGAACCCAAAGAATTATCTCACCATGGTTCGGGGGAAATACGTAGATTTTAGTCCAGAAAATGTGAGGTTGGCGTTCAACTTGCCAAACATGGAAGAGAATGCACGCCCCTACAAAAGGAGAGTCAACTTTGATCAAAGGTTGGACCAAGTCCTCATGGACATATGTGTAGAAGGAGCTCAAAAGGAAGATTGACTCCAAAGGCAAGCCGGTTCAACTAAGAAGATTGGACCTCAAGCCTGAGGCTAGAGGATGGTTGGAGTTCATCCAACGCTCCATCATCCCCACTAGCAACCGATCTGAAGTTACTGTGGATCAGGCCATCATGATCCATATCATCATGATTGGAGAAGAAGTAGAATTTCATGAAGTCATCTCCCTTGAACTCTACAAAATAGCCAAAAAGCCCTCTCCTGGGGTAAGGCTAGCTTTTCCTCATCTTATCTGCCATCTATGCTACTCAGCTGGAGCTTCCATAGAAGGAGACATTCACATTGAGGAAGAGAAGCCCATCACTAAGAAAAAGATGGAGCAAGCAAGAGAGCCCATTCATGGAGCTCAAGAGGCGCAGGAAGCTCATCACCATGAGATCCCGGAGATGCCTCAAATGCATTTTCCTCCACAAAACTATTGGGAGCAAATCAACACTTCCCTAGGAGAATTAAGCTCCAACATGGGACAACTAAGGGTGGAACATCAAGAGCACTCCATCAACCTTCATGAAATTAGAGAAGATCAAAAAGCAATGAGGGAGGAGCAACAAAGACAAGGAAGAGACATAGAAGAGCTCAAGAACATCATTGGTTCCTCAAGAAGGAAACGCCACCATCACTAAGGTGGACTCATTCCTTGTTCTTACCTTCTCTGTTTTTCGTTTTCTCTATGTTAAGTGCTTATCTATGTTTGTGTCTTCATTACATGATCATTAGTAGTTAGTAACTTTGTCTTAAAGTTATGAATGTCCTATGAATCCATCACCTCTCTTAAATGAAAACTGTTTTAATTCAAAAGAACAAGAAGTACATGAGTTTCGAATTTATCCTTGAACTTAGTTTAATTATATTGATGTGGTGACAATGCTTCTTGTTTTCTGAATGAATGCTTGAACAGTGCATATGTCTTTTGAAGTTGTTGTTTAAGAATGTTAAATATTTTGGCTCTTGAAAGAATGATGACTAGGAGACATGTTATTTGATAATCTGAAAAATCATAAAAATGATTCTTGAAGCAAGAAAAAGCAGCAAAGAACAAAGCTTGTAGAAAAAAAATAAAATAAAATAGGCGAAAAAAAAATAGAAAGAAAGAGAAAAAGCAAGCAGAAAAAGCCAAAAGCTCTTAAAACCAAGAGGCAAGAGCAAAAAGCCAATAACCCTTAAAACCAAAAGGCAAGGGCAAATAAAAAGGATCCCAAGGCTTTGAGCATCAGTGGATAGGAGGGCCTAAAGGAATAAAATCCTGGCCTAAGCGGCTAAACCAAGCTGTCCCTAACCATGTGCTTGTGGCGTGTAGGTGTCAAGTGAAAACTTGAGACTGAGCAGTTAAAGTCAAGGTCCAAAGCAAAAAAAGAGTGTGCTTAAGAACCCTGGACACCTCTAGTTGGGGACTTTAGCAAAGCTGAGTCACAATCTGAAAAGGTTCACCCAATTATGTGTCTGTGGCATTTATGTATCCGGTGGTAATACTGGAAAACAAAGTGCTTAGGGCCACAGCCAAGACTCATAAAATAGCTGTGTTCAAGAATCATCATACTGAACTAGGAGAATCAATAACACTATCTGAACTCTGAGTTCCTATAGAAGCCAATCATTCTGAACTTCAATGGATAAAGTGAGATTCCAAAACTATTCAAGAGGCAAAAAGCTACAAGTCCTGCTAATCTAATTGGAGCTATGTTTCATTGATAGTTTGGAATTTATAGTATATTCTCTTCTTTTTATCCTATTTGATTTTTCAGTTGCTTGGGGACAAGCAACAATTTAAGTTTGGTGTTGTGATGAGCGGATAATTTATACGCTTTTTGGCATTGTTTTTAGTATGTTTTTAGTAGAATCTAGTTACTTTTAGGGATGTTTTCATTAGTTTTTATGTTAAATTCACATTTCTGGACTTTACTATAAGTTTGTGTGTTTTTCTGTGATTTCAGGTATTTTCTGGCTGAAATTGAGGGACTTGAGCAAAAATGAGATTCAGAGGTTGAAGAAGGACTGCTGATGCTGTTGGATTCTAACCTCCCTGCATTCAAAGTGAATTTTCTGGAGCTACAGAACTCAAAATGGCGCGCTTCCAATTGCGTTGGAAAGTAGACATCCAGGGCTTTCCAGAAATAAATAATGGTCCATACTTTGCCCAAGTTTAGATGACACAAACCGGCGTTCAACGCCAGCTCTCTGCCCAATTCTGGCGTCCAGTGCCAGAAACAAGTTGCAAAGTGGAGTTCAACCCCCAAAACTGGCACAAAAGCTGGCGTTCAACTCCAAGAATGACCTCTCCACGTGTAGACTTCAAGCTCAGCGCAAGCACACACCAAGTGGGCCCCGGAAGTAGATTTATGCATCAATTACTTACTTCTGTAAACCCTAGTAGCTAGTTTATTATAAATAGGACCTTTTACTATTGTATTAGACATCCTGGATTGTATTCTGATCCTGTGATCACGTTTTAGGGGGCTGGCCATTCGGCCTTGCTTGGACCTTTCACTTATGTATTTTTAACGGTAGAGTTTCCACACTCTATAGATTAAGGTGTGGAGCTCTGCTGTTCCTCAAAGATTAATGCAAAGTACTACTGTTTTCTACTCAATTCATCTTATTTCGCTTCTAAGATATTCATTCGCACTTCAACCTGAATGTGATGAACGTGACAATCATCATCATTCCCTATGAACGCGTGCCTGACAACCACCTCCGTTCTACCTTAGATTGAATAAGTGTCTCTTAGATCTCTTAATCGGAATCTTTGTGGTGTAAGCTAGAATGATGGCGACATTCAAGAGAATCCGGAAAGTCTAAACCTTGTCTGTGGTATTCCGAGTAGGATTCAATGATTGAATGACTGTGACAAGCTTCAAACTCGCGAGTGCTGGGCGTATTGACAGACGCAAAAGTAGGGTGAATCCTATTCCAGCATGATCGGGAACCTCAGATGATTAGCCGTGCCGTGACAGGGCATCTTGGACCATTTTCACAAGAGGAGGGGATGTAGCCACTGACAACGGTGATGCCCTTGCATAAAGCCAGCCATGGAAAGGAGTGAGACTGATTGGATGAAAGACAGCAGGAAAGCAGAGGTTCACAGGAACGAAAGCATCTCTATGCGCTTATCTGAAATTCTCACCAATGATTTACATAAGTATTTCTATCCTTATTTTATTATTAATTTCGAAAACTCCATAACCATTTTATATCCTCCTGACTGAGATTTACAAGGTGACCATAGCTTGCTTCATACCAACAATCTCCGTGGGATTCGACCCTTACTCACGTAAGGTATTACTTGGACGACCCAGTGCACTTGCTGGTCAGTTATGCGAAGTTGTGAAGATATGTTTAGACCTTGGTTCTGTGCATCCGTTTTTGGTGCCATCGCCAGGGAATCAATTTCGTACAATAATTCACAACCTGAGTAACAATTTCGCATACCAGGACGCCCCTTCTATTGGCTCTATCCGGGACAGATGATCAGCCACTTGGTTCTATGTCTCTTTTCTGTCTCTTATTTCTATATCAAACTCTTGCAACAGCAATACCCATCTTATAAGCCTGGGTTTTGAATCCTGCTTTTTGAGTAGATATTTAAGAGCAGCATGGTCAGTGTACACAATCACTTTTGATCCTACCAAGTATGATCTAAACTTGTCAATGGCATAGACCACTGCAAGTAATTCCTTTTCTGTGGTTGTGTAATTTTTCTGGGCATCATTTAAAATACGGCTAGCATAATAAATGACATGCAGAAGCTTGTCATGCCTCTGCCCCAGTACTGCACCAATGGCGTGATCACTGGCATCACACATTAATTCGAATGGTAATGTCCAGTCTGGTGCAGAGATAACTGGTGCTGTGACCAGCTTAGCTTTCAGAGTTTCAAACGCCTGCAGGCATTCTGTGTCAAACACAAATGGCGTGTCAGCAGCTAGCAGGTTGCTTAGAGGTTTTGTAATTTTTAAAAAATCCTTTATAAACCTCCTATAGAATCCTGCATGCCCCAGAAAGCTTCTGATTGCCTTAACATTGGCAGGTGGTGGTAATTTTTCAATTACCTCTATTTTAGCTTGATCCACCTCTATTCCCTTGTTTAAAATTTTATGCCCAAGGACAATCCCTTCAGTCACCATAAAGTGACATTTTTTCCAGTTTAAAACCAGGTTGGTCTCTTGGCATCTTTTCAAAACCAATGTCAGGTGATCAAGACAGGAGCTGAATGAGTCTCCATATACTGAGAAGTCATCCATGAAGACTTCCATAAATTTTTCCACCATATCAGAGAAAATAGAGAGCATGCATCTCTGAAAGGTTGCAGGCGCATTACACAACCCAAATAGCATCCTTCTGTAAGCAAACACTCCAGATGGACATGTGAATGCTGTTTTCTCTTGATCCTGGGGATCTACTGCAATTTGGTTGTAGCCTGAATAGCCATCCAAAAAATAGTAATAATCATGACCTGCTAGTCTTTCTAGCATCTGGTCTATGAATGGTAAAGGAAAATGATCCTTTTTGGTGGCTGTATTGAGCCTTCTGTAGTCAATACACATGCGCCACCCTATAACTGTTCTTGTAGGAACCAGTTCATTTTTTTCATTATGAACCACTATCATGCCTCCCTTTTTGGGAACAACTTGGACAGGGCTTACCCAGGGGCTATCAGAAATAGGATAAATAATCCCAGCCTCCAATAATTTGGTGACCTCTTTCTGCACCACTTCCTTCATGGCTGGATTTAGCCGCCTCTGTGGTTGAACTACTGGCTTAGCATTGTCCTCCAATAAGATCTTGTGCATGCATCTAGCTGGGCTTATGCCCTTAAGGTCACCTGTGGACCACCCAAGAGCTGTCTTGTGTGTCCTTAGCACTTGAATTAGTGCTTCCTCTTCCAGTGGATTTAAAGCAGAGCTTATGATCACTAGAAAAGTGTAACCTTCTCCCAGAAATGCATATTTCAGGGATGTGGTAATGGTTTGAGCTCGGGTTTAGGAGGTTTTTTCTCTTCCTGAGGAAATTTCAGAGGCTCTTTCAATTCCTCTGAATCCTCAAGATCAGGCTGAACATCTTTAAAGATATCTTCCAACTCTGATTCGAGACTCTCAGCCATGTTGATCTCCTCTACCAAAGAGTCAATAAGATCAACTTTCATGCAGTCTTTTGGTGTGTCTGGATGCTGCATGGCATTGACAGCATTCAACTTAAACTCATCCTCATTGACTCTCAGGGTGACTTCCCCCTTTTGGACATCAATGAGAGTTCGTCCAGTTGCTAGGAAAGGTCTTCTTAGAATGAGAGTAGCACTCTTGTGCTCCTCCATTTCCAGTACTACAAAGTCAGTGGGAAAGGCGAATGGCCCAACCCTGATAATCATGTCCTCAATCACGCCTGATGGGTATTTAATGGAGCCATCAGCAAGTTGGAGACATATCCGGGTTGGTTTAACTTCTTCAGTTAAACCAAGCTTTCTGATAGTGGATGCAGGTATTAGGTTGATGCTTGCCCCAAGATCACATAAGGCTGTCTTGGTGCAATTACCCTCTAATATGCATGGTATTAGAAAGCTTCCGGGATCTTTAAGCTTTTTTGGAAAGCTTTTCAGAATGACTGCACTGCATTCTTCAGTGAGGAAAACTCTTTCAGTTTCTCTCCAATCCTTCTTATGACTCAAGATCTCTTTCATGAACTTGGCATAAGAAGGTATTTGCTCAAGTGCCTCTGCAAACGGAATCATTATTTCAAGAGTCCTGAGATAATCTGCAAAGCGAGCAAATTGCTTATCCTGCTCCTCTTGGCTGAGTTTTTGAGGATAAGGTATCTTGGCTTTATATTCTTCAACCTTAGTTGCTGCAGGTTTATTTCTTACAGAGGTGGTTGGAGAAGCCTTTTTAGAGGGGTTGTTATTAGCACTTGTGTATGTCTGATCCCTCACTGGCATTTGAATGCCAGGGTTAGAAGTTGGAGTGACGTTGGACGCCAACTTCTCACCTGTTCTGGCGTCTGAACGCCAGAACTGTGCTTCTTTTGGGTGTTCAACGCCAATTCCTTGCTTGTTTCTGGCGCTGAACGCCAGGACTGAGCATGGTTTGGGCATTCAACGCCAGCTTCCCACCCAATTTCTGGCGTTTGATTGCCAGAATTATTCTTCTCCGGGCTCTTACTGTCCTCAGATGGATTTTGGATTGTTTGCTCATTTCTTGACTTCCTGCTACCTTGAGGTGGGGCATCTAATGTTTTTTCACTTCTCAATTGAACTGCTTGGCACTCTTCTGTTATTTGTTTTGACAGCTGCTGCTTTGTTTGCTTTAATTGTACTTCCATATTTATATTAGCCATTCTTGTCTCTTGTAGTCTCTCCTTGAATTCGGCTAACTGTTTTGTTAGAAAATCCAATTGCTGATTGAATTCAGTAGCTTGTTCTGCAGGACTGAGTTCAGCAGTCACTTTTCTAGCCTCTTCTTTCATGGAAGGTTCACTGCTTAGGTACAGATGCTGATTTCCGGCAACTGTATCAATGAGCTCTTGAGCTTCTTCAATTGTCTTTCTCATGTGGATAGATCCACCAGCTGAGTAATCTTGAGAAATCTAAGCCCTTCCTGTAAGCCCATAGTAGAAGATGTCTAACTGAACCAACTCTGAAAACATTTCAGAGGGGCATTTTCTTAGCATCTCTCTGTATCTCTCCCAGGCATCATAAAGAGATTCATTATCTCCTTGTTTAAAGCCTTGGATGTCCAGCCTTAGCTGTGTCATTCTTTTTGGAGGAAAATATTGATTCAGGAATTTTTCTGATAGCTGTTTCCATGTCCTTATGCTAGCCTTAGGTTGGTTATTTAACCACCTCTTAGCTTGGTCTTTTACAGCAAATAGAAACAGTAATAGTCTGTAGACATCCTAATCTACTTCTTTATCATGGACTGTATCAGCAATTTGTATAAACTGTGCCAGAAACAATGAAGGTTCTTCCTGTGGAAGACCGAAATACTGGCAACTTTGCTGCACCATGATAATGAGCTGAGGATTCAACTCAAAGCTACTGACTCCAATGGAGGGTATACTGATACTACTCCCATATGAAGCAGTAGTGGGGTTAGCATATGACCCCAGAGTCCTTCTGGACTGTTCATTTCCACTTAGATCCATGATGGAGAAAGGGAGATGATGTAAAATAGAGAAAAAATATTTTTATTTATTTATTTATTTATTTATTTTGAAAATAGAATAAACTAAAATAAAATAAATAAAGATGGGTGAAGATTTTCGAAAAATGAAGAGAGAGAAAGCAAAAAATTTGGAGGGAAAACACCAAGGAACACCAAACTTAAAAATTTTAAGATCAAAACACAAGGAAGACTCAAGAACACTTCGAAGAATCACAAGAACAACAAGAACATGAAGGTGGAACACCAAACTTAAAATTTTTAGAAAACCAAAATAAAATTTTCGAAAACCAAAGAAAAATCAACAAGAAAACACCAAACTTAAAGTTTGGCACAAGATTTAATAGAAAAATTATTTTTTGAAAAAAAATAATTTAAAAAGAAGATATCCAATTACCAAGAACATAGACCAACGCTCTAGCCAATTGGGCAGTAAATGTAACACTTGTTTTGAAGAAGTATTTTTTTTTGAAAACTAATATTTTGAAAAGGCACACGAAAAACAAGAAAAGAAACAGAACAAGAAAAACTAAGGATCAAACAAGAAAAATAAACAAGAACAACTTGAAGATGAAGGAAGAACGAAGAACACAAATTTCAAAAATTTTAAAAGAAATTTTTTTTCCTAATCTAAGCAACAAAATAAACCGTCAGTTGTCCAAACTCAAACAATCCCCGGCAACGGCGCCAAAAACTTGGTGCACAAATTGTGAATCACACTTTTCACAACTCGTACCACTAACCAGTAAGTGCACTGGGTCGTCCAAGTAATACCTTACGTGAGTAAGGGTCGATCCCACGGAGATTGTTGGTTTGAAGCAAGCTATGGTTATCTTCCAACTCTTAGTCAGGATATTAATTTGTGATTATCAGTTGACTTGCAAATGAACAAGAGAGCATGAATTAAAGGTTACTTGTTTTGCAGTAATGGAGAATGTGTTGGGGTTTTGGAGATGCTTTATCTTCTGAATTTCAGCTTTTCTCTTGTATTCCTCTTCCCTCATGCATGCAAAAGTGCAAAGTTCCTTCCTTGGCAAGCTGTGTGTTAGTGGATGAACCATCCGTCCTCTTAGTGAAAAGGGTCCACGTGCGCTGTCACTACACGGCTAATCATCTGTCGGTTCCCACTCATGCTGGAATAGGATCCATTGATCCTTTTGCGTTTGTCACTACGCCCAACACTCGCGAGTTTGAAGCTCGTCACAGCCATCCAATCCCAGAATCCTACTCGAAATACCACAGATAAGGTTTAGACTTTCCGGATTCTCATGAATGCCGCTATCAATCTAGCTTATACCACAAAGATTCTGATTAAAGAATCTAAGAGATACTCATTCAATCTGATGTAGAACGGAGGTGGTTGTCAGACACACGTTCATGGATTGAGGAAGGTGATGAGTGTCACAGATCATCACCTTCTCTATAATTAAGCGCGAATGAATATCTTAGATAGGAACACACATGTTTGAATGGAAAACAGAAATAGTTGCATTAATTCATCGAAACACAGCAGAGCTCCTCACCCCCAACAATGGAGTTTAGAGACTCATGCCGTAAGAGATTACAAAGTTCAGATCTAAAATGTCATGAGATACAAAATAAATCTCTAAAAGTTGTTTAAATACTAAACTAGTAACCTAGGTTTACAGAAAATGAGTAAACTATGATAGATAGTGCAGAAATCCACTTCTGGGGCCCACTTAGTGTGTGCTGGGGCTGAGACTTAAGCTTCTCACGTGCCTGGGCTGTTTTGGGCGTTCAACGCCAGGTTGTAACCTGTTTCTGGCGTTGAACTCCAACTTGTAACCTGTTTCTGGCGCTGGACGCCAGACTACAACATGGAACTGGCGTTGAACGCCAGTTTACATCGTCTATCCTTGAGGAAAGTATAGACTATTATATATTGCTGGAAAGCCCGGGATGTCTACTTTCCAACGCAATTGGAAGCGCGCCAATTGGATTTCTGTAGCTCCAGAAAATCCATTCCGAGTGTCAAGAGGTCAGAATCCAACAGCATCAGCAGTCCTTTTTCAGCCTGAATCAGATTTTTGCTCAGCTCTGTAACAACCCTGTTTTTCGAGTACGCGAGATCTTTTTTGAAGGCACGGATTTCTCCGGAAGATCAGTAAAGGGATCACCTCTTCTATATCAACAAGTATCTCGATCCTCGTTGTCATTATGTCATCCTTAAGCTAGAACCTCTTCTGAGGCAAGCTCAACAATGCAATCGCGAAGAACCTAGTTTTTGAACCGTATCGGTTGGCAGTTTTGATTCTGATTTTCGTAAATAGTCTCTGTTTGATGAACCGGACTCGATTTATGAGAGGAGAGAGATAATAGTATAATATTATCATTATATTAGTATTAGAAAATGCTTGAATGATATTATAAGGTTACCTGGTCTGTTTTAGTTAAAAACAGAAAATCGGTTTAACCGGGTTTATGGTTTACTGGTGCAGCTTAGCACCAGCACTCTCTGATGACTTTAGCAATGCTAAGGCCTCATTATACATGTTTTATTCTCATAATAAATATGTTACTAGTGTCATTTATGCTAGTAGCTCAGAAAATAATTTTTAGAGATGTTTTTACAAGTGTTCCGATACACCTAGTTTTAGTAGTTATACACCTGAGATATTTTAATATTATTTTAATCCACCTCCAATCCAACCAATCACAACTCACCTTACACCCCCAAGACCTCCAAGGCTGTCTCATTTCATTATTTTGGCCGAAAATAACAAGAGAGAAAAGAGAGAAACTTTCATGAACACTTAATCTTCAAAGCTTGATTTCTTCTGAACCAAAACTCAAATCAAAACTCCGATTTCACCAAAATGATCCTCTCTTCTTCCTCTACATAACCATGTAACTTATCAAGGATGGAAATAAGGTGAGATGGCTGTCTCCCTCCCATTTCAATTCGGTTTTCAAGGAAAACCATGCAAAACATGTGTTTTCTTGATGTTCTTCCTTAGGAATCATGCTTAACTTGACTTGAGGGCCAAGAAATGTTAATTTCAAGCAAGTATAAGGTGAGATATCTCTTCCTAACGTGATGAGGGAGATTTGGTCAGTTGAGAGTTTGTGGATTTAAAGTTGTTTTTGATGTGTTTTAGGAGGAAAAAGTGCTTTAAGAACATTTCAAAGAATAACCGGATTTGGAGCAGCAAATCAAGGTAGGGTGTAACGAAATTAATCTTGATTATTTGTGTTTGAGTTGTGTGAATGTTGTATAAATTGGCTGTGCTAAAAATTGGTTGCATATATGATTGATTCTTGGTGAAAATTTGGTGAAATTTTGATGAAATTTGATGAAATTCAAGCTTTAAAGTTCATGTTCTTGGGCAGCTGGTAAAACGAAACCCTAAGCTTAAATTGAGGTTCAATTTGTGTTAAAATCATGTAGAAAAGATGGGGTTTTAGTGGCTGCTAATTTATTATGAATTATGGTAAAAATCAGTTGCTGAAAAGACTGAAAAACGGGTAAAAACAGAGAAAGAATCTGAAGAATTTATGAAGAACATGAAGAACACTTTGAGTGTGGTGAAGAACATTGAAGAACACCTTTTAGATATTAGAAAGGGCAAGGAAGTAAAATTTTTGGTGTTTAAGGGGTTGTTTGGTAATTTCTGAAAGTTAGGGTGGTAAAAGTAGAAATATTAAAAGTTACAGGTGGTAAAAAGTGAATTTTAAAGGTTAAAAGTAAAAGTAAGTTAATTTTCGAAAATTTAATGATAAAATAATAAATAATAATAAAATATTAAATAATAATATTTAATTAAAAATAATATTTTAATAAAAATAATAAAATAATGCAGAAAAGGCAGTTATCTGTAAAAGCTTTAGAAAGACAACTTTAAGCGCAGAATCTCATAATTACTTTCATAAAACACTTAGGGAGTGGTAAGAACATATTAGTGAGGCAAAGATAAAGGAAAGATAAAAAGTTAAAGAAGAGATAAAAATCGAAGAAAAAGTATGTAAAGTATTAATGACAGAAAAACAGACAGAGACTAGCGAACGAACTAGGGCAACATAGTTAGTCCTTGAATTGCGAATAGGGTTAGGTATTATATGAAAAGTTAAACCGTTTCAGTATAGACTTAATGAACCTATACTTGGGACATGTTAACTATTCATACCGAAATTTACATAAGCTTTAAATACGTACGTTAAACAGAGAAATCAGAGCAGAGTAGAGAAACACAGAGCACAGAATAACCAGAAAAAAGTAAAGAGATACAGAGAAAAGAGTAACCAGAGTAGAATAAAGGGATACAGAAAAAAGAGTAATCTGATAAAGAGAAATGGTTTGAGTTAAGATGTTGTAAAAGTAAAAGCTGTAAACTTTGTATAGTATAATTGAACAGAGAAAGAAAGAAGTACTGCATAAGAATGTGAAAGTGATGATGAATAATGGGAATGATAATGAATGATGATAATGAGAAAAGAGTAATATCACAAAGAAAATAGAGGAGAAGAGTATAAGAATAAAGAGTTAAGCCTTGTGGCATGATGTTCTGTTGTATGTTCATCTGCTGCTTTTCCATTGGCCCTAGAGGTCCTGTAGGCCCAAGTTCACCTACAGTAAGTTGTTATTCCTGTAGGCCGAAGTTCACCTGCAGTGAATATCAATTGTCTTTCTCAGGGTGTTGCTCCTGTAGGCCGAAGTTCACCTACAGAGAGTTGTGATACCTGTAAGCCGAAGTTCACTTACAGGGGCGCTATTTCTGTAAGCCGAAGTTCACTTACAGAGGTGTTATTTCTGTAGGCCGAAGTTCACCTACAAAAAGTTGTTGTGTTGTGTTTAGACTATTCCTGTAAGCCGAAGTTCACTTACGAGAGTGCTATTTCTGTAGGCCGAAGTTCACCTACAGAAAATAAGCCATATCTAGGACTAGTTCCTAGGTAATGTCGGGATGCAGGGTGTAAACTGACACGTGAGCTCATGGCTTGCATAGGACAGACATGCATCATACTTGGTTGCACATTTTCTCTGTTATGATTGTTGTTTGAATGTATGCTTTCTTTGTTTTCATTCTATTCTCTTTGTCTGTGTTTTGTTTTCTTGTATTCTTTTGTTTGTGTTTTGCTTTCTGTTTTCTTTATTTTCTCTATTTATTTGTTTCTTCTGTCTACTGCTTCTTGGTATTCTGCTATTTATCTGCTAAACAACACGAAATTAATGAACTTAACTAATAACCCCGGCCCTACTAAGAACTCCCCAGTTCTTACCCCTTCTCTCTCCCTTCCCCCTTCAGATGGAAGTTTGGGTACACTTTCGTAGTTCGCTGATGACTGTTCACAAAGAGGATTCCGCTCTTGGTAGTCTTCAGAGTCTAGGGTGAATCCCGTTCTCTGTTTATATGTATATACTGTGAGACCAGCCAATTCCTGCACCCCGTTTGTATGCGAACTTTAACTTAAATCCTGTGTACGAGACTCCTGTTGTGTGGCTACTTGATGGGGTACCAGAGAGACGCCCTATGGCAATGTCTGATCGTGCAGAGGAGTAGCAGATGATGTTCTACCTTTTGATGAAGTTCCACCTGACTTGAGTTTTGAAGACTTAGAACGTACTTTCCCTCGCTTTAGTAGTTTAGAGGGACTAGGTGAGTATAGAGTCTAGGCTAGTCTGGGTGCCAGCTTAGAGACCTCTTGAACAGGTTAGGACCTGGGATGTTGTATATATGTATATGTATATAGTTATTATCTAGCTATATCTAGGGGTGTTCTAGCTAAAAGTCTATACTCTAATAAAGGCTGGATCACTGAATGTTGTTAGCCGCTTGTAATGTATTTATGTGTGATTGTTTATAACTGTTTTATCTATTTTTATTTGTGAATTGATTATAAATGATTATGTTTATTAATCCAAACGTTTTCGAAAAAAAAAAGTACCTCACTAACTAACTACGCTTTTAACAACGAATCAGGCTCATATAATAAATAATAGATAATAATTAGGATGACAAATTGGTAGCACTCGTTTCTGGTATGTCCTAGGCGTACTGAAAATTGGGTCGTTACAAGCTCCCTCAATTTCAGCTAGAAAATACCTGAAATTACAGAAAAACACACAAACTCATAGTAAAGTCCAGAAATATGAACTTTGCTTAAAAACTAATGAAAATATACTAAAAACTAACCAAATCATACTAAAAACTATATGAAATTAACCCCAAAAAGCGTATAAAATATCCGCTCATCAATGCACGGAAACTTTTCCTTTAACAAATCTCCCTCAGCAAGTATACCGAATTGTCGTCAAGTAAAAACTCACAATAGAGTGAGGTCGAATCCCACAGGGATTGATTGGTCAAGCAACTTTAATTGGAAGAATGTTCTAGTTGAGCTAATCAGAAATTGGGTTGAGAATTGCAGGAAATTAAATGGCGGGAAAGTAAATTGCAGAAAATAAATGACAGAAGGTAAATTGCAAAATCTTAAATGGGGAAGGGGAGTTTAGCATGAAAGTAAATAGCAGAAATAAAGAGAATGGGTAAGATCAGAAATGGGGAGTTCATTGGGCTTAGGAGATGTTGCATTCTCCGGATCAAGTCCATTTTCATCTCTTCCTCTATCAATGCATTCATTGATCTCCTTGGCAATCTTAAGTGATTGAATTCCAATTCCTTGGTAATTCAATCTCTCAAATCAGATCAATAGCCAATTCCTTGTGCTAATTGCTCATGAGAAGAGATGAAGTGTGGTCACTGATTATACCACATGTATTTCCAAATCAAAGTATTTGGAGAATTATATATCACCATATCCGCCCAAACCCCAATTTGGTCCAACATGAGAAAGCAATTCTAGCATGATCTCTTCATTCCTCTTCCAAGCATCAGAAGAAATCCAAGTATGAATAGCTTCTTTTCCAAGATAACTACTAAATTGGATGAAGATTGAAAGCTTTCTAGTAAAATCAAGAGAAAAGAGAGAAGAAGGATAATGAAAACTATTGTTGATCCATCAAATTACAACAGAGCTCCCTAACCCAATGAAAGGGGTTTAGTTGTTCATAGCTCTGGGAATGAAAAGCATAGAATGAGAGTACATTCTGAGAATTAAACTAAAAGTTACAGAGAAAGTAAAATATAGAGAGTTATTCTAATAATGCCAAAAGCTCCCCTCTAGTTCAAAGTTCTCCCTATTTATACTATTCTTCTGATCTTTTAGTTGGCTCTTCAAGTCTTGGATATGGGGTTTGGATCTTGAGTTGAAGCAGTTATCTTCTTCAGTGGGCTTAGCTTTACTTGCAGAGAGAAAGTGTGAAGTAGGCAGGGATTCTAGCTTAGGACGTTAGTGGCGTTAACGTTAAGTGAAAGTGTGGGTTCGTGAACGTTAGTGACAATCACCTTTTTCACTAACGTTCCTAACCCAAGGATGCTCCACGTTAACTTCAACGTTAGTGGCATTAACGTGACCACTAACGTTGCCTCTTGGTCCTTCGCACACGTTATTGGGACTTACTTTTTCCAATAACGTTGAGAATCCTCCTTTCTCCCTACGTTAGAGTTCACGTTAGAGTGGCCAACGTGACCTTTAACGTAGGCTTGCCATATCTTTGAGAACGTTAGTGACACTTACCTTTGTCACTAACGTTCCAAAATGCCCCTACTTCCCATGTTAGAGTTCACGTTAACTAGGTTAACGTGGTATTGTTAGCCATCTCCAACGTTAGTGACAAAGGTGAGTGTCACTAACGTTGGCTAATCATCCCTTTTACTCACGTTAGCTTCCACGTTAATGTAGTTAACGTGGGAGTTAACGTGGCTCATAGTGGCTCATCCCAACGTTAGTGACAAAGGTGAGTGTCACTAATGTTGGCGATTCTTTGCTCTCTCCACGTTAGAGTCCACGTTAACTGAGTTAACGTGGCAACTAACGTGGCTCAAAGTGGCTTAGCTCAACATTAGTGACAAAGGTGAGTGTCACTAATGTTGGTCATTCTTTTGTTTTCCCACGTTAGAGTCCACGTTAACTGAGTTAACGTGGCTCTTAACGTGGCCAATATGAGCTTGGTCCAACATTAGTGACAAAGGTGAGTGTCAGTAACATTGGCTTCATTTTCTTCTTCCACGTTAATTACCATGTTAATGTAGTTAACGTGGCAATTAACGTGGGCTATGATGGCTTCGAGGACGTTATTGGCGATTACTTTTCTCATTAACGTTGCAAGCTAGCTCCCCTTCCACGTTAGAGGTCACGTTAGTTAGACTAACGTGGCTGCTAACGTGGTTCTTCCTTGCTTCCTTTGTCATGAAATCAAGCACTAAAGTGCATCAAAGTTCTAGTCCAAGTTATGAGACATGCATCATCCAATTTGTCATTCAATTCATGTATAATTCTCATAAATTCATATAAAAATCACAATGTTAGCTTGAATCAAGATGTAAGTAAAATTCTACCCAAGACTTGCTTATTTCCTAAGAAAGTGCATGAAACTACCCTAAAACCATAAAGAAAAGGTCAGTGAAACTGGCCAAAATGCCCTGGCATCAGCTGGATGACGCGAACGCCTGGATGACGCGATCGTGTGACATGCGCGATCTGCAGAATCTGCAGAATTCGCTGGGGGCAATTTTTGGGCCCTGTTTTGACCCAGTTTTCGGCCCAGAAAAGAAGATTAGAGCCGGGGAACATGCAGAGACCAAGGAGAACATACATTCTGCATAGTTTTAGTTTTAGATCTGAATTTACTCCTCCTCTAGGTTTTCTCCCTACGCATTTATAGTTCTTAGGATTTTGATTTTATTGCTTTTTGGATTGGGATATTGAGAAGAGTTATTACCTCCGTCAAGACTTCGTCATTCTAGTTTGTTTCCTTACTTGTCACTTACTCTTTCATGTCCTCTATTTACTCAGAGTTACTCTTGGATTATTTCTAGAATTTATTTATACAAGAACTATTTTTATTTTTAATTGATCCTTTTGATTATTATTTATTATGTCTTTCAGTATTTCTCTTCCTTATTTTGTGAAATTTATATTCATAATGAGTGAGTAGTTCCATAACTTGATTGGGAGATGATTGAAAGGAGAACCTTGAGTTGGATTACTCAAGAGAAAAATTGTAATTGGGTTTATTGTTGGATCGCCCTCTAGTCACTGACACTAGTCCTTCCCAAGGGAGAGGACTAGGACTTGTGAATAGAAATTGCCTTCTAATTTGCTTGACTTTCCTCTACCTAGTAAAGGATAACTAAGCAAAACAACCTTCAATTATCATTTTAATCTTGGGAGAACTCCATCAAGGATAGGGCTTCCAACTAATCTACTTCCAGTAAAGGTTTTTATTTAAATTACATAATTTCTCTGATTTAATTCCCTGGTTATCAACTCAAACCATTTAAGAAAACATCCGATTAATAAAATAGCACACCTTTCTGCAACTCGTTGGGAGACGACCTGGGATTCATACTCCAGTATTTTAATTTTAATTTCGTGACAACACCTTCTAAATTGATAAGTGGATTTTCGGCTGGTTAAGAACTGTACTTGCAACGTACCTCTTATAACAATTTCTTAACTCGTCAATTTCTACCACGTCAATTTTTGGCGCCGTTGCCGGGGAGTTGCAATAGAGTGCTAAGTTATTGATTGGAATTTATTATATTTTTTTGCTACTATGAGCTACATGTTTCTTTCATTAAATGACGCGTTCACTTCCTGATCCAAGCTTGCCAGTATTTGATCCTGAGATTGAAAGAACTATTTCACGTATAAGGCAAGCTCGGCGTCGGTTAGTCCTCTTCGAGGGCGAATCTGAAACGTCACTTGAGGAAGAAACAAGCTCCCTTTCTACTGAATCGGTTGATTTACGTGCAGGTGACCTGGCAGAATCTAGGAGAGTTACTATCCAGGAGGCTGGAGCCCCTGATTTCACAATGCAACCGTTTCTAGCGCATCATGCAGTAATGGCTACAGACTTTGAAATAAAGACTGCACTACTCAACTTGATGCCTAAGTTTCATGGCTTACTTGCTCAAGAGCCTATCAAGCACCTTATGGATTTCCAAGCAGCCTGTTCTATTGTCAGGCGCGATGGTGCAGATGAAACTTCTATTTTGTTAAAAGCTTTCCCATTCTCTCTTGAGGGAAAGGCGAGAGAGTGGTACTACACTCAACCCGCAACAACTGTTTCTGACTGGGATACGCTTAGAAGATCATTTTTATAAAAATTCTTTCCAGCCGAAGTTACTGATATACTGAGGAAGGACATTTCCATGATTGTTCAGGACGAATCCGAGACTCTCTATGAGTACTGGGAGCGCTTCAACAACCTTCTGGAAGCATGTCCCCACCATATGATTGACAAGATAGTATTTCTCGGCTACGTCACACAGGGCATGAGGCCCCAAGATAAGACCACATTGGAAAGTGCTAGCAATGGGTCTATGAAAAAGTACAAGACCACTGATGAGGCATGGCAATTGATCAGCGACTTGGCTGAGTCTACAAGGAATCACAGGCAAAAACAAGGCCGGTCAAAGGCTGCTGCAAAGGTATCTTTTAGCAAAGAAACTACTGCTCTGACTCAGAGTATATGTGAAATGACCAACTTACTGAAGCAGATGCAGTTGAGTCAATAACAAGCATAGCAAAGCCAACAGTTAGTCCCACAGAGAGTGTGTGGGATCTGTGCTGATTACAGCCATTATACTGATGAATGTCCGCAGCTCCAGCAGGAAGACAACACTGTGGCAGCCACTCATAACTTCTATGACCGCCCCAACCAAGGGTACAATCAAGGTGAAAGTTACAACCATGGATGGCAGGACAGTTCTAACCAAGGTTGGAGAGATATTTCTAACCAAAATTGGAGGGACAACAATAACAGAGGAGGCAGAGACAATCAAGGATATCAGAGGTGGAATAATAACAACAACAGGCAGCAGAACCAGAACTAGCCTTACAGAGCACCTCTGAAGAGAGAGAAACTCTCGCGCGATCTAGAATTTTCGCATATGAATTCGCGTTGTAAGTATAGCTTCTAGATCGACAAGAATTCCTTTCTTACAAACGTTTTGGTTGTCACAAGTAACAAACCCCTAAATAAATTAATAACTGAAGTATTTAAACCTCGGGTCGTCTTCTCAAGGAACTGCAGGGAAGTATGTTCTTATTATTGGTTATGAGTTTTGTAAATTGGGGTTTTGAAAGTAAGGAACAAGTAATTTAAATGACAAATGAAATAAATAAATAAATGTAAAATAAACTCTTGGCAAGGTATGAGAATTTGGAAGTCCTATCCTAGTTATCCTTATCAATGGTGATGAGAGTTGAGTTTTAATCCCACTTAGTTAGCCTTTACTAAAGTAAAGGAAGGTCAAGTGACTAATTACTTTGATCCTCACGTCCTGGTCAATTCCTAAGAAAGGACTGGAGTTATTGAAGTTTAATTCAATTAGCAAAGACAACAATTATCAATCACGTTGAGTTTGATAACTCAAGAATTGCCAATTAAACAACCAAAGCCAAGATGAAGAAAATACAAATTATTAAGGTAAATAAAGGAAAGCAATCATAATTCTAAAATACCTCAAATTATGTTAAATAGAAAATCAAATCTAAACATGAATGGTTCATAAGCCAAATTGGCAACAAAAGTAATTAAAGGAAAGCATTAAAATATCTGGAAGTAAAAGAGAAAAATAAAGTAAAAGGAATATTGAACCTGATAAGGAGTTGGAATACTAAATTGAAATAATAAGAAATCCTAATCCTAAAACCTAAGAGAGAGGAGAGAACCTCTCTCTCTAAAAAACTACATCTAAACTATGAAGAGTGAATAATTGGAGACCTCCCTCCGAATGGATGCGTTCCCCCACTTCATAACCTCTAATCTGTGCCTTCTGAACTTGGATCTGGGCCAAAAAGGGTTTCAGAAATCGCTGGGAGCGTTTTCTATAATTTCTGGTGCGTGGTGTCTGTCACGCGTCCGCGTGGGTCACGCAGTCACGTCATCTGGAGTTTTCCTTATTATGCGTTCGCTTCGGTCATGCATCCGCGTCATATGTGTTCTGCTCATGGCGCGCGTCCGCGTCAGTCACGCGTTCGTGTCGCAGTCTTTTTGCGCTAGGCATGCGGCCGCGTCGTCCATGCGTTCGCGTCGCTGCCAGTTTCTTCAAAAACTCCATTTTGTGATTTCCTTCCATTTTTATATGTTTCCTTTCCATCCTTTAAGTCATTCCTGTCTTAGAAGATATGAAACTACTTAACACACAAATCATGGCATTGAGTGGTAATAAAGGGTAATTAAAATAAATAATTTTAAAGAATATGAAACATGTATTTTACATATATCACATAATAATGAAGGGAAAGTAAAACCATGCAATTTACATGAATAAGTGAGTGAAAGATTGAATAAATCTCTTGAATTGAGCACAATATATATCATAAAATATGGGTTTATCAACCTCACCTGAGGCAGTCCCAAGGACCACAGTACAACCAACAACAAGTTTTGCAGATCACTCAATCTAATTCCTCTCCGAGTGACGAGGCTCTTCTATCCATTGCACAAGGACAAAGGAACATGGAAAGTTCACTTAATGGCCTAGCATCCGCTATACAAGCTCTCATCTCTCAGCTGGCATCACCCAACACTTCAAACATTCAACATGCAAGCTCCAGTGGAATTTCTTCTCAACCATTGCTCAATCCAAAGGGTGGCATCAATGCCATCACCCTAAGTTCCAGAACCACACTGCAATAGAGGAATCAGGAGGAGCCAATCCCATCAGAACACGCCTCAGCTGAAGAGGTGGTAGAAGTAGAGGATGGTGAAGAGGAAGAGGTGATACAAGACATGGGTGAAGAAGTAGAGACTCAACCACAGAAAGAAGCACCCATGGAGGCAGACCCTGTAGAAAACGCCCCCTATTCCATTTCCACAAATTGCAAGGAAGCCCAGGAAGCAAATAGAACTTGATCCCAAAATGGTAGAGATATTCAAAAAGGTTGAGGTAACTGTTCCCCTTTTGATGTTATTCAGCAGGTACCTAAATACGCAAAGTTTCTAAAAGATTTATTCATACATAAAGACAAAATTAATGAATTAGAAACTATTCCTTTAGGTAGTTCTATATCTGCTTTAATGGGAGGTATACCTGAAAAGTGTAGTGATCCAGGTCCATGTATAGTTAATTGTACTATTAGTGGTGTGATATTTTCTGACTGCATGTGTGATTTAGGAGCATGCGCTAGTATAATGCCTTTGTCTATATATGATACTTTGAGGCTCCCTCCCTTAAAAAGGTCGGCAGCTCATTTTGTGTTAGCAGATAAGAGCATTATTACAGTGGTTGGAGTTGCTGAAGATGTATTAATGAGCATTAAGGGACTCACATTTCCCATTGACTTCTACATTCTGGAAATGCCCCCCTAATGACTCAGGAAGGCCATCATCAATCTTGCTTGGAAGACCATTCCTGAAGACTTCAAAATTCAAGCTGGACGCATTTTCTGGAACTTATTCTTTTGAAATAGATGGCAGAATAGTGAAATTCAGTCTAAATGGAGCAATTTAGCACCCTCTGGATGACCTTTCTATCTCCCAGTGTGACATCATAGATGAAACGGTGGCTGAAGTTCACCAGGAGGAGTTAGAAGAGAAGTACACAGGACAAGGTCCAAGTGTGGGGACACTCTTGGAGGACAATGAGGGCACTTTGCCATTATCACTAGCCCTAGATAATCCAGAGCCTGACCATGAGCAGAAATTGGAATTAAAGCCCCGCCCTCCACACCTCAAGTATGCTTACCTTGAGGACAAGCAAAAGTTTCCAGTTATTATTGCAAGGAAACTCACTTCCTAACAAGAAGAACAGCTACTCAGTGTGCTGAGGAAACACAAAAGAGCAATTGGATGGAGCTTGGCAAACATAGAAGGCATCAACCCTCAAGTTTGTGAGAACAGAATATTTTTAGAAGAGGGAGCTAGGCCTGTTCGTCAACCCCAGAGAAGACTGAATCCCACTATCTTGGAGGTTGTCAAAAAGGAAGTGACCAGACTACTTGAGGCGGATATCATCTACCCCATCTCAGATAGTGAATGGGTAAGCCCAGTACAAGTGGTACCCAAGATGTCTGGAGTCACTACAGTGAAGAATGAGCATGGAGAGCTCATAGCAACCAAAGTATAGAATGCTTGGAAAGTCTGCATTGATTACAGGCGTCTCAACCAAGCCACTCGTAAGGATCACTACCCCCTTCCATTTATTGATCAAATGCTGGATCGCCTGTCAGGTAAATCATATTATTGCTTTTTAGATGGTTACACAGGCTATTTCCAGATTCATATAGCTCCTGAAGATCAGGAAAAGACTACTTTTACATGTCCTTTTGGGACTTATGCTTATAAGAGAATGCCCTTTGGCTTGTGCAATGCACCAGCTACTTTCCAAAGGTGCATGATGAGTCTTTTCTCTGACCTTATTGAGGACTGTATGGAGGTTTTTATGGATGATTTTAGCGTTTATGGTGATTCCTTTAGCCTTTGCTTAGATAGTTTATCTAGAGTATTAGATAGATGTGTCAGTACAAACCTTGTATTGAATTTTGAAAAATGTCACTTTATAGTAAAACAGGGGATTGTACTAGGACATGTTATGTCTGATACTGGCATTTCTGTAGATCCAGCAAAGGTGGATGTTATTTCTAGTTTACCTTACCCCTCCTCTGTGAGGGAAGTCCGTTCGTTCCTTGGCCATGCAGGTTTTTACCGGAGATTCATTAAGGACTTCAGTAAGGTAGCACTACCCTTATCCAGACTAATGCAGAAAGATATTGAGTTCGAGTTCAGTGAGGATTGCAAACAAGCGTTTGATAAGCTAAAGACCACCCTGACTCAAGCTCCATTTGTGAGAGGACCTGACTGGAGCCAGCCATTCGAAATCATGTGCAATGCTTCCAACCATAAAGTAGGAGCAGTGCTGGCTCAGCGTGAAGGTAAGGATCCTTTTGTCATTGCTTATGCGTCTAAGACTTTAGACACTGCTCAGTCTAACTACACTACTACTGAGAAGGAGCTTCTTGCTATTGTTTTTGCTCTGGATAAATTCCGAGCCTATTTACTTGGTACTAAAGTAGTAGTGTACTCAGACCACGCAACTCTAAATTATTTATTAGCTAAAAAGGAGTCCAAACCAAGGCTTATATGTTGGATACTGCTACTACAAGAATTTGATTTAGAAATTAAAGATAGGAGTGGTAACCAAAATCTAGTGGCAGACTACTTGAGTCGCCTTGAGCACATTAAGGATACCTCCACTCCTATAAATGATAACTTCCCATTTGATAACCTGCAAGCAGTATCTGAAGTAGTCCCTTGGTATGCGCCTGTAGCTAATTATCTAATTAGCCACACTTTTCCTCCAAACTTTACTAAGCATCAAAGAGACAAGCTGAAAAGTGAGTCTAAATATTATATATGGGATGACCCATATTTATGGAGATGTGGCACTGACCAGGTAATTAGAAAGTGTGTGCCTCAATCAGAATTCCAGTCCATTTTAGAGGCCTGCCACTCATCTGAAAGTGGAGGACATTTTGGCCCTCAAAGAACAGCTAAAAAAATCTTAGACTGTGGATTCTGGTGGCCTACCCTTTTTAAAGACACTGCTGAATTTTGTAAATCTTGTTCCCCATGCCAAAGGTTTGGTAATATATCCAAAAGGGATGAGATGCCTCAACAGACTATGCTTTTCTGTGAAATTTTTTATGTTTGGGGCATTGACTTCATGTGTCCATTTCCAAATTCTAATGGTTATTTTTATATATTGTTAGTTGTAGATTACATTTCTAAATGGGTGGAAGCAATTCCTACCCGCACTGATGATGCTAACACTGTTGTTTCCTTTGTTAGAAACCACATTATTTGTCGCTTCAGATCACCACGAGCAATCGTGAGCGATCAAGGCACCCATTTCTGTAACAGGAGACTAACAAGATTACTAAAGAAGCATGGGATAGTTCATAAAGTGGCAACAGCCTACCATCTCCAGACAAATGGGCAAGCTGATGTGTCTAACAGAGAGATAAAGCGTATATTGCAGAAGATAGTCAAACCTCATAGAAGAGACTGGAGCACCAGGCTATAAGATGCGCTCTGAGCATACCGAACTGCATACAAGACGCCCATTGGGATGAGCCCTTTCCGCTTAGTTTATGGAAAGGCCTGTCGCGTCCCAGTTGAGGTAGAGCACAAAGCCTTTTGGGCAGTAAAGGAGTGCAACATGGGATTTGAGAAAGCCGGAACTGAAAGGAAGTTGCAACTGCAAGAATTAGAAAGCCTTCGCCTAGAAGCTTATGAAAACTCAAGGCTATACAAGGAAAAGATGAAGGCTGTACATGATAAGCACATCAAGAGGAGAGAGTTCCAACCTGGGGATTTAGTCCTCCTTTACAACTCTAGATTGAGGCTCATGCCAGGCAAGTTGAGATCAAAATGGGAAGGTCCATATAGAGTGAAGAAGGCTGAGCCATACGGAGTTTTCCACCTGAGTCATCCTTCAAGATCTGAATTCATCAAAGTTAATGGACATCGTTTGAAGCTATATCATGGTGAGAAGGTGACGAAAAACTAGGAGTTAGAAATCTTCCTCTTGGAAGATCCACTCACAGCAGAAGACTGAGCTAGTGGAGCGTCCAACTTACAAACGTTAAAGCAAAGTGCTAGGTGGGAGACAACCCACCATGGTATGATCGTTCCTTTCTTTATTCTTAGTTTTCTTTTTCAATAACTCTTCTCCTTATTAGCACATTTAGTTTGCATATGTATTTGCATATTTTTATTTAAAAAAAAAAAGAAGAGAGAGAGGGAGAGCACGCGACGCGACAGCGTCGCCGACGCGTCCGCGTCGCAGGTGGCTCAGAAAGAATAAGAAATCGAACAGAAAGTCACGTGGGAGCGTGGCTGGAGGCGTGCCTTTGGCACAAATCACCCCAAGCGACCGCGTCACTGACGCGTCCGCGTCACATGGGAAACATGCCTCCCACGCGGACGCGTGACCTGAAAATCGACGTAAGAAAGGGTGCACGATCGAAAGTTGTGCTAGAGTGGTGCTGGACTGGTGCTGAACGCACAAGCCTTACCACGCAGACGCATGGCTCACGCGTCCGCGTCATATCCCAATAATGGCCACTCACGCGATCGCATCGACCACGCGACCGCGTCATCCTGGAATTGGCAATAATGAGTTTTGATCAAAGAGTTGTGCAAGCGCGAGGCTGCCCTCGCGCCAGTAGCACAAAACGCGTCACGCGTCCGCGTGACCGACGCGACCGCGTCGATTCATTCAAGCGCCATCCGCGCGAACGCGTACCCCACGCGTCCGCATCGCTTACGCCGCACAGCTTATCCTAATTTGCCAAATATCTTATCTTTCTCTTCCCCAAATCCTACTTTTTCTTTTCCCTCCTCATTATTTTCTTCCCCTTTCTTCCCCCTTCCTTCTTTCTCACTTTTTACTTTCTCTCTCTCACTACCATTATCAAGGTTTTTCTTTTCTTCATCCCTCCTTACTTTTCTATTCTTCTTAATTTATGTTTTCTTCTCCTTTTCTTTTTCTTTTTACTTGCATTATCCTTGTTTTCTTTTTCTTTCTTTTTCTTTTAATTGGTGTTAGATATTTCGTAGGGTCATTATTATTCCTTATGGTTTGCTTGTGGATTGTTAAGGACTTGTTTGGCAATTATATATTAATTTTTCAGGGTTGCTTGCATGTTCAATTTATTATTTTTATTAGCTTTTTATCATGCATGCTATGTGTTTGTGAAAACACCCGTATGGCATTGTGCACTATTTTTGGATTTCTTTTAATCTACCACTCTATATGCCTATTTTTCACAAAACCTTTTTTTATATTTTATTACTTAAATATAATTGTCATTACAAACAAATTATCAGTTTGAAAGGCTTGGTAATCTAACTTGGACATTGAATGCTTGATCTATGCTACTCATGCCTTTGCCTGCATGCCAATAAACACCTAGCATTTAATTGTCCCCATATGCACTTGCTATATTTCCATTGATGATTTTCCACATGTAGTCATGACCATGTGTTAACATCATTCATCATTTAATGTGCATTGATTACCACTTTTTCCGCCTTCGTCCTTGCTCCAACCTTTGACATTTTAACATACTTTTCCTTTCTTTCTTTTAGGATGGCCACCAAGAAAGGCAAGGAGAAAGTTGCTCCCAAATCAACAGCAAGGAGAGGAACAAAACGAGCATTAGTGGCAGAGCCATCTTCAACTGCAGTTAAACCCTCAACAAAAAGAATTAAGAGGATTATAAAGGTTGATGATAAAGAGAAAGCCTTCCCAGCAAAGGACACTGCGCGATTTACCAATCGCTACTGTGAGCAGGTGTTCTCCATCCTGGCAGAAAGGAGTTACAACAACGAATACCTTCTTATCCTCCCAAACCATATTGCTGAATTTGTTGAACCGCTAGTTGCACGAAGACAATGGGGTTTCCTACAGAGATAGCCACGACAGGTTAATCTTTTCTGGGTAGTCGAGTTCTACTCCAATTTCCACCTGTCGACCCTGCAGTCTGTCTATGTCCGTCATAAGCAAATCCCCATTACAGAAGAGGCCATTCAACAAACTTTAGATCTTCCCCCTACTCCAGAAGGACTGGACGCACTTCAAGAGGCCGCACTCAAGCGCCAGTTGTACCAATTTGACTGGAACGCGGCTCTCAGAGTTATCGCACTACCTGGCAGCAGATGGATCTACGGATACCATCGTTCCCGTCCTAAGGGAATATCGGCTTCCGCACTTACCTTGGAGGCTCGAGTATGGGCACAGATTATGTCCCATTACGTATTTCCGAGCACCCACGAGTCCTCCTTCACTGCAAACATGGCCGTTCTACTATGGTGCATCCTTACAAATCAACCTCTGAACCTACCAAGACACATCTGGAATGCCATGGGACACATACAAATTGCGGGCAACTTACCTTTTCCCGCCTTGGTCTCAGATCTTGTCTTAGCAGTCGGAGTCTCCTACAGAGCTGGGGACACCAAAGCCATGCTTCCACGGGATGATCAGTATCTCCCTAATGGGAAATATATCAGACCTCCAGCAGTCACTACAAGCCAGCCTACTGAACCGGCTGAAGGCATTCCTCCTTCAACACCACAAGCACTTACAACAAACCAACTACTCCATCAAATACTCGAGAGGTTGGATCAGCAGGAACACAAAGCAAAGCTGAGAGAGCACCATAACAAGCGCCAATTCACGTACCTCAAGGAGCTACTTAAAGGAAAATACAGAGACTCAGACACCCCGGACTCTACTTCGTTTACCAGCACAGGGAGCCATGACGGTCCCGACTGTGGAGATATTGCTACCAGCCCACCTTTGTTCCTGACAGATGGCACCGAGGACGGTGTAAAGCCTTAAGTGTGGGGAGCTCGGTCAGTACCTGACTTCCGGAGGTAATTTCTCTTCCCTAACACCAATAAAATAGGATATTTAGTTAGTTTTTCTTTTGTAGAATAGGATAGATTGCATAGTAATAGATTAGTTGCATGCATGTTCTACTTGATTGAAAAGACAATAAGTTTCTTCTAAGACCCTATTTTTAGAACAAAATTTCACTAATTTTAATTAAAACTTTTGTGTTAAATTTGCTTGAAGTTATATTTGGAACATGGTTTTTGAGCTAAAGAACACACAACCTGTGAGACTTTGAGCTTAAATACATGGTTACATTATTTAACCATAATTATTTTATTCTTGTGTGTTTACTTCTCTATGATTGTAATCTATATTTTGTTTCATCCTATATGTCCAATGTTTAATATATTTATATGCTTGCATATGATTGAGGCCATTATTTGTTTAGCTCACTTATCCCAAATAAGCCTACTGGTATGCGAAATTGTGATCATCAACAATGGCGCCAAAGGACTTAGAGCTCTTAAACGTGAATCACAGTTTGTCACAATTCCGCACAACTAACCAGCAAGTGCACTGGGTCATCCAAGTAATACCTTACGTGAGTAAGGGTCGATCCCACGGAGACTGTCGGCTTGAAGCAAGCTATGGTCACCTTGTAAATCTCAGTCAAGTGAATTCATATGGTGATGGAGAATTGATAATTAAAAGATGAATAAAACATAAATAAAGATAGAGATACTTATGTAATTCTTTGGTTGGAATTTCAGATAAGCGTATGAAGATGCTTTGTTCCTCCTGAACCTCTACTTTCCTATTGCCTTCTTCCAATCATTCATACTCATTTCCATGGCAAGCTTTATGTTGGGCATCACCGTTGTCAATGGCTACTTCCCGTCCTCTCAGTGAAAACGTTCCAAATGCGCTGTCACCGCACGGCTAATCATCTGTCGGTTCTTGATCATGCTGGAATAGGATCCATTGATCCTTTTGCGTCTATCACACGCCCAACAATCGCGAGTTTGAAGCTCGTCACAGTCATCCCTTCCCAGATCCTACTCAGAATACCACAGACAAGGTTTAGACGTTCTGGATCTTAGGAATGGCCGCCAATAATTCTAGCCTATACCACGAAGGTTCTAATCATAGATTAGAAACCCAAGAGATACGCATTCAAGCCATTGCTAGTAGAACAGAGGTGGTTGTCAGGCACATGTTCATAGATGAAAATGATGATGAGTGTCAGGATCATCACATTCATCAAGTTGAAGAACGAATAAATATCTTAGAGAAGAAGTAGTCGTGAATTGAATAGAAAAACAATAGTACTTTATATTAATTCATGAAGGATAGCAGAGCTCCACACCTTAATCTATGGTGTGTAGAAACTCCACCGTTGAAAATACAAAAGTGATAATGGTGTAAGCATGGCCGAATGGCCAGCCTCCAAGGTCTAGGGACTAAACATCCAAAGATGTGTGTCCAAATACAATAGTAAAAGGTCCTATTTATAGAGAACTAGTAGCCTAGGGTTACAGAAATAAGTAATTAATGCAGAAATCTTCTTCTGGGCCCACTTGGTGTGTACTTGGGCTGAGCATTGAAGCTTCCATGTGTAGAGACTTTTTTTGGAGTTAAACGCCAGCTTTTGTGCTAGTTTGGGCGTTTAACTCCAGCTTTTGTGCCAGTTTTGGAGTTAAACGCCAGAATTCTTGAGCTGAATTGGAACGCCTGTTTGGGCCATCAAATCTTGGGCAAAGTATGGACTATTATATATTGCTGGAAAGCCCAGGATGTTTACTTTCCAACGCAATTAAGATCGTGCCAATTGGGTTTTTGTAGCTCCAGAAAATCCACTTTGAGTGCAGGGAGGTCAGAATCCAACAGCATCTGCAGTCCTTTTTCAGCCTCTGAATCAGATTTTTGCTCAGGTCCCTCAATTTCAGCCAGAAAATACCTGAAATCACAGAAAAACACACAAACTCATAGTAAAGTCCAGAATTGTGATTTTTATTTAAAAACTAATAAAAAACATAATAAAAACTAACTAAAATATACTAAAAACATACTAAAAATAATGCCAAAAAGCGTATAAATTATCCGCTCATCACCTACCCTTTCATTTACCTTTGTTAGCCACTTTGAGCCTTTAAATCCCATTTGTTCTTTATTTTACCATATTACTAGCCTTGAGCAGAAAAACAATTATATATCCCAATTGAATCTTTGGTTAGCTTAAGATAGAATTAGGTGTTAATTAAGTATGGGAAAATTGTGGGAACAAAAGATAATAAGGGAATGTGTCATGATGATATAATGGGAATTTGGGTACCTACTCATGTGAAATTATAAAAATTAAAAATCTGTGTGCATTAATAAACTACGTTTATATTTATTTTTAATATATATATATATATATATATATATATATATATATATATTCAATAATTAAATAAGGGGACAAAACTACCCCAATGTTAAGTTAAGAATTCAAAGATCAATGCATGTATGATAAAATTAAAATAAAAGTTGATACATGAGTAAGGAATGTGAAAAGAAAATTTTGGGTAGCTAGGTGTGAAATTTAAGCTATAAAGAATATATATGTGTGTGTTAGGTGAAAGCTTGGGATAATTAAATATTCAATTTATAAGCTTACTTAGCCATATATATATATATCCTTACCCTTACCTTGGCCCCATTACAACCTTGAAAAGACCTCATGATGTTTGCATTGTTATATTAATTGTTGTTGATTGGTTAGGTGAAGAACAAAAGAATTAGAAAGCATGATTAGAGAAGGATAGTGATTACCCTATACACTAGAGAAATCAGAGCGTACATACATCATCAGTAACGGTTCAATGCTTAAATTCTATGTTCCCTGCTTTCATGAGCTACCTTCTTGCATTTTTATCTGTTGTTACTGTATAAGAATTGAATTAGTGGAATTTGATTTGTGATTGTCTTGAAGAGCTTATTTACTTTTGACCAAGTGGACAATAATCATATAGTTGCATTCACATGTATAGGTTGTATTGCATTGCATGAGTTTTACATGTTCCTACTCATTTATTTTATCTCCTTCAACTAAGCATGAGGACATGCTAATGACTAAGTGTGGGAGATTGATAAACCACTATTTTATGGTTTATATTGTGCTTAATTGTGCGGTTTTATCAAATCTTTACCCACTTATTCATATGATTAGCATGCATTTATAATTCCTTCCTAAAAATACTTCATGGTTGAAAACTTGCTTCCTAGAGACTTTTAATTTTGTATTTTTAATTCTCCTTTATTCCATTCGATGTCGTGATCTGTGTGTTAAGTGTTTCAGGCTTTATAGGGAATGAATGACTTGGAGATTAGAAAGGAAGCTTGCAAAAATAGAAGGAACACAAGAAATTGAGGAGATGACCAGCGAGAAGTGACGCGGACGCATGGTTCACGCGACCGCGCGACATAGAGGAAATTGCAGTGACGCGGACGCATGGCTCACGCGACCGCACGGATTAGAAACTGCACAAGTGACGCGAAGGCGTGGACGACGCGTACGCATGGCAAGGCAAAATGCTGGATGACGCGAACGTCTGGATGACGCGATCGCATGACATGCGCGATCTGTAGAATCTGCAAAATTCATTGGGGCGATTTTTGGGCCCTGTTTTGACCCAGTTTTCGGCCCAGAAAAGCATATTAGAGCCGAGGAACATGCAGAGACCAAGGAGAACATACATTCCGCATAGTTTTAGTTTTAGATCTGAATTTACTCCTCCTCTAGGTTTTCTCTCTACGCATTCGTACTTCTTAGGATTTTGATTTTATTGCTTTTTGGATTGGGATATTGAGAAGAGTTATTACCTCAGTCAAGACTTCGTCATTCTAGTTTGTTTCCTTACTTGTCACTTACTCTTTCATGTCCTTTATTTACTCAAAGTTACTCTTGGATTATTTCTAGAATTTCTTTATACAAGAACTATTTTTATTTTTAATTGATCCTTTTGATTATTATTTATTATGTCTTTCAGTATTTCTCTTCCTTATTTTGTGAAATTTACATTCATAATGAGCGAGTAGTTCCATAACTTGATTGGGAGATGATTTAAAGGAGAACCTTGAGTTGGATTACTCAAGAAAAAAATTGTAATTGGGTTTATTGTTGGATTGCCCTCTAGTCACTGACAGTAGTCCTTCTCAAGGGAGAGGACTAGGACTTGTGAATAGAAATTGCCTTCCAACTTGCTTGACTTTCCTCTACCTAGTAAAGGATAACTAAGCAGAACAACCTTCAATTATCATTTTAATCTTGGGAGAACTCCATCAAGGATAGGGCTTCCAACTAATCTACTCCCAGTCAAGGTTTTTATTTAAATAACATAATTTCTCTGATTTAATTCCCTGGTTATCAACTCAAACCATTTTAGAAAATATCTGATTAATAAAATAGCACACCTTTCTGCAACTCATTGGGAGACGACTTGGGATTCATACTCCCAGTATTTTTATTTTAATTTTGTGACAACCCCTTCTAAATTGATAAGTGGATTTTTGGCTGGTTAAGAACTGTACTTGCAATGTATCTCTTATAACAATTTCTTAACTCGCCAATGTTTGCCATGTCGCCCATCACTAAAAAGAGGATGGAGCAAATAAGAGAGCCCACTTATGGACCTCAACAAGAGCATGAGGAAGCCCCTCATCAAGAAATCCCTGAGATGCCTCAAGGGATGCATTTCCCTCCATACAACTATTGGGAACAAATCAACACCTCCTTATTTGAGTTCCAATACGGAGCAACTAAAAATAGAGCACCAAGAGCACTCAATTATTCTCCATGAAATTAGAGAGGATAAAAAATCCATGAGGAAAGAGCAACAAAGGCAAGGAAGAGACATAGAGGAGCTCAAGCGTTCCATTAGATCTTCAAGAGGAAGAACTAGCCGCCATCACTAAGGTGGACCCGTTCTTTAATTTCGTTGTTCTTTATTTTCTGTTTTTCGATTTTTTATGCTTTATGTTTATCTATGTTTGTGTCTTTATTACATGATCATTAGTGTTTAGTGTATATGCTTTAAAGCTATGAATGTCCTATGAATCCTTCACCTCTCTTAAATAAAAAAAAAGTTTTCTGAAAAAGAAAAAAGAAGTACATGAATTTCGAATTTTAAAATAGCTTAATTATTTTGATGTGATGGCAATACTTTTTGTTTTTCTGAATGAATGCTTGAACAGTGCATATTTTTTATAGTGAAGTTTATGAATGTGAAATCTGTTGGCTCTTGAAAGAATGATGAAAAAGGAGAAATGTTATTTGATAATCTGAAAAATCATATAATTAATTCTTGAAGTAAGAAAAAGAAGTGAATAGAAAAGTTTGCAGAAAAAAAAGAGGCAAAAAAATAAAAGAAAAAGAAAGAAAAAGAAAAAGCAAGCAGAAAAAGCCAATAGCCCTTTAAACCAAAAGGCAAGGGTAAAAAGGATCCAAGGCTTTGAGCATTAATGGATAGGAGGGCCTAAAGGAATAAAATCCTAGCCTAAGCGGCTAAACCAAGCTGTCCCTAACCATGTGCTTGTGGCGTGAAGGTGTCAAGTGAAAAGCTTGAGATTGAGCGGTTAAAGTCGTGGTCCAAAGCAAAAAAAGAGTGTGCTTAAGAGCTCTGGACACCTCTAATTGAGGACTTTAGCAAAGCTGAGTCACAATCTGAAAAGGTTCACCTAGTTATGTGTCTGTGGCATTTATGTATCCGGTGGTAATATTGGAAAACAAAGTGCTTAGGGTCACGGCCAAAACTCATAAAGTAACTGTGTTCAAGAATCAACATACTGAACTAGGAGAATCAATAACACTATCTAAATTCTGAGTTCCTATAGATGCCAATCATTCTGAACTTCAAAGGATAAAGTGAGATGCCAAAACTGTTCAGAAGCAAAAACCTAATAGCCCCGCTCATCTAATTAAGGCTGATCTTCATAGATGTTTTCAGAATTTATTGTATATTCTCTTCTATTTATCCTATTTTATTTTTAGTTTCTTGGGGACAAGCAACAATTTAAGTTTGGTGTTGTGATGAGCGGATAATTTATACACTTTTTAGCATTGTTTTTAGGTAGTTTTTACTATATTTTAGTTAGTTTTTAGTATATAATTATTAGTTTTTGAATAAAAATCACATTTCTGGACTTTACTATGAGTTTGTGTATTTTTCTGTGATTTCAGGTATTTTCTAGCTGAAATTGAGGGACCTGAGCAAAAATCTGATTCAGAGGCTGAAAAAGGACTGCAGATGCTGTTGGATTCTGACCTCCCTGCACTCGTAGTGGATTTCTTGGCGCTACAGAAACCCAATCGATGCGCGCTCAATTGCGTTGGAAAATAGACATCTTGGGCTTTCCAGCAGTATATAATAGTTTATACTTTGCCCGAGATTTGATGGCCTAAACTGGCGTTCAAAGTCAGCCTAAAATTTCTGGCATAAAACGCCCAAACTGGCACCAGAATTGGAGTTAAACGCCCAAACTGGCACCAAAGCTGGCGTTTAACTCCAGGAACAGCCTAAGCACGTGAAAGCTTCAATGCTCAGACCAAGCACACACCAAGTGGGCCCTGGAAGTGGATTTCTGCATCATTTACTTATTTTTGTAAACCCTATGCCATTAGTTCATTATAAATAGGACCTTTTGCTATTGTATTTTCATCTTTGGAAAATCCTTAGATCATCTTTTAGAGCTTCATTTTCATATTTGGGAGGCTGGCCATTCGGCCATGCCTAGACCATGTTCTTATGTATTTTCAATGGTGGAGTTTCTACACCCCATAGATTAAGGTGTGGAGCTCTGCTATTCTTCATGAATTAATGCAATTACTACTGTTTTTCCTTCAATTCACGCCTACTTCTTCTCTAAGATATTCACTCGCACTTCAACCTGATGAATGTGATGATCCGTGACACTCATCATCATTCTCACTTATGAACGCGTGCCTGAAAAACACTTCTGTTCTATCTGCAATAGCTTGAGTGCGTATCTCTTGGGTTTCTAATCTAAGATTAGAACCTTCGTGGTATAGGCTAGAATTATTGGTAGCCATTCCTGAGATTCGGAAAGTCTAAACCTTGTCTGTGGTATTCCGAGTAGGATCTGGGAAGGGATGATTGTGACGAGCTTCAAACCTGCGAATGTGGGGCGCAAGTGACAATGCGCAAAAGGGCAATGCTCCTATTCCGATGCTAGCGGGAACCGACAGATGATTAGCCCTGCGGTGATAGCACAGATGGAATTGTTTTCATCCGAGAGGATCATACAGCTTGCCATGGAAGGAGGTAACGCATGATTGGAAGAAGGCAGTAGGAAAGCAGAGGTTCAGAAGGAACAAAGCATCTTCATACGCTTGTCTGAAACTCCTACCAATAAATTACATAAGTATTTCTATCTTATTTTCTGTTTTAATTATATTTTAATGATCAAACCTCATAACCATTTGAATCTGCCTGACTGAGATTTACAAGGATAACCATAGCTTGCTTCAAGTCGACAATCTCTGTGGGATCGACCCTTACTCACGTAAGGTTTATTACTTGGACGACCCAGTGCACTTGCTGGTTAGTTGTGCGAAGTTGTGAAAAAGAGTTGAGATTACAATTGAGCATACCAAGTTCTTGGCACCATTGAGATCACAATTTCGTGCACCAGAAGTCGGATAGAGTACTGTGAGTACCACTGAATTTATGGACATCATACTAATGAATGCTTCCTCCTGAAGAATGTCATAGAGAAATTGGCAAAGGAAGGGTGACTAGATCGGTACTTAGCCAACAAAACGGATGAACCAAGAAAAAGAAGAAGGGATGAAGAGGTCAGATGGGCTGAACGACCACCTCACACTCCTGAGAGACATGTCCATATGATAAATGGAGGATTCGCTGGAGGAGGGATCTCTAAATCATCTCGCAAAAGACACCTTAAAGAAGTATATCATGTAGGAAAAGGAGAGAGGTCATCCGACCTCCCCCACTATTACCTTTACACAAGAAGATGCAACGGGCATTATCCCGGGACATGATGATCCTATGGTCATTACTATCATACTGGCCAATACTAATCTCCACAGAATACTAATAGATCAAGGAAGCTCCGCGGATATTCTGTTCAAATCCGCCTTCGACAAACTCGGTTTGCAAGATAAAGAGCTCAGAGCATATCCGAATAGCTTGTTCGGCCTAGGAGATACTCCAATCCAACCACTCGGGTATATCTCACTACACACAACCCATGGAAAGGGAACCCGGTCAAGGACACTTAACATAGACTACATTGTAGTCGACGTGAGGTCAGCTTACAACGCCCTAATAGGTCGGACAACACTAAACCAGCTCGACGCAGTGGTCTCGACTCCACATCTATGCTTAAAGTTCCCAACTCCAAAAGTGATTGCCTCGATAAAAGGAGACCAAAAAACTGCACGTCGCTGTTATAATGAAAGTCTGAACCTTAAAGGCAACCCAAAAGGGGAGGAGGTCAATACTATTGAACTCGGGAGAATACGAGCTCGCGAGGAACTTCGTCCACAACCTGAAGGCGAAACTGAAGAAGTCTAAATCGGTGACACCCGGGATAAGACAACAAACATAGGGGCAACCTTAAGAGGAGGCTTGAAAGAGCCTCTGATAAAGCTCCTAAAGGATAACTCTGACCTCTTTGTATGGAATGCCGCAGACATACCAGGCATAGATCCCAAACTAATGTGCCACAAACTGGCGGTATACCCAGGATCCCGGCCAGTGCAGCAGAAATGTAGGAAGCTCGGACTAGAAAAGTCCCAAGCTGTGGAAGAACAGGTACAAGCCTTACTGGAGGCAGGGTTCATAAGGGAGGTAATATACCCACTATGGCTAGCCAACGTTGTCTTGGTAAAAAAGTCAAATGGGAAGTGGTGGATGTGCTCTAACTACACTGACCTTAATAAAGCCTGCCCAAAAGATCCCTACCCACTTCCCAGTATAGACGCTCTAGTGGATGCATCTTCCGGATACAAGTACCTCTCCTTCATGGACGCTTATTCGTGATACAATCAAATTCTGATGTATCCACCCGATCAAAAAGAGACCTCGTTCCTAACCCCAAAAGCAAATTACTGCTACATCGTCATGCCATTCGAACTCAAAAATGCAGGAGCTACCTACCAAAGACTGATGAACAAAGTCTTCGCCAACCACATCGGAAAGCTAATGGAGGTGTATGTAGACGATATGCTGGTGAAAACACAAAGTGAGGAATCCCTTTTGCCCGACCTCACCAAAGTGTTTGACACCATCAGAAAGCATGGAATGCGACTTAACCCCACAAAATGCACCTTTGCTGTGGAAGCTGGCAAATTCTTGGGCTTCATGCTCACTCGAAGAGGAATTGAGGCAAACCCAGATAAATGCCGGGCTATACTCGAGATGAAAAGTCCAACCTGCGTCAAAGAGGTACAACAGCTCAACGGAAGACTGGCAGCCCTGTCCAGGTTTTTAGCCGGTTCAGCCATAAGATCCCTCCCTTTTTATGCCACATTAAGGAAGGGAAAGAGGTTTGAATGGACCGCAGAGTGTGAGCAAGCCTTCCAAGATTTCAAAAAATTTTTGGGGCAACCACCCATTCTTACCCGACCATGGGAGGGAAAAACACTCATATTATACCTTGCAGTGGAAAATCGGGCAATAGCCTCAGCACTAGTCAGAGAGGACGAAAGCGGGCAACAACCCATCTACTTCATCAGCATAGCTCTACAAGGGGACGAGCTAAACTATCAGAGGATAGAAAAGTTTGCCTACACTCTCATACTCACTTCTCGACGACTTCGCCCATACTTTCAAGCACACACTATCACGGTTCGGACCAGCCAGCCCATAAAAGGCATTCTACAGAAGACAGACTTAGCTAGAAGAATCCTGCAGTGGCAGTCGAGTTGTCCGAATTCGATTTGCAATATGAAACTCAGACAGCCATTAAATCACAATATCTGGCTGACTTCATTGCTGAGTATACTGATACTCCGGGAACTCCTACAAAGTGGAATCTCTACGTGGACGGTTCCTCAAACAAAACTGGGAGTGGCACAGGCATGATAATAGAAAGCGATCAGGGAACCCAAATCGAACTCTCACTAAAGTTCAAATTCCCTGCTTCAAATAATCAAGCCGAATACGAGGCATTACTGGCTGGTTTGAGGTTGGCTAAGGAGGTAGGAGTTCAAAAGTTCACCATCTTCAGCGATTCACAAATAGTTACTTCACAAATAGAAGGGAATTACCAAGCTAAGGATCCCACCATGAAAAAGTATCTGGAAAAAACCAGAGAACAGCTCGGATAACTCAGGGAATATAAGGTCCAACATATACCCTGGGAACAGAATGCTCGAGCTGATGCACTCTCAAAACTAGCCAGCACCAAACCAGGGGGCAATAATAGAAGCCTCATCCAAGAAACATTGAAAAATCCATCAATCTCGGAGGAAGAAAAGGTCCTAACCATATCAGGTCAGGGTCATGGATGGATGACACCCATAATCAACTACCTCAAGATAGAGACACTCCCCACAGATAAGAAGGAGGCCAAAAGGCTAGTACGAGAAGCACAATACTACACCTCAGTGCCCGAGGTCCTATATAGGAGAGGAATCTCTACACCTCTGCTAAAATGCATTCTGACCTCTGATATGAAGAACGTCCTAGAGGAAGTCCATGGAGGCATGTGCGGCAACCACCTTGGGGCAAGAGCTCTTGCCAAAAAGGGTACTCCGAGCTGGTTTTTACTGGCCGACCTTACAAAAGGAAGCAACAGAGTTCGTCAAGACATGCCCACCATGCCAGAAGCATGCCAACTTCCCAATAGCCCCACCAGAAGAGCTCCTACAAGTCCTATGGGCATATCGGACAACACCACACTCAACCATCGAAGAATCACCATTTTGACTTGCTTACGGAATGGAGGCAATGATTCCTGTGGAGGTAGAAGAGGGATCCTCTAAGACTGATCCTCTACAACGAAGATACTAACTCCCAAACTCAAAGGGAAGAGCTCGACCTACTTCTAGAAGTTCGAGAAAGAGCTCGGATTTGAGAGGAAGCACTAAAGCGTCGAATGGACCTAAGGTCGGTTAGGAGAAGGGAAGCTAGCAGCCAATTGGAAAGGACCATACCAAGTTGTTCAGAAGTACCTGGGAAAGGTCACCACAAAGTGCCCGACCTCGAGGGGTGAGAGCTACCAAGGTCATGCCATGCCTGCAATCTAAGAAGGGCGCCAGGTCGAGATCTAAAAGATTGCCCGACCTAGAAGGGTAAGCACTCATATGTATATATTCTTATCTATATGCCTATTTTCTACTTGAATAAAGTTTTTCAGATTCCCCCAAAAAGTTTCCTATCAAGACGCATTAATCTGAGCGCTTGAATTCATCGCCTGATCACGACAACGTCGGCAATGTGAAAACCAAATTCACCGCCCGATTACGACAAGGTCGGCAAGGTGAAAACCAAATTTATCGCCCGATTATGACAAGGTCGGCAAGGTGAAAGCCAAATTCATCGCCCAATTACAACAAGGTCGGCAAGGTGAAAGCGATAAAAACAGATTAATGCAAGAAGTTATAAAAAGTAATCCATAAAAAGAGGCCTGACGAGGTCTGACTAAAAATAGACTACTAAAAATAACTTAGCTTGGACCGACAAGAGATGTCGGACCAACGAAAGCTACAGACTTGGACCGACAAGAGAAGTCGGACCAACGAAAGCTACAGCTCAGACCGACAAGAGAATTCGGACCAATGAAAGCTACAGCTCAGACCGACAAGAGAAGTCGGACCAACGAAAGCTACAGCTCGGACCGACAAGGGAAAAGCGTGCGCTAAAAGGGATATAGCTTTGCCCAAAAAGCTACGGCTCCACGACAAGGCTATCAAAATTGTTCAGACTAACTAAAAAAGGTTCTACCAGAACACTAAAAAGTTGTCAGACAAGTTAGCCCCAAGAGTCATCTCGCCCAAACAGAAGACAGAAAAAACAAAGATCTGATTAAAAAGAGGTCGGACAACAAAGTACCAGCACTCTATAAGGATCACTAAAAAAGGACAAAGACATCTCGCAACAGCCAGAGAAAGGCCAGGAAGGCTTTGCTGAAAGGTACGAAGTCTTGAAAAAAGACACTACATAAAAAGCAAACGCACAAAGCCAAAGAAAAAGCTAAAAAGTCGTCCAAACAAAGTAAAAAGAAAGGGTTCAATATGAGAATACCACCTAAAAAGTTGTTGGAAATTGACTATAAAGCTCGGAGAGCAAGAAGATGCTTGAACACGACTTCCCCAAAGAGGTCGAAGCTCAGAAAGCACAACCTCATGGAAAGGTCGAAGCTCAAGCAGGAGCACTGTTCATACATCGGTCCGAGCTATAAAGGACCGGGTTGGCCGACTTCTTAGAAGGTTGGCCCATGACCGACCTATTAGAAGGTTGGCCCATGACCGATCTCTTGGAAGGTTCGCCCATTACTGACCTCTTCATAAAGAGCTCGGCCAAATCACCATAGAGGCCCAAAGCAGGCCCAAACAAAGGGACATAGCCCAATCTAAGGGCAGCTAACGTCTAGAAAGATAAAAAGCAGTCTCCCTTAAAGATAAGATGACTTAACTTAAAGATAAGATAAGATAACTAACTAATCTTATCTGAGAAGATCAGCCCACACTACTATAAATACACTGGAGCACCCATGTATAACTCATACTCTGATTCAGCAGCACCACCAGCTCCAACAAGTTGGACACGACAGTTCCGACCACCACAGCAGATCTCATCCGAGATCGACCTTCAGTTTCAGGTAACCCTCGGAACACTACCCTAACACTCTGTGATTCCTAAGTCTCCGGCTCTAAAAACAAAAGAGAAACTACCTCTTTTGTTTTACCAGTACACTCTTGCTCACCCCAAAAGCCTAAACACTAGCTATTGGACCACAGAATTTTCAGAGGTGTGGAAAATCAGAAAAATGGTGAATTTTCATCAAAACGGTGGTTTTCAAGGTTTACAGGCTTGCTGAAAAAGTCAAACAGTGAAAATAGAATTTTTAGTGTAAAACAAGGCATCATGCGTACGCATCATTCATGCGTACGCATCATGCATGCGTGCAAATGCACCATCCAAATTTATTAGTCTGTGCATATGCATCATAGTGTGTCTACGCACACAATGGAAGACATTCCCATGCTTGTGCGCATGCATCCTGGTGTGTGTATGCACAACCTGTAAATCCTCATAGTGTGCATACGCACACCCCTCGTGTGTACGCATGAGCTCAACCATACGCTCTAGTCCGTGCGTGTGCACGATAGCGTGCGTATGCACGCACACCAGAAATCTTGATTTTCCGTAACTTAGCCAAATCCATTTTTTTACACCTAACTTTTGAGGTCCATAACTTCCTCTACAAAAATTCAATGTCCACAAACTTTGAACCCTTTTAAAAATATTGAAATTATCTTCATTTTGAAATAAAATCCACTCAAATCTAGAATCCGAGGCTCAAATTATAGACCGCTGAAGTTGGTTAAAAATCAAGTCTTTACCAAAAATCACCAAACTTATTTTGCCAAATTCTCAATTCTGAACTAAAATTGCATAACCCAAAATAGCACTAAAGTCATTCAAAACATATCCACACACTTTCATTCCTCTCAACAATATATCACCACCCAAACCATTCAAGTATTCTACAATTGCATATATCTATTACTCAACAAATTCCACAAACTATCATTATCACCACTCGTTATCATCATCAAATATCACAATCATCAATAATCATTCATCATCCCTCATCAACAACATTAATCAACACAATTTCATAATAAGCTCAACATTATCGTCAAAATTGCTAAACCTTAACAATTCCACATAGTTCAACTTATTCTACGGTATCAATTGGCCAAAATTTTCACGTAATATTATATATTATCTATGAGAAAAAAAAATCATACCTTGGCTGATTCCTCCCTATGCTCAAAATGCCACAATTCAAGCTTCCAAGACTCCAATTCAAACTCAATGATTCGAACCACCAAAGGTTTGTCCCAAGAGCTCTAATTTGCCAATTCAACTCCAATTCAACATAAACTCAAGCTAGTTCATACAATTCACTCAAACTAGTACTAGGGCACATCAAATTGGACAAACCACAAGATTTTAAAGTTTTCTTACCTTACCCATTGATGATTGGGCTAAAATCCAACAATTGTCCAATGTTAGATTGTATCTAAACTACCAAAATCATCAAAATCACTCAATATTTATCCAAAAACGTGAAAAACATAGGGGGAAAAAAATGGGGACAAGATTCAGAGACACTAATACTTTGTTTGGATAGAATTGAAAAGGACTCTTAGACAAATGTGTGACGACAAACTACTTGTCAATCGGAGCTCTGGATTGAAAATTATGTTGAAATGATGATTGAATTGGAAATGGGGTTTAGGATTCTTTCGCTTTCTCTCTTCTAACCGTGGACTCCCCCTTTCCCCCAATGAAAGCAGAAATGTTGTGGCTGAATAGGGTTCAATGGGATTATACGGGTTGGGCCTTGGGCCTAATATGGATCCAGTTCAACAAGTTTAGCTTGTTGGCCAATTTTGGGTCAAAACCTTTAAAATTAGTGTTAAAATTTGTATTTTAAATATTTTTACTCCTCTAAATTATAAAATTTAATTTTTAATTTTTTAATAATATTTAATTTATTGACTAATTATTTATTAATTTATTAGGATTTATAATATCTGCTATGATATTGAACCTGCTCCAAGATGATGCTAGTGTTTCTCTAGGAAAACTCAGTGAAAGATGACAGCAGAATGTACAAGGTAAGAGAATCAAATCTCTCATCTACCTACTTAGCTTTTTTACATTCTATCTACATGACCATATTAAACAATAAGTCAAAAGAAGTAAACATCAATAAAAAACTGATAAATAGTTGAAACTAAATGCTTTGTTAACAGTATACCAGTTTGTAAGGATCTTAATCATTTTCTTTCATATCTTAAGACTATTAATGTCATAACAAATATCTAAGAGTAGAGAACTTATTTTGTAAGCCTCTATTACAAACTCTTTCAGAGCTTCTTCCATTAAATTAGCACAATAACATTTAATACAACTTGCAAGATAGCCTTCATGAGTTCAGTCATGAATTATCTTCACGAGCATTATATATATATAAACTATAAATATGAAAATGTACCTAAGTTCTATAAAGATAAATATAATTCGAGTTGAGTTCAATATATTTACATTTCATGATGCCAACAGGACCACCCCTGATACCAAAGATCATAATAAAAATTCAGCATAAGCTAATTTTACTTTTGTTCAAATTCAACAGCAAGTTAAAAACCTCATATATAATTCATTATAGATGTATCAGAAAATGTTTACAATAACACAACAAGTTCTGTAAAAAGGATGCCTTGATTTTGAAAAGCTGAAATGCGATAAATTATAACATGGTAAAATTAGAAGCAGATAATTAGGGTATATATATATATATAGAGAGAGAGAGAGAAATGATATCTAATGAGAAAGGTGTCCTTATATAAGAAAGAGAGTGTTTAATTATAACTATTAAATCTAAATAAATGACTAGAATTAGACTATATAATTTAGAAAGAGAATGTGTGTAATTAATGTGTTTGAAATTAGAGACAAGAGATCATTAATATCCTTGAAATTAAAAATAAAGAGAGAATAAATAATTTTGAAGTACATTTATAATTTTAAATATTTTAATTATATTAATTAATATATAATTCAATATATGAAGAGTTATTTTAGTTATGAAATAAATATTGTAATAAGTAGTTTATTTTATTATTCTTTAACTACATTCGTTATTTTTTTTTTAAAAAAAGTAATAAACATAATTTTTTTTAAAACAAATTGGTCCTAAAATTACATCCCACCATGAAGTAAATCTATCTTTAATTCTATCGAAAAACGTGGGGTGCATGGTGCATACTATATAGGGGTGACAATGTTGATTTGTTAGGATATATCTATATTTATTCATTGATGCATCGCTTTGTTAGTGTATTTGCAATAATTTCTCGTTTACGAATGCTATGTGTACATATTTTGTTATTATAGTTATTCACAAGAAAATATGTAATGGAAAATTGCATGTAATTGTGTGATAAGCCCCAATTTTGTGGTTTATCTTGTGTAGAATTTGGGGGTTTTATCAATATTTTCCGCACTTATTCATATAAAATGCATGGTTTTGTGTTTCCTTCCTAATTTTGCTTCATGGTTTAAAACATGCTTCTTTAACCTTAAAAATGTTATATTTTAATCCTCTTCTATTACCATTCAATGCTGTGATGTGTTTGTTAAGTGGATTCAGGATCTATTAGGAAAGAATGGTCTAGAAGATGGAGCGGAAGCATGAACAAGTGGAAGGGACATGAAGAATGGAGGTTTGGAGAACTGGAGGCGACGCGCACGCGTGGCTGACGCGCACACGTGATGCTCAGCACGTGACTTCATTAAAGAAATCGGCTGGCGATTTCTGAGAGGCTCCAGGCCTAAATTCAACTTAATTCTGCATGGAAAAGACCCAGGAATCGATTGAGGAAGGAGGGATCCAATCATTCATACATGACACATAATTTTAGCTAGTTTTTGGTTCTTGTTGTCTAGAGAGAGAAACTCTTACTTTTCTCTAGATCTAGTTTGTTTTTTATCCACCTTTGTTGAAATTTTGAATTGGGTTTTGTTAATTTTAGTTTCACTTACTTAATTTGAGTTCTCTAGTTATAATTTTGTTTAGCTATTGTGTTGAAATTTTGTTTTCTTGTTATTTTCCTTTTTCTTCTCATTTTATGAACTTTGTGGATCTTGAATTTTTATTAGTGCATTGATGTTTTCTATGTTTGATAGTGTTATTGGAGTTGTTCTCCATTGATAATTATTAGTGGGTACTTGTGATTTCCAATTAATTTTCAATTTGAATACGTCTTTAGTTAGTGCATACCATGTGTTTGATGAAATGTTTCCTTTGATTATGAAGTGGTTTTCTATACTCTTGGCCTAGACTAAGGGGATTGGGTGAACTTGAGTCATTGGGTCTAATTGATTTGATGATTTGAGAAACTTTGTGGTCAAATTGATATTCATTGACACCAATCTTCTACTAAGCCGATTAGTAGTTGGATTAGGACTTATGAGTTGAGATTGATTAAACCATTTGCGTACTTCAAGGGTTGAAGTAGATATTGTACGTACTTCAGGCGTTGAATTAGACTTAATAAGCTTGGTTCCTCATAATTGTCAAGATATGGTTACTAGAAAAGGATGATGACCCCAATTCCCATGCCTAGCCAAGAGTTCCTTTTATTATTCATATTTGAAACCCAAAAATCACAATTGCTCGATTCTTGTTATAGTTAGTCTAGTTGATTACTTAGTCTAGTATAGAGGTAGATTTATATGTTCCCTTACTAGATTGAAATTGCTTATACTTGGCTTTAGTTGCTTTGATTTAATTCCTTGCCCTTTAAGATTTCTTGCATGTTAAGTTTAGTAGTTAAATTCTTGTTTATGACTCCTAACCCCAGAATTCTAACCAATATTGATGCACATGTTTGCCCATTCTATTGAGGACGACCCGAGACCAATACTCTCGATTACTTTATATTGGGGTTGACTTTGTGACAACCAAATTCTAAATTTGATCGATAGGATTATATGTTGGTTTAGAACTATACTATGACAATGACATTGGTTTTCTATTGATATAAAATTCTAGACCGACATTAAATCTTACTCATCAAATTTTTGGCGTCGTTGCCTGAGAATGGTTGCAACGTATGCTTTGATATTGGTTATGTGAATATGTGAATATTGTAGATAGTTTGCTTGCTTTCTGGTACACGAAATCGTGATCGCACACTTTTCACACAACTCCGTGCAGCTGACCAGCAAGTGCACTGGGTCGTCCAAGTAATACCTTACGTGAGTAAGGGTCGATCCCACGGAGATTGTCAGCTTGAAGCAAGCTATGGTCATCCTTGTAAATCTAAGTCAGGCGGATTCAAATAGTTGTGAAGTTTTGATAATTAAAATATAAATAAAATATAAAATAGGATAGAAGTACTTATGTAATTCATTGGTGGGATTTCAGATAAGTGTATGAAGATGCTTTGTTGCTTCTGAACCTCTGCTTTCCTATTGCCTTCATCCAATCATTCACACTCCTTTCTATGGCAAGCTGTATGTTGGGGGATCACCGTTGTCAATAGCTACCGTCCGTCCTCTCAGTGAAAATGGTCCAAATGCACTGTCACCGCACGACTAATCATCTGTCGGTTCTCACTCCTGTTGGAATAGGATGCATTGATCCTTTTGCGTCTGTCACTACGCCCAACACTCGCGAGTTTGAAGCTCGTCACAGTTATCCGGTCCCAGATCCTACTCGGAATACCACAGACAAGGTTTAGACTTTCTGGATCTCAGGAATGGCTGCTAATAATTCTAGCTTATACCACAAAGGTTTTAATCTTAGATTAGAAACCCAAGAGATACACATTCAAGCTTGTTTTCAGGTAGAACGAAAGTGGTTGTCAGGCACACGTTCATAGGTGAGAATGGTGATGAGTGTCACATAATAATCACATTCATCATGTTCTTGTGTATGAATGAATATCTTAGAATAAGAATAAGCATGAATTGAATAGAAAAACAGTAGTACTAAGATGAAAATATAATAGTAAAGGTCATTGGCTTTGGCCCCAGAGGGGGAACCAGAATAACCAAGATGAAAATATAATAGTAAAGGTCCTATTTATAATGAACTAGTAACCTAGGGTTTACAGAAATGAGTAAATGATGCAGAAATCCATTTTTGGGCCCACTTGGTGTGTGCTTGGGCTGAGCATTGAAGCTTTCACATGTAGAGACTTTTCTTGGAGTTAAATGCCAGCTTTGGTGCTAGTTTGGGCATTTAACTCCAGCTTTTATGCCAGTTCTGGCGTTTAACACCAGAATAGGGTAGAAAGTTGGCGTTCAAACGCCAATTTGCGTTATCAAAACTCGCGCAAAGTATGGACTATTATATATTGCTGGAAAGCCCAGGATGTCCACTTTCCAACGCAATTGAGAGCGCACCAATTAGGCTTCTATAGCTCCAGAAAATCCACTTTGAGTGCAGGGAGGTCAGAATCCAACAGCATTTGCAGTCCTTTTTTAGCCTCTGAATTAGAATTTTGCTCAGGTCCCTCAATTTCAGCCAGAAAATACTTGAAATCACAGAAAAACACACAAACTCATAGTAAAGTCTAGAAATGTGATTTTTATTTAAAAACTAATAAAAATATAATAAAAACTAACTAAAACATACTAAAAACTATCTAAAAACAATGCCAAAAAGCGTATAAATTATCCGCTCATCACAACACCAAACTTAAATTGTTGCTTCTTCCCAAGCAACTAAAAAGAAAATAGGATAAAAAGAAGAGAATATGCAATAAATTTCGAAAACATCTATGAAGATCAGCCTTAATCAGATGAGTGGGGCTATTAGCTTTTTGCTTCTGAACAGTTTTGGCATATCACTTTATCCTTTGAAGTTCAGAATGATTGGCATCTGTAGGAATTCAGAATTCAGATAGTTTTATTGATTCTCCTAGTTCAGTATGTTGATTCTTGAACACAGTTACTTTATGAGTCTTGGCCATGACCCTAAGCATTTTATTTTCCAGTATTACTACCGGATACATAAATGCCACAGACACATAACTGGGTGAACCTTTTCAGATTGTGACTCAGCTTTGCTAAAGTCCCCAGTTAGAAGTGTCCAGAGCTCTTAAGCACACTCTTTTTGCTTTGGACCTCGACTTTAACCGCTCAGTCTCAAGCTTTTCACTTGACACCTTCACGCCACAAGTACATGGTTAGGGACAGCTTGGTTTAGCCACTTAGGCCAGGATTTTATTCCTGTGGGCCCTCCTATCCACTGATGCTCAAAGCCTTGGATCCTTTTTATTTTACCCTTGTCTTTTGGTTTAAAGGGCTATTGGCTTTTTCTGCTTGCTCTTTCTTTTTCTTTCTTTTTCTTTTCTTTTTTTTTTGCCCTTTTTTTTCGCAAGCTTTTCACTGCTTTTTCTTGCTTCAAGAATCAATTTTATGATTTTTCATATTATTAATAACACTTCTCCTTTTTCATTATTCTTTCAAGAGCCAACAAATTTAACATTCATAAACAAAAAATTCAAAATTATGCACTGTTCAAGCATTCATTCAGAAAACAAAAAGTATTACCACCACATCAAAATAATTAAACTACTTTAAAATTCAAAATTCATGTACTTCTTGTTCTTTTGCAATTAAAAACATTTTTCATTTAAGAAAGGTGATGGATTCATAGGACAATCATAGCTTTAAGGCATAGACACTAAGACACTAATGATCATGTAGTAAAGACACAAACATAGATAGAACATAAAGCATAGGGAACGAAAAACAAAAAAATAAGAGCAAGAAAATTAAAGAACGGGTCCACCTTAGTGATGACGGCTGGTTCTTCCTCTTGAAGATCCAATGGAATGCTTGAGCTCCTCAATGTCTCTTCCTTGCCTTTGTTGCTCCTCCCTCATGGCTCTTTGGTCTTTTCTGATTTCATGAAGGAGGATGGAATGCTCTTGGTGTTCCACCCTTAGTTGTCCCATATTGGAACTTAATTCTCCTAGGGAGGTGTTAATTTGCTCCTAGTAATTTTATGGAGGGAAGTGCATCCCTTGAGGCATCTCAGGGATTTCATGATGAGGAATTTTCTCAATCTCTTATTGAGGTGCATGAGTGGGCTCTCTTGTTTGCTCCATTCTCTTTCTAGTGATGGGCTTTTGAGATGAATCTCTCCATCTCCCATGACTCGGAGTTGGAAGCAATTGCCTTTCCTTTCCTCTTCCTAGAGATTTCTCCGGCCTTAGGTGTCAATGGTTATGAAAAAACAAAAAGCAATGTTTTTACCACACCAAACTTAGAAGATTTGCTCGTCCTCAAACAAAAGAAGAAAGAAGGGAGTAGAAGAAGAAGAAAATGGAGGAGATAAAGAGGGGTGAGTGGGTCGGCCAAGGGGGAAAAAGGAATATTTATGATGTGTGGAGATGAAGGAGTGATGAGAGGTTTATATAGGAGTGGAGAGAGGGGTAGGGTTCGTGTATTAGGGGTTGGGTGTGGGAGGGAAAGGATTTGAATTACGAGGTGGTTGTTATGGGAAGGTGCGAAGAAGAGAGAGAGAAAGTGGAGGTAGGTGGGGATCCTGTGGGGTCCACTGATCCTGAGGTGTCAAGGCTTTCTCATCCCTGCACCATTTTGGACGTGTAAACGCCCCTTGGAGTGCCAATCCTGGCGTTAAACGCCAGGTTACTGCCCATTTCTGGCATTTAACGCCAGCTTTTCTTCCCTTTCTGGCGTTTAAACGCCAGCTTTGTGCCCTTTTCTGGCGTTAAACGCCCAGAATGGTGCCAGACTGGGTGTTTAACGCCCATTCTGCTATCCTTACTGGCGTTTAAATGCCAGTAACCTCCTCCTCTAGGGTATGCTGTTTTCAATGCTGTTTTTCAGTTTGTTTTTGAATTTTCAGTTGTTTTTGTGACTTCACATGATCATCAACCTAAGAAAACATAAAAGAACAATGGAAAATAAAATAAATATAATTAATTAACATTGGGTTACCTCCCAACAAGCGCTTCTTTAATGTCAATAGCTTGACAGTGGGCTCTCATGGAGCCTCACAGATACTCAGAGCATGATAATGGCCTCCCAACACCAAACTTAGAGGTTGAATGTGGTGGCTCTGTTTGACTCTGCATTGAGAGAAGCTTGTCATGCTTCTTCTCCATGTGTACAGAAGGAGATTCTTTAGCTTTAAACACAAGGTAGTCCTCATTCACTTGAATGACCAGCTTTCCTCTGTCAACATCAATCACAGCTTTTGCTGTGGCTAGGAAGGGTCTGCCAAGGATGATTGATTCATCTATACTCTTCCCAATGTCTAGGATTATGAAGTCAGCAGGGATGTAGAAGCCTTCAACCTTTACAATGACATCCTCTACAAGTCCATAAGCCTGTTTTCTTGAATTATCTGCCATCTCTAGTGAGATTCTTGCAGCTTTCACCTCAAGGATCCCTAGTTTTTCCATTACAGAGAGGGGCATGAGGTTTATACTTGACCTTAGGTCACACAGAGCCTTTTCAAGGGTCATGATGCCTATGGTACAGGGTATGAAGAATTTTCCAGGGTCCGGTTTCTTCTGAGGTAATTTCCACCTAACCAAGGTACTCAGTTCATTGATGAGAAATGGGGGTTCATCCTCCCAAGTCTCATTACCAAATAAATTGGCATTCAACTTCATGATTTCTCTAAGGTACTTAACAACTTTCTCTTCAGCAATGTCTTCATCCTCTTCAGAGGAAGAATACTCATCAGAGCTCACGAATGGCAGAAGTAGGTTCAATAGAATCTTTGTGGTCTCTGTGTGAGCCTCAGATTCCTCTGGTTCCTCATTAGGGAACTTCTTAGAGGCCAGTGGACGTCCATTGAGGTCTTCCTCAGTGGAAATCACTACCTTTCCCTCCTCTACAGGTTCGGCCATGTGGGATGTGTTTATGGCCTTGCACTCTCTCTTTGGATTCTCATCTGTATTGCTTGGGAGAGTACTAGGAGGGAGTTCAGTAACTTTCTTACTCAGCTGACCCACTTGTGCCTCCAAATTTCTAATGGAGGACCTTGTTTCGGTCATGAAACTCAGTGTAGTTTTAGATAGATCAGAGACTATGGTTGCTAAGCTAGAGAGATTCTGCTCAGAATTCTCTGTCTGTTGCTGAGAAGATGATGGAAAAGGCTTGCTATTGCTAAACCTATTTCTTCCACCATTATTACTGTTGAAGCCTTGTTGAGCCTTCTCTTGATCCTTCCATGAGAGATTTGGATGATTTCTCCATGAAGGATTATAGGTGTTTCCATAGGGTTCTCCCATGTAGTTCACCTCTTCCATTACAGGATTCTCAGGATCATAAGATTCTTCTTCAGAGGATGCTTCTTTAGTACTGCCTAATGCAGCTTGCATTCCAGACAGACTCTGAGAAATCATATTGAATTGCTGAGTCAATATTTTGTTTTGAGCCAATATGGCATTCAGAGTATCAATCTCAAGAACTCCTTTCTTCTGAGTTGTCCCATTATTCACAGGATTCCTTTCAGAAGTGTACATAAATTGGTTATTTGCAACCATTTTAATGAGTTCCTGGGCTTCTTCAGACGTCTTTTTTAGATGAAGAGATCCACCAGTAGAGTTGTCCAATTACATCTTGGACAGTTCAGACAGACCATCATAGAATATGCATATGATGCTTCATTCTGAAAGCATACCAGAAGGACACCTTCTGATCAATTGCTTGTATCTTTCCCAAGCTTCATAGAGGGATTCGCCTTCCTTCTGTCTGAAGGTTTGGACTTCCACTCTAAGCTTACTCAATTTTTGAGGTGGAAAGAACTTTGCTAAGAAGGCATTGACCAGCTTTCTCCAAGAGTTCAGGCTGTCCTTAGGTTGTGAGTCCAACCATGTCCTAGCTCTGTCTCTTACAGCAAAAGGGAAAAGCATAAGTTTGTAGACCTCAGGGTCAACCCCATGAGTCTTAACAGCGTCACAAATTTGCAAGAACTCAGCTAAAAACTGATGAGGATATTCCAATGGAAGTCCATAATACTTGCAATTATGCTGCATTAGAGAAACTAATTGATTCTTAAGCTCAAAGTTGTTTGCTCCAATTACAGGAATTGAGATGCTCCTTCCACAGAAGTCAGAAGAGGGTGCAATAAAGTCACCAAGCATCTTCCTTGCATCTCCACCATTGTTGTTGGGTTCGGCCATGTTTGATTTGTCTGCTTCCTTTTCGAAAATTTCTGTTAGGTCCTCTCTAGAGAGTTGTGCTTTAGCTTCTCTTAGTTTTCTCTTCAAGGTCCTTTCAGGTTCAGGATCAGCTTCAACAAGAATGCCTTTATCTTTGTTCCTGATCATATGATAGATAAGAAGACAAAGAAAGTATGGAATCCTCTATGTCACAGTATAGAGATTCTTTAATGTGTCAGAGGAAAAGAAGAATGGAAGGATGAGGTAGAGAGGTAAGAATTCGAACATATGAAGAAGTAGAGATAGTCTGAATTGCTAATTGAGGAGGAGTGAAGTCCTTAAATAGAAAAAGGTGAGGAGGAAGAAGAATTTTTGAAAACAAAATTAAAAATTTAAAAGGAATTTTGAAAAAGTGGTTGATGGTTTTCGAAAATTAATAGTGAAAAAGTGGTTAAGTGATTTTGAAAAATATTTTGAAATTAGCAATCAAAAAGATAGGATTGAAATAGAAAACTTTTAAAATCAAACAAAAAGTCAAGTAATTAATTGAAAAAGATTGAAAATCAAATTTTTTAAAAAGATAAAAAGTTAGAAAAAGATTTGATTTTGAAAATTAAAGTTGATTACTTGACTAACAAGAAACTAAAAGATATGATTTTTAAAATTTTAAGATTGAACCTTTCTTAATAGGCAAGTAACAACTTGAGATTTTTGAATCAATCACATTAAATATTAGCATTAATTTTGAGAAAAATTGTGAAATAAAAATAAGAAAAAGATTTTGAAAATCATTTTGGAATTTTCAAAAATTTTAAAAAGAAAATTAAAAAAGATGTGATTTGACAAAGATATGATGTGAAAAATATTTGATTTTGAAAAATTTTGAAGATTTGAAAAAGATTTGAATTGAAAATAAAATCTCGCCTCCTGTGCCATCCTGGCGTTAAACGCCCAACCAGGTACTCTGGCTGGCGTTTAAACACCAGTTTTCCTTCCTCACTGGGCGTTTTGAACGCCCAACTTTTTCTTTGTAATTCCTCTGATGAATATTCTGAATCTTCAATTCTCTGTATTATTGACTTGAAAAGACATAGTTTTGAAAATTTTTTTTTGAATTTTTAATGATGAGAAATAAAAACAATAGAATGAAACTAAACATGGAAAATCAAGATCAAAACAAATAATGCATGCAAGACACCAAACTTTGAAGTTTGTATACTAGGGACAATAAGAATTTGAAAACGCATATGAAAAACAACAAAAGACACCAAACAGAATAGTTTAAAGATCAGAACAACGAAAATCATCAAGAACAACTTGAAGATCAACAAAGAACATAATGCATAAGATTTCGAAAAATGCAAGAAAATTAAAAATATGCAGGATACCAAACTTAAAAATAGACACTAGACTCAAAAAAGAAACACACATTATTTTTTATTTTTGTAATTTTACTTATTTTTTTGTAATTTTTTGAAAATTAATTGGAGAAAGAGAAAACAAAGAATTCAAAACTTTTAATGAGAATTCCAGGAATCATGCAATGTTAGTCTAAAACTCCGGTCCAGGAATTAGACATGGCTTACTAGGCAGCCAAGCTTTTAGTGAAAGCTCCGGTCCAAAATACTAGACATGACCAATGGCCAGCCAAGCTTTAGTAGATCATTATATTAAACAGCAAGATTGATAGAAATCAACAAGCTCTTGTGATGATAAGTTGAAACCTCGGTCCAAAAGTTTAGACATGGTTTCACAACCAGCCAGACTTCAACAAATCATCATGAAACTCTAGAATTCGTTCTTAAAAATTCTGAAGACATAGAATAATTTATTTTTTTGAAAATTTTTTTTCGAAAATAAAAATAAAAACAAAAAGCTTAAAATTAAAATAAAATTACCTAATCTGAGCAACAAGATGAACCGTCAGTTGTTCAAACGCGAACAATCCCCGGCAACAGCGCCAAAAACTTGGTACACGAAATCGTGATCGCACACTTTTCACACAACTCCGTGCAGCTGACCAGCAAGTGCACTGGGTCGTCCAAGTAATACCTTACGTGAGTAAGGGTCGATCCCACGGAGATTGTCGGCTTGAAGCAAGCTATGGTCATCCTTGTAAATCTCAGTTAGGCAGATTCAAATGGTTGTGAAGTTTTGATAATTAAAATATAAATAAAATATAAAATAGGATAGAAGTACTTATGTAATTAATTGGTGGAATTTCAGATAAGTGTATGAAGATGCTTTGTTACTTTTGAACCTCTGCATTCCTATTGCCTTCATCCAATCATTCATACTCCTTTCTATGGCAAGCTGTATGTGGGGGGATCACCGTTGTCAATGGCTACCATCCGTCCTCTCGGTGAGAATGGTCCAAATGCGCTGTCACCGTACGACTAATCATCTGTTGGTTCTCACTCATGTTGGAATATGATCCATTGACCCTTTTGCGTCTGTCACTACGCCCAACACTCGCGAGATTGAAGTTCGTCATAGTAGTCCCTTCCCAGATACTACTCGAAATACCACAGACAAGGTTTAGTCTTTCCAGATCTCAGGAATGGCCACCAATAATTCTAGCTTATACCACGAAGATTTTAATCTTAGATTAGAAACCAAAGAGATACACATTCAAGCTTGTTTTAATGTAGAACGAAAGTGGTTGTTAGGCACGCGTTCATAGGTGACAATGGTGTTGAGTGTCACATAATCATCACATTCATCATGTTCTTGTGTGTGAATGAATATCTTAGAATAAGAATAAGCATGAATTGAATAGAAAAACAGTAGTACTTTGCATTGATTCATGAAGAACAGCAGAGCTCCACACCATAATCTATGGGGTGTAGAAACTCCACCGTTAAAAATACATAAGTAATAATGGTGGTCATTGGCTTCGGCCCCAGAGGGGGAACCAGAATAACCAAGATGAAAATACAATAGTAAAAGGTCCTATTTATAATGAACTAGTAACCTAGGGTTTACAGAAATGAGTAAATGATGCAGAAATCCACTTCCGGGCCCACTTGGTGTGTGCTTGGGCTGAGCATTGAAGCTTTCACATGTAGAGACTTTTCTTGGAGTTAAATGCCAGCTTTGGTGCCAGTTTGGGCGTTTAACTCCAGCTTTTATGCCAGTTCTGGCGTTTAACGCCAGAATAGGGTAGAAAATTGGTGTTCAAACGCCAATTTACGTTATCAAAACTCAGACAAAGTATGGACTATTATATATTGCTGGAAAGCCCAGAATGTCTACTTTCCAACGCAATTAAGAGTGCGCCAATTGAGCTTCTGTAGCTCCAGAAAATCCACTTCGAGTGCAGAGAGGTCAGAAATCCAACAGCATCTGCAGTCCTTTTTCAGCCTCTGAATAAGATTTTTGCTCAGGTCCCTCAATTTCATCCTGAAAATACCTAAAATCACAGAAAAATACACAAACTCATAGTAAAGTCCAGAAATGTGATTTTTATTTAAAAACTAATAAAAATATAATAAAAACTAACTAAAACATACTAAAAACTACCTAAAAATAATGCCAAAAAGCGTATAAATTATCCGCTCATCACTTTCATTAATTTATTTTTTATTTAGATTTCCTTTAATGCATGAGCTATAACTTCTAAGTTGAATGACTCGGTCTCGACCGAATTCTAACATAGCCGAGTTTGATCCCAACATTGAAAGAACCCTGTTACACACTCGGCAAGCTAGGCAGTGGTTGGATTACACGGCTAGTGCTTTGGCCACTCTTGAGGAACCTTCTGAAACACTAGACGGAACCGAGAGTGACTTAGAGTCCATAACTTCCTATTCCTCTGTTGGCACCACTAATACATCTTTGCATACAACAGGTGAAAACCACACGGCGGAGCCACATAGGATTACCTTGCACGAACAAGGAGCACCGGGCCTCATTCTTCAACCGTTGAAAGCGAGGTATCTGAATCTTGATCCAAACTTTGAGTTGAAGAATAGTCTGATTAACTTGCATCCTAAGTACCATGGACTACCGGGCCATGACCCCATTAGGCACTTGAGAGACTTTTAAGTTGCTTGTTCTACGGCTTGAAGGCATGGTGCTGATGAGATTGCTATTATGGTTTTTTCTTTCCCCTTCTCTCTTGAGAGGTCGGCAAAAGAGTGGTTCTACTCTTAACTGGATGAAGTGGTGATTGAATGGGACCTATTGAGAAGAGATTTCTTAGACAAGTTCTTTCCGTCAGAGAAGACCGACTACATCTAGAAGGAAATTTCCAATATAATGCAAAAAGACCAAGAGACACTCTTGGAATACTGGACTCGTTTTAAGAGGTTGTTGGAATCTTGTCCACATTATGGGTTAGACACTAACTTGCTCATTAGCTATTTCACTGGAGGTCTTTATGCAGTGGATAAGAGATTGCTCACCGCCTCTAATGATGGTTCCCTTTCTAAGAACAAGACGGCGGCAGAAGCATGGAGTTTGATCAATGATGTCGCCGAGGCTACACAACATGTGAGAGTGAGGAACAATCCTTCCAAGAGTATGGTGGAAGTTCCTCCTTCCGCATCGACTTTGACTAAAGTGGTTGAAGACATGACCACTCTCCTCATGGAGATTCTCAAAGAGAAAAAGGCATTTCAATCAATCCAAGCCATCCAAGCCCCACCTCAAATTCTCCAACTTGAAGGACCTCCTAGAGTATGTGGTTTATGCTCTAGTATCGCACATTACACTGACCAATGTCATCAAGTCCAAGAGGATTACACTCTTACGGTAGCCAATGTGAACTATAACAACCATCCACCCTATCAATCTCAAGGCCAAAACAATTACTCTCATGGTAATAGTTCCAATCAAGGGTGGATGGAAAATGGTTAAGGGAACAACCACAATCAAAGATGGAACCAAGGCAACTCATCCTCTCATTATCACAACAACGCCAACCAAAACCACCATGACCAACCATACCAACACTCACAACAAAACCAACAATAACCATAGATACCAAATGCCTCATCAAAGACAACAAACCTATCAACCCTCTTCTTCTCCCACCAACCAAGGTGATGACTCTAACCGTGCACTCTACCATGAGTAAGAGAGACTTAGGGCTATGATGGAGAAACAGGAAGAGAACAATAGGATGAACAAGTTAGCACTATGAGTGCTCAAATGTCCTCCATAGCCGATATTCTCTCAAGGTTGGTCCTACCCCCTACCAACAATACCAACACCAACCAAGCCTCTAGCTCATCCAACCTTCCTTCTCAACCTCTCTCAAACCCAAAGGATAGCATCAATGCAATTACCTTGAGGAGTGGTACAACGGTTGAGGAAGTTGAACCCAAGCCTATCATGTTGGCAGATGATATTCCTAATGTAGAAGTTGGTAAAACAATGGAGATAGATGAAGATGAAAAGGAGGAAGAAGTTGTAAATGAAGAAGAAGAGCAATTGAGGGCCAAGGAACCGAAGCGGAAAAGCAACTTAGAGGAACAAATCCCTATACCTTTCCTTACGTTAGCCAAGAAGGCCAAGAAGCATGAGGAGCTTGATCCCAACATAGTGAAAATCTTCAAGAATGTGGAGATAAATATTCCACTCTTTGATGCCATACATCAAGTTCCGAAATATGCTAAGTTTCTTAAGGATGTGTGCACTCATAAAGATAAGATTGGTGGACTAGGGATGAATCTATTAGGAAATTCTGTTTCTTCTGTGATGGATAATTTTCTCGAAAAATATAGTGATCCCGGTCCTTGCTTAGTATCTTGTATGATTGGTGAGATTCAACTTAAGGATTGTATGTACGACCTAGGGTCGTGTGTGAGCATTATGCCACTCTCAATTTATGAGAAGTTGAACCTTGCACCGTTGAAGCGATCTGGGGCTAGGTTTGTGCTTGCGGACAAGAGTATAATTTTAGTTGTGGGTATTACCGAGAATGTATTGGTGAAAATTCAGGACTTAATCTTTCCGGTGGATTTCCATATCCTAGAGACACCTCCCATTGATTTGGATAGGCCATCCTCCATCTTACTTGGGAAGCCATTCTTGAAGACATCCCGGTTTAAATTAGATACATTTTCGGGGGATTATTTATGTGAGGCCAAAGGGAAGGTGGTGAAGTTCAAATTGGAGGAAACCATGAGGCAACCTCTAGAGGTACATTCAATTTTTGGTTGTGACATTGTTGAAGATGATGTGATTGAAGAACAATTTGGGAGTGATGATGAGATAAGTGTCAGTAGGAATTTGGGTATAAGAGGAGTTAGCAAGGAAAAGGGGAAGGATCCACGACTTCCATATCCTCAAGTAAATAGGGCACCAAATCATGGTGCAATTGACAAGTGGAAGCATCTCCCCTTGTAGGACACTCTTACCAGGGCCAACAGGAAGGACAAGATGGATGTCCTTGAGGATGTTTCAAAAAGATGATCTGAAGCTCATGACCATCTAACTTAAGGACGTTAAAGAAAAGTGCTAGGTGGGAGATACCCCCCCATGGTATGATCCTCCTTGTATATAGTTTCTTGCATGTAGTTTTAGAGTCTTTGTTTGATTTTGTGATTGTTATATTTTGTTGAGTTGTTTAATTGTGCTTGATTTTGTTTGATTTTGTTGTGCTTGTTAGTGTATTCATGAGGATTTCATTGATTTTGGTATTGATTAAATTGGCAATTTTGAAGAAAAATGCTTGATTTTGAGTTTTGCCTGAAATTCTAAGCGTTTTTTGAAGTGTCTACCTTGAAGGAATAACAAGATTGCACTATAACTGTCTCCCTCATGTTGTTTAAAAAAAAAAAGGTCATCCCACGCGTGAGCGTGGGCGACGCGCACGCGTCATTTGCTGAGTTCGCAACTCCTGGTACGAAAACCAAAGAGTTGCGCGACTTTTGTGCTACTTTTGTGCGAGGAGCACAATCTCATCCCACGCGTGCAAATCAGCTAACGCGTGTACGTCACTTTTCCATTTCTGCTATCCACGGGTAAGCGTGGACGACTCTTACGCGTAACTCGTGTTTTCTCTCTTCCACGCGTACGCGTGGGCGAGGTGCGCACGTCACATGCCTCACGCAGCTAGCAGGGCACACTGCCCTGTTCTCTTCTTTTTACCTTTCTTTCTTTTACTCTTTCTTCTTTTCTACTTTATTCTCCTTACCACTTCTTCTCCGCCCACTACCACCGACGACTTCAACCACCGGTGATCACCACCTCCAATGGTCCCACATTTCTCCTTCCTCTCTGCTCTCTTTTTCTCTTCTCATTGTCTCACTTATACTCAACCTCACTTTCTCCTCCTTTCAAGGTTGCATTTCTCTTCTTTCTCTTTTGTTTCTTTTTAAAATTTTTTTAACTTTGTTGTTTATTTGTTTATTGGATCACTCTTGTTTCTTTTCTTCCCTTTTATTTTCGTGTATGGGTGTTGAATCTCATTTACTTTTTGAATTGGTGGATTCCTTCATATCTCTTAGCTTGTTGTGTGATGAGCGGATAATTTATACGCTTTTTGGCATTATTTTTACATAGTTTTTAGTATGATTTAGTTAGTTTTTAGTATATTTTTATTAGTTTTTAATTAAAATTCACAATTCTGGACTTTACTATGAGTTTGTGTGTTTTTCTATGATTTCAGGTATTTTTTGGCTGAAATTGAGGGACCTGAGAAAAAATCAGATTCAGAGGTTGAAGAAGGACTGCAGATGCTGTTGGATTCTGACCTCCCTGCACTCAAAGTGGATTTTCTGGAGCTACAGAACTCCAAATGTCGTGCTCTCAATTGTTTTGGAAAGTAGACATCCAGGAATTTCCAGCAATATATAATAGTCCATACTTTGCCCGAGTTTAGACGATGCAAACTGGCGTTCAACGCCAGTTCTATGCTGCATTCTGGAGTTAAACGCCAGAAATAGGTTGCAAAGTGGAGTTAAACATCAGAAATAGGTTACAAACTGGCGTTCAACTCCAAGAGAAGCCTCTACACGTGTAAAGCTCAATGCTCAGCCCAAGTACACACCAAGTGGGCCCCGGAAGTGGATTTCTGTATCATTTACTCATTTCTGTAAACCCTAGTAACTAGTTTAGCATAAATAGGACTTTTTACTATTGTATTTATATCTTTGGATTATCTTTAGTTTCATCTTTAGATCACGTTTGGGGGCTGGCCATTCAGCCATGCCTGAACCTTCATCACTTATGTATTTTCAACGGTAGAGTTTCTACACACCATAAATTAAGTTGTGGAGCTCTGCTGTTCATCTTGGATTAATGCAAAGTACTACTGTTTTTATATTCAATACAAACTTATTCCGCTTCTAAGATATTCATTCGCACTTCAATGTGAATGTGATGATCGTGACAATCACCATCATTCCCAACTTATGAACACGTGTCTGACAACCACTTCCGTTCTACCTTAGATTGAATGGGTATCTCTTGGATATCTAATACAGGGGACCGAGTCCGAGATATTAGAATCTTCGTAGTATAAGTTAGAACCCATGGATGGCCATTCCTGAGATCCAGAAAGTCTAAACCTTGTCTGTGGTATTCCGAGTAGGATCTGGGAAGGGATGGCTATGACGAGCTTCAAACTCGCGAGTGCTGGGCGTAGTGACAGACGCAAAAGGATCAATGGATCCTATTCCAGTATGATCGAGAACCGATAGATGAATAGCCGTGCTGTGACAGAGCATCTTGGACCATTTTCACTGAGAGGACAGGAAGTAGCCATTGACAACAGTGATGCCCAATATACAGCTTGCCATGGAAAGAAGTAGGAATGATTGGATGAAGACAGCAGGAAAGCAGAGGTTCAGGAGGAACGAAAGCATCTCTATACGCTTATTTGAAATTCTCACCAATGAATTACATAAGTATCTCTATCCTATTTTATATTTTATTTATGTTTTTATTATCAATTCACCATAACCATTTGAATCCGCCTGACTGAGATTTACATGGTGACCATAGCTTGCTTCAGGCCGACAATCTCCGTGGGATCGACCCTTACTCACGTAAGGTTTATTACTTGGACGACCCAGTGCACTTGCTAGTTAGTTGTGTGAAGTTGTGACAAAGAACTAAGATTATGAACGTGCGTATTGAGTTTTTAGCACTGTTACCAAGGAATGGAACCGTCACGATTTCTGTGTACCAAGTTTTTGGCGCCGTTGCCAGGGATTGTTCGAGTTTGGACAACTGACGGTTCATCTTATTGCTCAGATTAGGTAATTTTATTTTATTTTCAAGCCTTCTATTTTATTTATTATTTTCAAAAAATACACAAAAAAAATTTCTTCTTTTTCATTCTTCCCAAAATAATTTTCGAAAAAAACCAAAAAAATTAATAAAATCATAAAAACCAAAAATATTTTGTGTTTCTTGTTTGAGTCTAATGTCAAATTTTAAGTGTGGTATCAATTGCATGTTTTTAATTTTTCATTAAAATTTTCGAAAACTCATGCATGGTGTTCTTCATGATCTTTAAGTTGTTCTTGGCCAGTCTTCTTGTTTGATCTTCATATTTTCTTGTTTTGTGTCTTTTCTTGTTTTTCATATGCATTCTTAAAACATTAATGCCTAAAGAATAAAAATTTTTAAGTTTGGTGTCTTGCATGTTTTCTTTTCTTGAAAACTTTTCAAAAATAAGTTCTTGGTGTTCATCTTGACATTCAAAGTGTTCTTGGTGTTCATCTTGACATTCATAGTGTTCTTGCATGCATCACATGTTTTGATCCAAAATTTTCATGCATTGAGTCTTTTTGATGTTTTTCTCTTTCATCATTAAAAATTCAAAAAATCAAAAAATTCTCTTTCCCTTATTCTATCATAAAATTTCGAAAATTTGGGTTGACTTTTTCAAAAATTTTTCAAAATTAGTTGTTTCTTATGAGTCAAATCAAATTTTCATTTTATAAACTCCATCTTTTTCAAATCTTTTTCAAAAAATCAAATCTTTTTCATTTTTCTTTCATAATTTTCGAAAATTTCAAATTGATTTTCAAAAATCTTTTTCTTATTTCTATTTCATATTTTCGAATTTAATACTAACAATTAATGTGATTGATTCAAAAATATTAAGTTGTTACTTGCCTATTAAGAAAGGTTCAATCTTTAAATTTTAAAATCATATCTTTTAGTTTCTTGTTAGTCAAGTAATCAACTTTAATTTTCAAAATCAAATCTTTTTAATTTTATTTTTCAAATCTTTTTCAATTTAAATTTCAATCACATCTTTTTCAAAATCAATTTCAAAATCTTTTCTAACTTCTTATCTTTTCAAATTTGATTTTCAAATCCTTTTCAATTAACCACTTAACTTTTTGATTGATTCTTATCTTTTTCAAAACTACCTAACTAATTCTCTCTCTCTAATTTTCGAAAATCCCTTCCCTCTTTTTCAAAATTCCCTTTTTTTTAACTAATTGTTTTAATTTTTAATTTAATTTGATTTCAATTTTAATTTTGGATATTTAACTTTAAATTTTATTTTTTAATTTAATTAATTTTCGAAATTCCCTCTCTCTCATCTCCTTCTATTTATTTATTCATCTACTAACACTTCTCTTCCACCCAAAATTCGAACCCCATCTTCCTCTCCGTGTTCGAATTTTACCTCTTCTCCTTCTTACATTATTCTCTTCTTATACTTGCATAAGGAATGTCTATATTGTGACATAGAGGATTCCATATTTTCTTTTCTGTTTTCTTCTTTTTTATATGAGCAGGAACAAGGATAAGAATATTTTTGTTGAGGCTGATCCTGAACCTGAAAGAACTCTGAAGAGGAAGATAAGGGAAGCTAAAGCACAACTCTCTGGAGAAAATTTGACAGAAATTTTCGAAAAAGAAGGAGACATGGCCGAAAATAATAACAATGCAAGGAAGATGCTTGGTGACTTTACTGCACCAAATTCCAATTTACATGGAAGAAGCATCTCAATTCCTGCCATCGGAGCAAACAACTTTGAGCTTAAACCTCAATTAGTTTCTCTGATGCAACAGAACTGCAAGTTTCATGGACTTCCATCTAAAGATCCTTTTCAGTTTTTAACTGAATTCTTGCAGATCTGTGATACTATTAAGACAAATGGGGTTGATCCCGAGGTCTACAGGCTTACGCTTTTCCCATTTGCTATAAGAGACAGAGCTAGAATATGGTTGGACTCTCAACCTAAGGATAGCCTAAACTCTTGGGATAAGCTGGTCATGGCTTTCTTAGCCAAGTTCTTTCCTCCTCAAAAGCTTAGTAAGCTTAGAGAGGATGTTCAAACCTTCAAACAGAAAGAAGGTGAATCCCTCTATGAAGCTTGGGAGAGATACAAGGAACTGACCAAAAAGTGTTCTTCTGACATGCTTTCAGAATGGACTATCCTGGATATATTCTATGATGGTCTGTCTAAGCTATCAAAGATGTCACTGGACCATTTTGCAGGTAGATCCATTCACCTAAAGAAAATGCCTGCAGAAGCTCAAGAACTCATTGACATGGTTGCAAATAACCAGTTCATGTACACTTCTAAAAGGAATCCTGTGAATAATGGGACGCCTATGAGGAAGGGAGTTCTTGAAATTGATACTCTGAATGCCATATTGGCTCAGAATAAAATATTGACTCAGCAAGTCAATATGATCTCTTAGAGTCTGAATGGATTGAAGGAATCATCCAACAGTACTAAAGAAGCATCTTCTAAAGAAGAAGCTTATGATCCTGAGAACCTTGCAATAGCAGAGGTGAATTACGTGGGTGAACCCTATGGAAACACCTATAATCCCTCATGGAGGAATCATCCAAATTTCTCATGGAAGGATTAACAAAAGCCTCAACAAGGCTTTAATAATGGTGGAAGAAACAGGTTTAGCAATAGCAAGCCTTTTCCATCATCCACTCAGCAACAGACAGAGAATTCTGAGCGGAATCCATCTAGCTTAGCAAATATAGTCTCTGATCTATCTAAGGCCACTTTAAATTTCATGAATAAAACAAGGTCCTCCATTAGAAATTTGGAGGCACAAGTGGGCCAGCTGAGTAAAAGAGTCACTGAAACTCCTCCTAGTACTCTCCAAAGCAATACAAAAGAGAATCCAAAAAGAGAGTGCAAGGCCATTGATTTAACCATCATGGCCGAACCTACAAGGGAGGGAGAGGACGTGAATCCCAGTGAGGAAGACCTCCTGGGACATCCAGTGATCAATAAGGAGTTTCCCTCTGAGGAACCAAAGGAATCTGAGGCTCATCTAGAGACCATAGAGATTCCATTGAACCTCCTTATGCCATTCATGAGCTCTGATGAGTATTCTTCTTCTGAAGAGAATGAAGATGTCACTGAAGAGCAAGTTGCCAAGTACCTTGGTGCAATCATGAAGCTGAATGCCAAATAATTTGGTAATGAGACTTGGGAAGATGAACCTCCCTTGCTCATCAATGAACTGAGTGAGCTGGATCAACTGACATTGCCTCAGAAGAAACAGGATTTTGGAAAGTTCTTAATATCTTGTACCATAGGCACCATGACCTTTGAGAAAGCTCTATGTGACCTTGGGTCAGGGATAAACCTCATGCCACTCTCTATAATGGAGAAACTGGGAATCTTTGAGGTGCAAGCTGCCAGAATCTCATTATAGATGACAGACAACTCAAGAAAACAGGCTTATGGACAAGTAGAGGACATGCTAGGAAAGGTTAAAGGCCTTTACATCCCTGCTGATTTCATAATCCTAGACACTGGGAAGGATGAGGATGAATCCATCATCCTTGGAAGACCCTTCCTAGCCACAGCAAGAGCTGTGATTGCTGTGGACAGAGGAGAATTGATCCTTCAACTGAATGAGGATAACCTTGTGTTTAAAACTCAAGGATCTCCTTCTGTAACCATGGAGAGGAAGCAAGAAAAGCTTTTTTCACTGCAGAGTCAACCAAATCCCCCAAAGTCAAACTCTAAGTTTGGTGTTAGGAGGTCACAACCAAACTCTAAGTTTGGTGTTGAACCCCCACATTCAAACTCTAAGTTTGGTGTTGGGAGGTTCCAACAATGCTCTGAACATCTGTGAGGCTCCATGAGAGCTCACTGTCAAGCTATTGACATTAAAGAAGCGCTTGTTGGGAGGCAACCCAATGTTATCTAATTATATTTATTTATCTTCTATTGTTATTTCGTGTTTTATTAGGTTGATGAACATGTGGAGTCACAAAAACTACTAAAAAATAAAAAACAAAATGAAAAACAGCAGAAAAAACAGCACACCCTAGAGGAAAGCAGTCTAGCGTTTAACGCCAGAAACAAGCAGCAGTCTGGCGTTAAACGCCAGGATTGCATGTATAGGGCATTTTACACGTCTAAAAGGTGCAGGGATGAAAAACCCTTGACACCTCAGGATCTGTGGACCCCACTGGACCCCTACCTTCCCTTCTTCTCTCCTCTTCACACCTTTTCATGACTCTCTTCCCCAAATACCCTTCACCAATCAACTCAATCACTCTTCTCCATCACCTCTTCACCACTCACATCCACCCTCTCTTCCCCAAAAACCCCACCTACCTTCAAATTCAAACTAATTTCCCTCCCAAACCCAACCCTAATGGCCGAAACTTCACCCTCCCCCACTCCTATATAAACCTCTCATTCCTTCTTCATTTTCACACAACACAACCCTAAATTCACCCTTGGCCGAAAACACCTCACCCTCTATCTCCTCCATTTTTTTCTTCTTCTACTATTTTTCTTTCTTCTTTTGCTTGGGGACGAGCAAATATTTTAAGTTTGGTGTGGTAAAAAGCATAGCTTTTTATTTTTCCATAACCATTAATGGCACCTAAGGCCAGAGAAACCTCTAGAAAGAGGAAAGGGAAGGCAATTGCTTCTACCTTTGAGTCATAGGAGATGGAGAGATTCATCTCAAAGGTCTATCAAGACCATTTCTATGAAGTTGTGGCCAAGAAGAAAGTGATCCCTGAGGTTCCTTTCAAGCTCAAAAAGAATGAGTATCCGGAGATCCGACTTGAGATCCAAAGAAGAGGTTGGGGAGTTCTCACCAACCCCATTCAACAAGTCGGGATCCTAATGGTTCAAGAGTTCTATGCAAACGCATGGATCACTAGGAACCATGATCAAAGTGTGAACCCAAATCCAAAGCATTGGCTCACCATGGTTTGGGGAAAATACTTAGATTTCAGTATGAAAAATGTAAGGCTGGCGTTCAACTTGCCAATGATGGAAGAGAACGCACGCCCCTACACAAGAAGGGTCAACTTTGATCAAAGGTTGGACCAAGTCCTCATAGACATATGTGAAGAAGGAGCTCAATGGAAAATTGACTCAAGAGGCAAGCCGGTTCAATTAAGAAGGCATGACCTCAAACCAGTGGCTAGGGGATGGATAGAGTTCATTCAACACTCAATCATTCCTACTAGTAACCGGTCTGAAGTTACTATAGACTGGGCCATCATGATCCATAGTATCATGATTGGAGAAGAGGTGAAAGTTCATGAGATTATACCTCAAGAACTCTACAAGGTGGCTGACAAGTCCTCCACTTGGGCAAGGTTAGCCTTTCCTCACCTCATATGTCCCCTCTACAATTCGGCTGGAATTGACATAGAGGGAGACATCCTCATTGAAGAGGACAAGCCCATCACTAAGAAAAGGATGGAGCAAATAAGAGATCATGGACCTCAACATGAGCATGAGAAAATTTCTCACCATGAAATCCCTGAGATACTTCAGGGGATGCACTTTCCCCCACAGAATTATTGGGAGCAAATCAACACATCCCTAGGAGAATTAAGTTCCAACATGGGATAACTAAGGGTGGAGCATCAAGAGCACTTCATCATCCTCCATGAAATTAGAGAAGATCAAAGAGCTATGAGGGAGGAGCAAGAAAGACAAGGAAGAGACATAGAGGAGCTCAAGAGCACCATTGGTTCTTCAAGAAGAGGAAGACGCCACCCTCACTAAGGTGGACTCATTCCTTAATCTCCTTGTTTATTTATTTCCATGTTTTTTGGTTTTTGAGCCTTATGTGTTATTTATGTTTGTGCCTTTACTACATGATCATTAGTGTCTAAGTGTCTATCCCTTAAAGTAATGAATATGAATCCATCACCTCTCTTGAATGAAAAATGTTTTAATTACAAAAGAACAAGTACATGGTTTCGAATTCATCCTTGAAACTAGTTTAATTATTTTGATGTGATGACAATACTTTTTGTTTTCTGAATGAATGCTTGAACAGTGCATATGTCTTTTGAATTTGATGTTTATGAATGTTAAATATGTTGGCTCTTGAAGAATAAGGAAAAAGGAAAAATGTTATTTGATAATCTGAAAAATCATAAAAATGATTCTTGAAGCAAGAAAAAGCAGTGAATACAAAAGCTTGCAGAAAAAAAAAATGAGAAAAAAAAAGAGAAAAAGAAAAAGAAAAAGCAAGCAGAAAAAGCCAAAAGCTCTTTAAACCAAAAGGCAAGAGCAAAAAGCCAATAGCCCTTAAAACCAAAAGGCAAGGGTAATAAAAAGGATCCAAGGCTTTGAGCATCAGTGGATAGGAGGGCCTAAAGGAATAAAATCCTGGCCTAAGCGGCTAAACCAAGCTGTCCCTAACCATGTGCTTGTGGCGTGAAGGTGTCAAGTGAAAACTTGAGACTGAGCGGCTAAAGACAAGGTCCAAAGCAAAAACAGAGTGTGCTTAAGAACTCTGGACACCTCTAATTGGGGACTTTAGCAAAGCTGAGTCACAATCTGAAAAGGTTCACCCAGTTATGTGTCTGTGGCATTTATGTATCCGGTGATAATACTAGAAAACAAAGTGCTTAGGGCCACGGCCAAGACTCATAAAGTAGCTGTGTTCAAGAATCAACATACTGAACTAGGAGAATCAATAACACTATCTGAATTCTAAGTTCCTATAGATGCCAATCATTTTGAACCTCAATGGATAAAGTGAGATGCCAAAACTATTCAAGAGGCAAAAAGCAATAAGTCCTGCTCATCTGATTAGAGCTAAGTTTCATTGATATTTTGGAATTTATAGTATATTCTCTTCTTTTTATCCTATTTGATTTTCAGTTGCTTGGGGACAAGAAACAATTTAAGTTTGGTGTTGTGATGAGCGGATAATTTATACGCTTTTTAGCATTATTTTTACATAGTTTTTAGTATGATTTAGTTAGTTTTTAGTATATTTTTATTAGTTTTTAATTAAAATTCACATTTCTGGACTTTATTGTGAGTTTGTGCATTTTTCTGTAATTTCGGATATTTTCTGGCTGAGATTGAGCGACCTGAGCAAAAATCAGATTCAGAGGTTGAAGAAGGACAGCAGATGTTGTTGGATTCTGACCTCCCTGCACTCAAAGTGGATTTTCTGGAGCTACAAAACGCTAAATGACGCACTCTCAATTGCGTTGGAAAGTAGACATCCAGGGCTTTCCAGCAATAATTAATAGTCCATAATTTGCCTGAGTTTAGACGATGAAAACTGGCATTGAACGCCAGTTCTATGCTGCATTCTGGAGTTAAACGCCAGAAACAGGTTGCAAAGTGGAGTTAAATGCCAGAAACAGGTTACAAACTGGCGTTCAACTCCAAGAGAAGCCTCTACACGTGTAAAGCTCAATGCTCAGCCCAAGCACACACCAAGTAGGTCCCGGAAGTGGATTTCTGCATCATTTACTCATTTCTGTAAACCCTAGTAACTAGTTTAGCATAAATAGGAATTTTTTCTATTGTATTTACATCTTTGGATTATCTTTAGTTTCCTCTTTAGATCACGTTTGGGGGCTGGCCATTCGGTCATTCTTGAACTTTCATCACTTATGTATTTTCAACGGTAGAGTTTCTACACACCATAGATTAAGGTGTGGAGCTCTGCTGTTCCTCTTGGATTAATGCAAAGTACTACTATTTTTCTATTCAATACAAACTTATTCCGCTTCTAAGATATTCATTCGCATTTCAATGTGAATGTGATGATTGTGACAATCACCATCATTCCCAACTTATGAACGCGTGCCTGGCAACCACTTCCGTTCTACCTTAAATTGAATGGGTATCTCTTGGATATCTAATATAGGGGACCGAGTCCAAGATATTAGAATCTTCGTGGTATAAGTTAGAAACCATGGATGGCCAGTCCTGAGATCCGGAAAGTCTAAACCTTTTCTGTGGTATTCCGAGTAGGATCTGGGAAGGGATGGCTGTGACGTGCTTCAAACTCGCGAGTGCTGGGCGTAGTGACAGACGCAAAAGGATCAATAGATCCTATTCCAGTATGATCGAGAACCGACAGATGAATAGTCGTGCTGTGACAGAGCGTCTTGGACCATTTTCACTGAGAGGACGGGAAGTTGCCATTGACAACGGTGATGCCCAACATACAGCTTGCCATGGAAAGGAGTAGGAATGATTGGATGAAGACAGCAGGAAAGCAGAGGTTCAGGAGGAACGAAAGCATCTCTATACGCTTATCTGAAATTCTCACCAATGAATTACATAAGTATCTCTATCCTAGTTTATATTTTATTTAGGTTTTTATTATCAATTCACCATAACCATTTGAATCCGCCTGACTGAGATTTACAAGGTGACCATAGCTTGCTTCAGGCCGACAATCTCCGTGGGATCGACCCTTACTCACGTAAGGTTTATTACTTGGATGACCCAGTGCACTTGTTGGTTAGTTGTGCGAAGTTGTGACAAAGAACTAAGATTATGAACGTGCGTATTGAGTTTTTAGCGTCGTTACCAAGGAATGGAACCGTCACGATTTCTGCGCACCATTGTGCTATGATAAATGACATTCTATTTTGGGGCATATCCCCCTTGAACCCATCAAACTTGCTTGTTATTTACAATTTGCACACCGAGTGTTTGTGAAAAAGGGCCAATGACATCTTTATTCATTGATGACCTTCTTCTTTCAACTTAGTGCCTCTTTTTCGCAACATTTGCGCTACATGAGCATTGAGTGTCATTCCCATGATTTTTCATCATCAATTGCTCATTGTTTATGGTCTGCTATGCTTGTAGCGTCATGTAAGAATGAGTGGTTCAATGCTCTCTAACCCCATATTCTTCCATTTCTAGACTTCATTGTCTTGGAGTTTGTTGAGCGAAAGGTTTTCCTATGACCCCACCATTCTTGCATGTATTTGTCATTGATGTTATCGGTGCTTGAGTTTACTCTTCTCATGCTTTATATTTGCATGCGTCTCTCACTCTTGCATCTCATGCTAGTGATATGCCTCCATGATTATATTGTTGTCTTACTTACATGTTGCAGTTGCCATGTATTCAGGACACTTTACTCTTTTGTGGTGTTAATCTTCACTTGCATTGTATTAATTCGGGTTTTTGTCTCTCTAAGCTTAATGTTTTTCCTTTTTCTTCCTTTTTAAGATGGCCACTAAAAAGGAAAGGAAAAGACCTCCAAAAAGCCATCTACATGAGAGCAACTCAAAGAACAACCGTCAAGGTGCAAACTTCCTTGAAGGCCAAACCACTTGCTAAGTGGTTGAAGAATTCTAGCTGCATTGATGAGGTAGGAAAGGAAGTTCCCGCAAGATCCATCAACCCACCTACGGCGGAAACCGCCAATCCAGAGTCCACCTCGGATCATGGCAAAGAAGTAATCAAGAGGTGAACAAGGAGACGTCCTTGTTTCACCATCCTATAGCCATTGAGAGTGACACCCCCGGACCCACTCTGTTCATCATTGATAGCACAGAGGACCGTGCAAATTTCTAAGTGTGGGGAGGTCGTTTACCGACTTCCGTAGGTAACAACCCTTCTTTTCAACACCTAAATCTCAATTTTCTTTTGTCAATTAGGACAATTTGCATTGCATGGCTAGTTTTTGCATTTTAACACTCTTTGCATTGTAGCTGTTTCTTGTTAGGACTACTTGGTTAGGGTGATCATTTCTTTTCCAAAAAACTATTTTTTTAGGGCACCTTACCAATTTAATTTTTTTTTTGTTGAACTTGCTTGAAGAATTTATTTTGGAATATGGTTTTTGAGCTAAGAACACACAAGCATGTGAGTTTTGAGCCCAATTGCGTGGTTATATCATATAACCACTTATTTCCATTCTTGTGTGCATTGTTCTCTTTCTATGATTGCAATCTTTGATTTGTTTGATTCTATATGTCCATTATTTTATGTATGAATGCATTTATATGATTGAGGCCATTATTTCAATAGCTCACGTACCCAAATAGCCTTAACCTTTTTATCTACAATTGTTAACCAATTTTGAGCCTATGTTAAACCCCCTTTATTCTTTAATTTAGCACATCAATACCCCCGAGTGAAAAATAATAAATATCCTCTCATTTGGATTTTTGATTAGCTTAGGCGAGTGAGGGTGTGTCATTTAAGCGGGAGGGAATCTTGGAAACATTGGTAGAGGTAAAAGTGTGTTTTTGTAGTTTTTATTGAAAATATTGGGAATTGGGTACATACTCATGTATTGAATGTTTGAACCATATGCATTGGCACTGTTGTATACAATTCATCAAAAGAGAAAAGCAAAAGAAAAATGATAGAAAAAAATTTTCTAGAAAAAGAAATAGGAAAATAAAAGAAACAAAAATATATAGAAAAAGAAAGCAATAAAAAGGGGGACAAAATCCCCCAAGGCGAATCCAATAATAACCAATGCATACGGGTTGTGAATTGAAAGAAAATGCATGAGTGTGTGAAAAGTGAATGAATGGGTAGCTAGGTTGTGTACTAGAATTGTATAGGTTGTTGTGTGTGTTAGGTGAGAGCTTAGGTTAATCAAGGATTCAAATTTCAAGTTCACTTGGCAATATATGCATCCTTACCCTTACCCTAGCTCCATTACAACCTAAAGATAAGCCCTCATGATGAATGTATGCATACACCGAATAACTGTCGATTGTTAGATGAAAAATAAATCTTGGAAAGTATGATTAGAGGAGAATTGAGTGATCAACCCTATACACTTGAGCGAATAGAGCGGATACACTTCCGATGAGGGTTCGATTCTCAACTCCTTGTTCCCTGCTTTCACAAGCTTTCTTCTTGCAAGTTGTTTACACTTTATTTTGATAATTGAATTAGTAGAGTTTATCAATGATCATATCACCTTGGCCCTATGTATTCATATGTGTTCTTGGGAGATTGATTTACCTTTGACCAAGTAGATAGAAGCATTTGCATTAGTTGTATCCATGTAGGTAAATTGCATTTCATAAACCTCATTCTCCTATGTTCTTTGGTCTTTTAATTTTTAGCATGAGGACATGCTTGGTTTAAGTGTGAGGAAGTTTGATAAACCCCAATTTTGTGGTTTATCTTGTATAAAATTTGGAGGGTTTTATCAATTTTGTGTTTCCTTCCTAATTTTGCTTTATGGTTTAAAACATGCTTCTTTAACCTTAAAAATGCTATATTTTAATCCCCTTCTACTACCATTCGATGTCGTGATGTGTTTGTTAAGTGGATTCAGGACCTATAGGGCAAGAATGGTCTAGAAGATGGAAAGGAAGCATGCACAAGTGGAAGGGACATGAAGAATGGAGCTTTGGAGAACTGGAGGCGACGACACGCGTGGCTGACGCGCACGCATGGATTGGCATAGCAGTGACCGACGCGTACGCATGCTCGACGCGTATGCGTGGCTCGCAGAACACAGATGATGCGCACGCATGGTTGACGCACACGCGTGATGCTCAGCACATGACTTCAATAAAGAAATCATGGCTGGCGATTTCTGAGAGGATCTAGGCCCAAATCCAACTTGATTCTGCATGGAAAAGACCCAGGAATTGATGGAGGAAGGGGGGTGATGATCGGATTCCTGCCGGTAAAGAATTTTTATAAAAATAAATGCGTTGTAGGTATAGTTTCTAAACCAACAGAGAATCCTTTCATACAAAAGTTTTGGTTGTCAGTTAAGCAAACCCAATAAAATTTATAACCGAAGTATTTAAACATCGGGTCGTCTTCTCAAGGAATTGCAGGGCAGTATGATTTATTATTGGTTATGGAAAATTGTATATTTTTGGGTTTTTGGAATAATGAACAAGTAATTTAAATGGCAAGAAAATTAAATTAATAATTAGAAAATCTCTTGGCAAGGTATGACAACTGGGAATCCTATCCTAGTTATCTTTATCAGGTGTGATGAAAATTGGATTTTGCTCCCACTTAGTTAACCCTTACTAAATAAAGGAAAGTAAAGTGGGCTAATTAATTTGATTTCTCAGTCCTAGTCCACTCCTATGGAAGAACTAGCTTTGGAGGGATGCAAATCAATCCGCAATCCTAATTTCCAATCAACTGCTGAGTTTGATAATTCAAGTGTTACCAATTACTTAACCAAAGCCAAAAGGGAATATAAGTCTAAATTAAATTAAAAGCATCATAAATAGAATAAAACAACCATTAATCTGAAATACTTCAAATAATATTAAATAGAATATTCAAATCTTGACATGAAAAGGTTCATAAGCTAAATTGGAATATTAACAAGTAAAAGTTTTGGAATAAATAAAAGTAGAAGAAAAACATTAATTAAAGGAACATTGAACCTGGCATTGAAGTAGTAATCATAAAATAAAATAAAAGGAATCCTAATCTTAAAGCTTGAGAGAGAGGAGAGAGCTTCTCTCTCTACAAACTACATCTAAAACCTAAAATTGTGTATATTGAATGTTATAAACATCTCTACGCGTTGTTCTACGAGTTGTTTTACGAGTTGTTCTACGAGTTGTTGTTTGATTTCCCCATTCTCTGGCTTATATTCTGTGTTTCTGGATTTGGAATTGGGCCAAAAAAGGGTTTAGAAATCGCTTGAGACGTTTTTTGCAAATTACTGTACGTGGCATCTGTCACGCGAGCGTGTGGGTCACGCGTTCGCATGGTCTGGAGTTTTTCCTTGTCACGCGTACGCGTCAGTCATGCGTACGCGTCATTTGCATTCTGCTCAGGGTATGCGTCCACATCAGTCACGTGTTCGCGTCAATGCCATTTCGCGCTAGGCACGCGTCCGCGTCATCCATGCGTTCGCATCGCTGCCTTTTCTTCAAAACTCTATTTTTGTGCTTTCCTTCCATTTTTGTATGTTTCCTTTCTGTCCTTTAAGCCATTTCTGCCCTATGAAGCCTGAAAATACTTAACACACAAATCACGGCATCGAATGGTAATGAACGATAATAAAATTTAATATTTTTAAAGCATAGGAAACATGTTTTTCACATATATCATAAAATAACGAAGGGAAAGTAAAACCATGCGATTCATATGAATAAGTGCATGAAGAATTGATAAAAATATTCAATTTGAGCACAAGATGAATCATAAAATATGGATTTATCAACCTCCCCACACTTAAACAATAGCATGTCCTCATGCTAAATCCAAGAGAAAGAGTAAAGGTAGAATAGTGGAATCTTATGCAATGCAATCTATTCTAAATGCAAGCTACCTACATGAAACATGCAATTCTAATTATCATCCACCTATATATATAGAGCTTTCATGTGGTTAGTTTGATTCATAATTTCAAATAATCATATATGCATAACCAAACCTAAGTCACGTTGAAGCACTTTCACAATTGAGTTGGGTTAAAATATTTCACAAACTTGCAAGACAATTAAATAATTAAATCTAGATATATGGAGATGAGCTATTGAACCCTCACTAGATTTTGTGTTTACTCTCTAGTCACTCAGTATTTGGGGTTAATCATTCTATTCTTTTATATTCCTGCCTTCTAAAACTTTGTTCTTCGTCTAACCAATCAACAAATATACAATGTATACATACAGACATCATGAGGTCTTTTCAAGGTTGTAATGGGGCCAAGGTAAAGGTAAGGGTATATATAAGGCTAAGTGAGCTATAAGTTGAATCCTTAATTAGTCTAAGATCTCATCTAATACATACATACTCTATATATAATTAAAATTATCCTGGTTTGCCCAATTTTTCCCACTTTTGTGTCACATACTCATGTAGCAAGTTTATTTTGTTTTTACTTCCATGTGCATTGATTCCTTTATTAAACTTATCATTGGGGTGAATCTATCCCCTTATTTAATTACGTAAATAAAAAGCAAAAATTTTTTTTTGAAACATAAACATAACACTTTCAATGCACATGGTATTTTCATTTATTTTGGTTTCATATGAGTATGCTCCCAAAATCCTGATTATTTTATTGATTTAATCCTTTCCTATCAACCCATGTTCCCGTGTTTCCCCACACTTAGTGGATACACAATCTCTATCTTAAGCTAACCAAGGATTCAACTTGGGATTTTTAATTGTTTTTCTATTTTAAAACTAGCGATGTGGTTATAGAACAAAAGGGAATTAAAAGGTTCAAGGGGACTAACAAAGGTGATGTAGGAGGTAGGCTTATTTGAGATATGTAAGGGAAAATTTAAATGATGGCCTCAATCATATGTAGGTATGTATCTACATTCTATATTGGACATATAGATTGAAACAAAGTAAAGATTACAAGCATAGAAAAGAAGTGCGAAACACACAGGAATGAAATTTATGGTTAAAAATAACCATACAATTAAGCTCAAAAACTCACGGGTTGTGTGTTCGTTGGCTCAAAAACCATATATCAGTTATGTATGTCATACAAGTAAAAATCAAGAGTTCCCATTATTCTCAATGTGAATCTTAGGATGGCTCTTAAAAACATAGTGTTCTTCCTTGAAGAAATGTTGTTAACTAACTCACATTTGTTGCTATATATATACAGTGTGTGGATTGTTGTGATTCTGTTATACTAAAGTCTCTAGTTTACTCTTTTTATTTTCAATTAATCCAAATTATCGTATGCTAAAATGGTAGACTAAGCTAATTAATCCATATATTCTATATCACAACTAAATAAGCTAAAAGTCCAACTAAACTAGATATCTAAGATAAATATATAAACCAAAGTGCAAAATGCAGAAATATAGTAAAAATACAAAAAAATGTGCAAGTATTGGAAGATAAATAAGATAAGATAAAATAAAAATAAAAATAAAAATACAGAAAAATAAGCAAAATAGGATAAAAAGAGAGTCTGAAAAGTGGTTGACCAAAATAAAGTTTGCCAGAAATGGCGACCTGCCCACACTTAAATAATAGCATCGTCCTCGATGCTCTATCAAACTGTGTGTGAAGAAGTGGCATCTCCGGAGGGATGTGCAGTAGGTGTCTCTATGGTGGTCGGAGGTTCTACAGTCTGTATGAGTGTCGGAGGGTCTGCCTGCTCAAGTGGATGCTTTGTCTGCAGAGGGATCTCTGGATCAGCTGGCTGTATCTGATGGGCTCCTCATGGTGTGGCGCAGCCTGCTCAGATCCTGCCTGCTCAGCCTCTGCATGTGCCTCCTCCTCATGATCGTCTGCCTCCTCCTCAGATGGCTCAGAAGGGGTGTCAGGCTCGGAGGAGATGTCGTGGTGGCCAGATCGGATCATCAACTTTTAGTGCTCGTAGCATCGCCTGTTGCGACGCTCCATACAATCCAATCGTGCAAAGAGTCGGTGCACGAGGTGATAAATGGGCTCTGAGGCAGGTGAGGGTGCAGTGGTGGCTGGTGGGGCAGTGGATACCGAAGGGGTAGCAGAAGATGTAGCTGCCTCAGTAGAGGCATTGAGAAATGTAGGTCGGTAGCCCAAAGCCTGGAACTTTCTACTGTGAGGGATTATCTTCTTGCAGTCTGCTACGGTTGGTTTTCACTAGCAATCTCCCAGGGCACCTCAGCTCAGTGGGCTAGCTGAGTAATCAAGTATGGAAAAGGTAGGGTGCCTCTGACATGGACTCTGGCCATGTAGTACCGGATGAATCGGGGGAAATATAAGTCCTTTCCCTCCATCACACACCAGATGAGGGTAATCATAGCAGCTGGCACCTCCGTCTCATGAGTGCTCGGCATCACGTAGTTACTCAAAATCTGCTGCCAAAGCCGAGCCCCATCATTCAGGTAGATAATATTTATTCCTTTTGGGGCCATTGTGGATTTACCCATGACCCATAGGACAGTAGGATCAAGAGCTATTATCTGCTTCACTGCATCCCAGTCAAATCTCATGAATCTCATATCCTCCTCAGCCTTTTGGTAACCATCTGGTTGATCGGATTTTGGTAGGAGCTGGAAGATTTCTTCTATTGCTTCCTCAGTAACCAGAATCTGCTTACCTCGAAGCTGTACTGCATCCAAGGATGTTTTGAAGTAGTTACAGTAGAATTCTCTGACCCAGGATGAGTTGACTTCAGTCAGGTTCCTTTCCAAGAAGAACCAGCCTCTCTGTTTAATTTGTTCTGAAGTGTATTATTTGAGTTCTTCTGGAATTTTGAGGGTTCTTTCCAGGTATAGGTTCCTGGAAGTGGCAAAAACAGGATACTTCAGCTCACAGTATCTGTTGGCAAACTTGACAGGATCTGTGGCAGTCAGTAGCTGATCGGCCTTTTCCTGTGGGGTAAAGTTCTTCTCCCGCCAGGAATCGTCGGGGAGGATATCCCAAATAGAAGTAGAGGATTCTCCCCTTTTTCTTTTGCCAGTGGTGGCTTTGCCCTTTCCTTTACTTTTAGGGTCAGACATCCTGAAAAACAGAATTTCCATAATACAGTTTAAGAATTAAAGCAGGAAAATAGGTAAGCAAATAGGAATATATCAATAGAAGCATAGATTGGCAAAAGAGGAATAAAGTGGCAATGTAAGCATGAATTGAGTTAATTTGATGTAAAATTTTGGATTGTAGGCAAGTTAAAAGTTGGAGAAGAAAAATTACAATTCAAAATCTTAGATGTGCGGAATTGTTTGCAATTAGGAACAATACTAAACATGCCTTGAAGTGGTTTGAAAGTAGTTAGTTGAAAATTAAAAAGTTAGAAAGTTAAAAGTGGTTAAGAGTTAAAAATGAAGTTAAAGTCAGTGGCATGTTGTTGTGGTTCCCAATAACTAAAATTGCACAAATTTGAAAACAAGTAACTCAAATTCAAGGAAAAAGTGCAGATTACTGATGATTAATCATGGAAAAGAATTGCAAATTCAAAGTGAAATCATCAATAATTTTATTTAATCAAATAAGGGAATCAGAAAGAATGAAAAAGCTGGCCCGTGCATTCATGAATTGCTTTGGTTAAAACCATTTAGTGCAAAATTAGAAAGTTCCAAAACTAATTCATGAATGGTAGTGGAGTGAAATAGTATGTTAAAAAAAATTGGGCAGCATTTCATCTAAAAATTGGACATTCCCGGGTAATAAACAACAGCAAAAATAGTTCATATGATAATAAAATAGTGTAGAAAAGAGTAACAATTAGTAATTCACAGGAATTCAAAATAAACAACTCAATCTGTATCAAAGCAACATATGAACAGCAGTAACATCACAACAATATTCAAATTGCAAAACAGATTAAAACAGGTAACAAGAACGGCGCAATTATCAGGCCTAAATCCACTAGCCACATCCTAGCTACCTAACCACCTAAAATCCACTACGATCATGCATCTCTAACTATCTTAATTTGAACAAAAATCGAAAACCTAACTAACTAATCAACGGGAAAAAGGATTCAGTGTTTGGCAGAACCTGGTGGGTAGAGGAACAGAATTAGGGCACAGAGAGATGGTGTTAGTGGTGGCAGTGACGCAGCGGCACTGGGAGGCGGCACGGTGGCGGTTCGTTGGGGGCAGTGTGGCGCGACAGTTGTGGCTGTGTGGTGGGTATGGGTTTAAAGTGAAAGGGTGTTATGGGGGAAGCATTGGGGGGGGAATGGTGGCTGGTGGGTGGTTCTGGGTGGTGGCAGCGGCATTGCGGCGGCTCGGAGACGGCACGGGGGTCGTGGAGGAGAAACGGGGAAAGAAGAAGAAGGGGAGGGGGTGGTTGGGGCATGGTGGTGGTCGGCCGGATGTCCTGAGTAGTGGTGACGGCTTGGTGAGGGAGGGGTGGTGGTGATGTGGTGGTTGGGGTTAAAGGAAGAGAGAGTGCAGAGGGGGTTTGGGGGGTGGGTTTGGTTATGCGAAAGGGGTAGGGTTTCGTGTGGGTTGGGGTTAGGGTATTTGAATCCACGCGAAGGCGTGGGGCACGCGATCGCGTGTTTAGGGCGAAAAGGGAATCCACGCGAACGTGTCATTGACGCGATCGCGTGGTTGAGGGATAATGAAGGGGACGCGTACGCGTGGGGGACGCGTACGCGTCGCTAAGAATTGTGCTAAATGCACAATTTCAGCGTCGTTTTGGCGCAACTCTCTGTTTTCAATTAGGGGGCTAAGATTTCCATGCGACACGTACGCGTCGCTCACGCTTTCGCGTGGTGTGTGTGAAGTGAAAGTGACGCGTTCGCGTCATCGACACGATCGCGTGGGTGAGATATAATGAAGGTGATGCGTTCGCGTTACCGACGCGATTGTGTGGCCCAAATTGTGCCTAATGCACCACATCCGCACGATTCCAACCCAACTTTCTGGGCGTTGGATTTTTGACGTCAAATTGCAATCGACGCCCACGTGTGGCCCATGCGCACGTGTGGGGTGCCTTTTTTTTATGCAGGATACAAAATGCAATGATAATGTGGATGCTATGAATAATTCCAGGTTCAATGAAGATATAATAAAATAAAACTTAAGAACAAACAAAATGAAATAAAATCAAAATTAGAAAAGGAACGATCATACCATAGTGGGTTGTCTCCTACCTAACACTTTTAGTTAAAGTCCTTAAGTTGGACATTTGATGATCTTCCTGCTATGGTGGCTTGTGCTTGAATTCATCCAAAAATCTCCACCACTGTTTAGAATGCCAACAGCCTCCGGGGTCCCAAACTAGTCATGTAAAGCCCTTGAGCAAATTCAAACAGGTTTTTAGGCTCCCAGGGTGCTGAATATCAGAATATATTCCAGGATCCCAAACCTTGCTTTTGTATTCGCCTTTGTCTTGATCTATATTTTTCCAGCGGGGCGGTTTGGAAGTTGTATTCTCACCAAGATGACCAAACATCTTCCGAGACCCATTCAATTGAACTCGAAACCAATCCCTACACTTCAAAGTGAAGCGTGGAACTTTGTTGAATCTTGCATACCAGCCTAGAGCACGAACCATTTCCCTTTTACTCTTAAAGCCACAAAGAGCTCTAAGCTGGCCATCTGTTTCAAGCAAACAATATTCAAGTGGAAAAGTAAAGATAAAGGCTAAGGATTTTACCCACTTGAAATTTGTATTGGATGGTAATGGCCTTGGAAAAGGTGTTTCCAGTGGTCTTGCAAGCTCTACTCCCTTGTGTTCTTCTGTGAATTCCTCCACTTCCTTGCAAACTTCTTCAACTGCAACCACGTTTTGATCAAAGTCTTCGATATCTTCCCCATTCCTCAAGTCATAATTTGGAGGTTGAGAGAAATCTACCTCCGCATCATTTTCGTATTCACTTTGGGAAGATTCTTCAATCTCAGAGAATTTACTTGTGGATGCAAGTTCATTACTAGGAGAACTTGACTCGTGATTATCATTATCAAGGAAGCGTGCTTCTTGAGTTATTCCGTCCAGTTCTTCATAAGACACCTGCTTTGGGGGCTGTGCACTATCCTCCTTAGCATCAATTGCAAATTTCTTGACGGAATTCTCCATAATTCTGGATTCCCATGGAGGTTCAGCATCTCCTAAATCTTCAACCAATTCTTCTTCTTCGATAAATTCAGCTTTCTCCACTTGTTCCAGTACAAAATCATGCTCCTTACTGTCCATTGGAGTTTCTAGTATCTCCTTCATGCTGCGTTCTTCATTAGATTGTCCACATGAAGCCATGGGGGTTCCCTGAGTGTCCAAACATCGGGAAGGTAATCGATTAATCGCTTGCTCCAGTTGGTGAAGGGTTGCATGAAATTTTTCCACTGTTTCCTTGAATTTCTCCCTTGATTCTTGGGTTGATGGATATGGACATGGTGCATAGGGATATGGTGGTTCTTGGGAGTAATTGGATTGGAATTGGGCTGGGTATGGGTTAGGGTCATACGGAGGTGAATGGTGGTAGGGGCTTGTGAGTATGGTGGTTCAAAGCTATGTTGAAGAGGTGGTTCATAGGCATGTGATGGTGCTTGTTGGTAACTACGAGGAGGTCCACCGTATCTATTATCTTGGTATACACCTCGGAATGGCTCTTGACCATAGTAATTTGGTGTGTGTTGGTTGTCACGAAAGGGTCCACCATAACTATTGTCTCGACATGCATTGTTGAATGGTCGTCGTCCATGGTACGTTGGAAGGTGTTTTGCCTAAAGGGTTGATCAGATCCTCGTGGCTCCGTCCATCTCTGATTGTTTTGACCTTGATGCATGTTCCTGTTATAGCTTCCATTCGTTTCAACAATATTAGAACCAAACTCAAAGCGACGGGGGTGAGAACTCATAATAGCTAATAAAAATTAAAAACAAAAATAAAAACAAATAAACAGGTAAAAGGAAATATTTGTAATACCAATAATAAGGCACACAGTTGCAATTCCCCGGAAACGGCGCCATTTTGACGATCAGATTCTTGCCGGTAAAGAATTTTTATAAAAATAAATGCGTTGTAGGTATAGTTTCTAAACCAACAGAGAATCCTTTCGTACAAAAGTTTTAGTTGTCACTTAAGCAAACCCAAAAAAATTTATAACCGAAGTATTTAAACCTCGGATCGTCTTCTCAAGGAATTGCAGGGCAGTATGATTTATTATTGGTTATGAAAAATTGTATATTTTTGGGTTTTTGGAATAATGAACAAGTAATTTAAATGGCAAGAAAAATAAAAATTGGATGAAAATTGGAATAAAGGAAAGTTAAGTGGATTTTGCAAGGTGTGAGAACTGGAAATCCTATCATAGTTATCCTTATCAGGTGTGATGAAAATTGGATTTTGCTCCCACTTAGTTAACCCTTACTAAATAAAAGAAATTTAAGTGGGATAATTAATTTGATTCCTCAGTCCTAGTCCACTCCTATGGAAGGACTAGCTTTGGAGGGATGCAAATTAGTCCGCAATCCTAATTTCCAATCAACTGCTGAGTTTGATAACTCAAGTGTTACCAATTACTTAACCAAAACCAAAAGGGAATATAAGCCTAAATTAAATTGAAAGCATCATAAATAGAATAAAACAATCATTAATCTGAAAGACTTCAAATAATATTAAATAGAATATTCAAATCTTGACATGAAAAGGTTCATAAGCTAAATTGGAACATTAACAAGTAAAAGCATTGGAATAAATAAAAGTAGAAGAAAAACATTAATTAAAGGAACATTGAACCTGGCATTGAAGTAGTAATCATAAAATAAAATAAAAGGAATCCAAATCCTAAAACTTGAGAGAGAGGAGAGAGCATCTCTCTCTAAAAACTATATCTAAAACCTAAAATTGTATATATTGAATGTTGTAAACGTCTCTACGCGTTGTTCTACGAGTTATTTTACGAGTTGTTCTACGAGTTGTTGTTTGATTCCCCCATTCTCTGGCTTATATTCTGTGTTTCTGGATTTGGAATTGGGCCAAAAAAGGGTCCAGAAATCACTGGGGGCATTTTCTGCAGATTCCTGTATGTGGCGTCTGTCACGCGAGCGCGTGGGTCACGCGTTCGCGTGGTCTGGAGTTTTTCCTTGTCACGCGTACGCGTCATTTGCGTTCTGCTCAGGGCATGTGTCCACGTCAGTCACGCGTTTGTGTCAATGCCATTTCGTGCTAAGCACGCGTCCGCGTCATCCATGCGTTCGCGTCGCTGCCTTTTCTTCAAAACTCTATTTTTGTGCTTTCCTTCCATTTTTGTATGTTTCCTTTCTGTCCTTTAAGCCATTCCTGCCCTATGAAGCCTGAAAATACTTAACACACAAATCACGGCATCGAATGGTAATGAACGATAAGAAAAATTTAATATTTTTAAAGCATAGGAAACATGTTTTTCACATATATCATAAAATAAGGAAGGGAAAGTAAAACTATGCGATTCATATCAATAAGTGCGTGAAGAATTGATAAAAACATTCTATTTGAGCACAAGATGAATCATAAAATATGGGTCTATAAGGGGGATCCAATCATTCACACATGACACATAATTTTAGCTAATTTTTGGTTCTTATTTTCTAGAGAGAGAAACTCTTACTTCTCTCTAGATTTAGTTTGTTTTTTATCCTCCTTTGTTGAAATTTTGAATTGGGTTTTGTTAATTTTAGTTTCAATTACTTAATTTGAGTTCTCTAGTTATAATTTTGTTTAGATCTTGTGTTGAAATTGTGTTTTCTTATTATTTCCCATTTTTTTCCCATTTTATGAACTTTATGGATCTTGAATTTCTATTAGTGCATTGATGTTTTCTATGATTGATAGTGTTGTTGGAGTTGTTTTCCATTGATAATTGTTAGTGGGTACTTGTGATTTCCAATTAATTTGCAATTTGAATGTCTTTAGTTAGTGTATACCATGTGTTTGATGAAATGTTTCCTTTGACTATGGAGTAGTTTTCTATATTCTTGGCCTAGGCTAAAGGGATTGGGTGAACTTGAGTCACTGGGTCTAATTAATTTGGTGATTTGAGAACCTTTGTGGTCAAATTGATACCCATTGACACCAATCTTCTACTAAGCCGATTAGTAGTTGGATTGGGACTTATGAGTTGAGATTGATCAAGCCATTTGACGTACTTCAACCGTTGAAGTAGATATTGTACGTACTTTGGGTGTTGAAGTAGACTTAATGAGCTTGGCTCCTCATAATTGTCAAGATATGGTTATTAGACAAGGATGGTGACCCCAATTCCCTTGCCTAGCCAAGAGTTCCTTTTATTATTCATATTTGAAACCCAAAAATCCCAATTGCTCGATTCTTGTTATAGTTAATTTAGTTGTTACTTAGTTCTAGCATAGAGGTAGATTTATATGTTCCCTTACTAGATTGAAATTGCTTATACTTGGCTTTAGTTGCTTTGATTTAATTCGTTGCCCTTTAAGATTTCTTGCATGTTAAGTTTAGTAGTTAAATTCTTGTTTATGACTCCCAACCCCGAAATTCTAACCAATATTGATTCACATGTTTGCCCATTCTCTTGAGGACGATCCGAGACCAATACTCTCAGTTACTTTATATTGGGATTGATTTTGTGACCACCAAATTCTAAATTTGATCGATAGGATTATATGTTGGTTTAGGACTATACTATGACAATGACTTGGTTTTCTATTGATATAAAATCCTAGACCGACAATAAATCTTACTCATCATTGTGTTTATATAAAATTAATAACTAAGATTTTATAGTTGATAATTTTTTAAATATATTAAATTATTTAATGAATATTAATTATTAATTTTATATAAAAATAATTATACGTAAATTTTTGTTAAAATATTTTCATAAAAATATTTTCTATATATTAAAAATATTCATTATATATTTATATATAATATATATTATTTAACTTATTTTTAATGTATAATTCAATAGTTGAGTTATGAAATAAAATAATCTTATGTTTTCATAAAACAAGATGACTGGTCCGTAAATAAATAATATATAAGTAAATATAATTTTATTTCATGATTGGGTTTTATGGCAAGGTAAAACTAAGAGTGTAACATCCTTACTACTAGAATATCACATTTCTTGCTGTGCCATTCTGATAGCGTGGATATTACAATGACTTCAATATACATATATAATAACAAAGTAGGAGCCTTTAACTTGAAATCATATCGCTGTTTTCTTTTGAAAAACTAGAAAATAGTTTTCCCTTCGTTTTACAAACATGCAAACATACAATACTTCTCTATGTTCCTGTTCTTCAAGAACCAACATTCTTAACTTCAAGATCAAATATGCACTATTCAGCTCATACATTCAGAATTATAGATAATGCCGCCACATCAAAGTAATCAAAACAACTCATAATATATAACTCAAGCCTCATGCAATTTGCTACTTCTTTTCTTTTTCTTTTGATTTTTCCAAGCCCAGTGAGTAATACATGAGACAATTTTTTTTTTCAAAATAAACGTAAAATAACAAAGTAAATAACTAAACTAGAAAAATAATAAAGTACCACTACTGATCATGCAAAGGATTTCAAATAGAAAACAAGAAATAAGATAAAATACTAGAAAACAAAAAATAAAATAGGCAGAAGATAATGACATTCAACCACCTCAGTCATGGTGGCCATCTTACTCCTCAAGCTGTGTTCCTCTGTAAATATGATTCACCTCCCTTTAGTGCCATTGATAATAAGATAAATAGAGAGTTCGTTTTGCAACACCAAACTTAAAATTTTACTTGTCCCCAAGCAAAGAAAAACTGAAAACAGGGTAGGACATGAAAAGCACACGAATGAGTAAAAACAAAATTAATGCAAAAGAGGATAAGAGTGATAGAAGGGAAAGAAGAATTTAATTTTTTTTTAGATTACGAGCCTTGCCGCTAAACGCCAGAGGTATGAATTGAAGCTCCTTGTGGGCGTTAAACGCCCACCTGGCATTTAACGCTAGATTTTCATGCCCTTCAGGGCGTTAAAAGCCCTCCTGGGGTTTAACGCCAGCCTCTTCTTGCTAAGCCAAGCACTGAACGCCCAGCTTGGCGTTTAGTGCCAGCACACTCGAGTAGCATGCTCTCCAGGGTGTTCTGTTTCTCCTCTAGAGTCCTCCCATCTCTGTTCTACACACTTTGCATGATCATAAACAAGATTAAACCAAGGAAAACTACAAATAATAAAATCAAAGATAAAGAAAACAAACTAAAAGAAAAACTAAAGGATACTCAGTGTTGGGTTTCCTCCCAACAAGTACTTCTTTAACGTTATTAGCTTGACGATTGATTCCTTGCTAAGGTGGTGGTTGATCATAGTGCTTCAACTCCTCACCTCTCACTATAAATCTCTTTCCTATGCTCTCATGGATTAGCTAAATATGCACAAGAGATAGGATCCTATTCACAGTATAAGGCAGGATGGGGTTTTTAGTTAACACCAATTTCATCCCTAGTGAGAAACCTTCAGTGGGGATCTTTTTGTTTCTCCATCCCCTGGGTACTTTCATGAACTTGACATAGAGAGGCATTTTCTCCAAAGCCTCAGCAAAAAGAACATTGATTTGCAACTTTCTAAAGACTTCCAAGAACTTTGAAAATTGCTTGTCCTTGGTCACTTTTTGAAGCCTCTGAGGATAAGGCATCTTTGGCTTGTACTCTGGTTCCTTGGGCAACGCCGGATACTTCTCAAGATCAACCGAAAAAAGGTTGTCCGAGTGTCTAGAGAGGGTGTGCACTCTAATAAACACCAATTTTGTGGTTTATCTTGTGTTAAATTCAAGGAATTTTATCAACTTATCTCACATTTATTCAATGAAATAGCATGGTTTTATGAATTTCTCCTTATTTGTGCTTAAGAGTAAAAACATGCTTTTTAGGCCTTTAAATCGCTAATTTTATTTCACTTTAATTCCATTCGATGCCTTGATATATTTGTTAAGTGATTTCATGATTAGAAGGCAAATATTGTGTTGAAGGAATGAAGAAAAAATGATGTCACGGATACCGTCAGTAACGAATTTCACAAGATTTTTCGCGTTGCAAGTATAGTCCTCAACCGACAAATAATCCGCGAATCAAATTTAGAAGGAATTGGTTTTCACAAGTTCAACCCCAATAAAGTAACCGAAGTATTCAAACCTCGGGTCGTCTCACAAGGAATGGGCAAACATGTGCATCAACATTGGTTAAAATTCCGGGGTTGCAAGTCATGAGCAAGAAATTAAACTAGGAATCTTAATAAGCAACTAATCTTGAAATACAAGAAACTAATTCAAATAACTAAAGCAAGAAGTGAGCAATTCCAAATTAATAAGATAACATCCAATATAATTCTACTCTAAAACTAAACAACTAACTATAACTAAGACAAAGCAGTTAGGATTTTTGCGTTTTCAAATATGAATGATAAAAGCAACTCTTGGCTAAGCATGGGAATTGAGATTGCCATCCTTATCTACATACCGAATATTGATCATTATGAGGTACCAACCCATCAAGTCTACTTCTCAAAAGCCTTAAGTACGTATTACCTACTCCTAGGCTTGAAGTACGTTAAATAGGTATGATCACATCAACCCATAAGTCCCAACCTATCTACTAATTAGATTAGTAGTGGGTTAGTGTCAATGGGTATCAAGTTGATCACCAAGGGTTCTCAAATCACCAATTCAATGAGACCCAATGATTCAAGGTCACTCAACTCCCCTAGCTTATGCCAAGAGTAGAGAAAACCACTCCATAATCAAGGGAAACATTTCATCAAACACATGGTAAGTATTACCAAAAGACATATTCAAAGTGTAATTTAATTGAAATTAGCAAGTATCCACTAACAATTTTCAACATACAATCACTCAAACAACACAATTAACCATGAAAATCATCAATGTAACATTAGCAATTCAAGATTCACAAGATTCATGAAATGGGTATAAAGTGACAATTGATAAGAAAACATAAATCTAACACAAGATCTAAACAAAATTATACTAAGGAATTCAAATTAAGCAATCCAAACTAGTAATTAACAATATCCAATTCAGAATTCAACAAGGGAAGATCAATTCAAACTAGATCTAGAGAGGAACAAGGGTTTTTCTCTCTAGAAGAACAAAAACCAAAAACTAGCTAAAAATTGTGTCTAAGTGTAAAATGAATGATCCCCCCTTTCCCTCTAGCATCCTTGGTTCTTTTCCATGCAGAACCAGCTTGAATTTGGGCCTCTTGAGCCTCGCCAGGCACAACTTTCTTTAATGAGGTCACATGCAACTTGTCACGCGTGCGTGCCATGCGTCCGTGCGCACCGGCTGATTTTGTGATCCACGCGCGCGCGCCATGTATGCGTGCTCTCCGGTGTGGATTTCCCTAATCTACACGGATGCGTCCATCTTTGCGCGCCGCTTCCAGCTGTCCTTATCCCCGCGTGCGCTGTATGTGCGCATGCTCACCCATGCTGAAGTTTCCAAAATCCAAATCTTTATGTTCCTTCCTCTTGTGCATGCTTTCTTTCTCTCTTCTAAGCCATTCTTGCCCTATAAATTCTGAAATCACTCAACAAACACGTCACGGCATCGAATGGTAATAAAAGAGGATCAAAATATAGCAATTTTAAGACAAAAGAAGTTTGTTTTCCATCATGGAGCAATATTAGGAAGGGAACACAAAACCATGCAATTCTTGTGGATAAGTGTGAAAAATATTGACAAAAACTCCAAAATTCTACACAATATAAACCACAAAATTGGAGTTTATCAAATCTCCCCATACTTAAACCAAGAATGTCCTCATGCTAAAAATAAAAAGATCAAAGATCATGGTAAGAAAGGGTTCATGAAGTGCAAATTTCCTAAATGAATGCATGCAACTAATGTAAAATCATCCATCTACTTGGTCAATGGTAAATCTATCCTCCAAGAACACATATGAGCATACGGGGTAAAAGTGATTTGTAGTTCATAAATCTTACCAATTCGAACATCACTATGAAGTGCATATAACTTGCTAGATGAATGCTTGTGAAAGCCGTGAACAAGGAGTTGAGCATCGAACCCTCACCAGAAGTGTATCCACTCTATTCGCTCGAGTGTATAGGGTTCATCACTCAAATCCTCTCCTAATCATGCTTTCCAAGATTTGTCTTTCATCTAACAATCAACAATTACTTAATGCATGCTTATAAGTATCATGAGGTCTTATTCATGGGTTGTAACGGGGCTAGGGTGAAGGTAAGGATGTATATGGTCAAGTGAGCCTAAAATTTGAATCCTTGATTAACCTAAGATCCCACTAGACACATAGAACAACCTATACAACTATAATACAATACCTAGCTACCCATGGGTTTCACTTTTTTTTTTGCATACTCATGCATTCTTTTCAATTCACATCCCATATGCATTGTTATTATTACTTTGTCTTGGGGCATTTTTGTCCCCTCTCATTGTTTTCTCTTTTTTCTATTTTTGTTTCTTCTATATATATTTTTTTTCTATTTTTTTTCTTACATACTTATATATACACATAAATTTTTTTTTTCTTTTTGGTACCCTTTTTCTTGGGGATTCATGTACAAAAGTTTCAATGCATATGGTTCAATCATTCAATACATGAGTATGTTCCCAAATTCCAGAATTTTCAATTACAACTACAAATACACACCTTTACATCTATCCAAGTTCCCAAGTACACCCTCCCATTTGAATGATACATACCTCCACTTACCTAATCTAATCGTTATTTTTTGCTTAGGGTTGTTGATGTGCTCCATTTAAGAACAAAGAGGGTTTATCATGGGCTCAAAATTGGTTAGAAATGGTAGATAAAAGGGTTAAGGCCATTTGGGGAAAGTGACTATTGAAATGATGGTCTCAATCATGTAAATGCATTCATACACAAAGTAATGGACATATAGAATCAGACAAATCAAGGATTACAGTCATAGAGAGAAAATAATGCACACAAGAATGGGAAATAGTGGTTAGAAGATGTAACCACACAATAGGCTCAAAACTCACATGCTTGTGTTCTTAGCTCAATCACTATGTTCCAAAATACATTCTTGAAGCAAGTTTGCCGCAAAAATTTTTCAAAATTGGTAGGGTACCCCGAAATTACAGTTTCTTGGGGAAGAAGTCATTATTTTGACCAAGTAACTCTATAGGAACTAACTATCATGCAAGGAGTATTTACAAGCAAGACTAACTACACATGCAATATACTAACTCCTAAGCAAAAGATAAATCCATGGGTGTTGAAAGGAAGAGATTGTTACCCATGGAGATCGGTCGAACGACCCCCCACACTTAGAATTTAGCACGGTCCTCCGTGCCACCAACAATGCGCAAGGGACAGTCGGGACCAGAACCTTCACTATCCCCTTCATCAGAGCTCCCATCACTAGGGTTTGAGGTAGATGTGAATATTTCAGGTTCCTCCATGCTAGGGGTAACACAACACAGAAGCTTCTTGATGTAAGTGTATCGGCGTTGGCTGCGCTGCTCATATCTATCAATCTTCCGGTGTAGATCTTCTATCCTTTGATGGGTGAATCTTCACCGTGGTTATGATAATGAGGTGGAAGGGCTATGTCAAGGCTTGGGTTGTTCATGGGAAGATGTAAGTATTTTTTGCTTGGGACCACATCGCCCTTAACAAGAAGTGGAATGTTCACCGGTCTTTCCGTGAGAACACACCAAACAAGCAAAGCGAGATCCGCCATGAAGGACGACTTGTGGGTGCTAGGTAGCACATAGTAGGATAGGATCTAGGCCCAAGCTCTAGCTTCTACAGTGAGGAAACATGCGTCAATGCACTTGGGCCTCATCCGGAGTCGACCATAGGTCCAAAATGTCTCTAGTTCAGCAATGACTCGGAGGATCGAGTCCCAATCAAACCCAAACTTTTCTCGCTGATTTAAGACCTCTTGGTAGCCATCCATATCACTTGGTACTGGTAAGACATTAAGCACTTGCTGAATAGCCTCTTCTGAAACTGAGACTTACTTTCGGCGTACGTATACCGATTGAAGAGAGGGAAGATGGTAGTTAGTGTAGAATGCTACCACCCATGAGAGGTTGACCTCCTGTGGTTTTCTCAGAAGAAACTCCCATCCTCGCCATTCAATGCGGGGTAGAATACAAGGAGCCAGGGCGAGTAGATGCTCGGCATGATAGTTCCTTTCAACCATGGTGGGGAACACAAGTTCACAGAAGCGGTTGGGGAACCTTGAAGAATCCCTTGCCGGTTTTCTCTTCTCTATTTCATCAATAGGAGTGGGTGCCTTCGCCTTCTTAGATAGTGGTTTGGCTCCTAATGAAGAGTGCGCCTTAGAGTTTGACTTCTGGGGTGTCCTCTTTGTGGCTGGTTTCCTTGAAGCTTTCTCCTTGCCTTTCTTGGTGGCCATCCTGAGAAAGGAAGGGAAAGAATGAAAGCGTTAAACCCCAAAGGATCATCTCAACAAAACATGCACGTGAAAGATAGTGCCTGATGAGCGGATAATTTATACGCTTTTTGGCATTGTTTTTACATAGTTTTTAGTATGATTTAGTTAGTTTTTAGTATATTTTTATTAGTTTTTAATTAAAAATCACATTTCTAGACTTTACTATGAGTTTGTGTATTTTTCTGTGATTTCAGGTACTTTCTGGCTGAAATTGAGGGACTTGAGCAAAAATCTGATTCAGAGGCCGAAGAAGGACTGCAGATGCTATTGGATTCTGACCTCCCTGCACTCAAAGTGGATTTTATGAAGCTACAAGAGTCCAAATGGTGCACTCTCAATTGCGTTGGAAAGTAGACATCCAGGGCTTTCCATCAATATATAATAGTCTATACTTTCCCTGAGTTTAGATGACGCAAGCTGGCATTCAACGCCAGTTTCCTGCCCTATTCTGGAGTTAAACGCCAGAAACAGGTTGCAAAGCAGAGTTAAACGCCAGAAACAGGTTACAACCTGGCGTTTAACTCCAAAAGAAGTCTCTACACATGAAAGCTCAATGCTCAGCCCAAGCACACACCAAGTGGGCCTCGGAAGTGGATTTCTGCATCATTTACTTATCTTTGTAAACCCTAGTAACTAGTTTAGTATAAATAGGACCTTTTACTATTGTATTAGACATCTTTTGATCATCTTTGGATCATTTTTGAGACTATTCTTGTATCACTTTTGATCTCTTGATCACGTTTAGGGGGCTGGCCATTCGGCCATGCCTGGACCTTGTTCTTATGTATTTTCAACGGTAGAGTTTCTACACACCATAGATTAAGGTGTGGAGCTCTGCTGTTCCTCATGAATTAATGCAAAGTACTATTGTTTTTCTATTCAATTCAAGCCTATTTCTTCTCTAAGATATTCATTCGCACACAAGAACATGATGAATGTGATGATTATGTGACGCTCATCACCATTCTCACCTAGGAACGCGTGCCTGACAACCACTTCCGTTCTACATGCAAACAAGCTTGAATGTGTATCTCTTAGCCTCCTGATCGTGAGATCAGAGTCTTCGTGGTATAGGCTAGAATTATTGGCGGCCATTCTTGAGATCTGAAAAGTCTAAACCTTGTCTGTCGTATTCCGAGTAGGATCTGGGAAGGGATGACTGTGATGAGCTTCAAACTCGCGAGTGCTAGGCGTAGTGACAGACGAAAAGGATTACTGAATCCTATTCCAGTATGATCGAGAACCGACAGATGATTAGCCGTGCGGTGACAGCGTATTTTGGACCATTTTCACAGAGAGGACGGGATGTAACCATTGACAACGGTGATGCCCAATATACAGCTTGCCATGGAAAGGAGTAGGAAGGATTGGATGAAGACAGCAGGAAAGCAGAGGTTCAGAAGGAACAAAAGCATCTCTATACGCTTATCTGAAACTCTCACCAATGAATTGCATAAGTATCTCTATCCTATTTTATATTTTAATTATATTTTAATTATAAATTCACCATAACCATTTAAATCTGCCTGACTGAGATTTGCAAGATGACCATAGCTTGCTTCAAGCCGACAATCTCCGTGGGATCGACCCTTACTCACGTAAGGTTTATTACTTGGACGACCCAGTGCACTTGCTGGTTAGTTGTGCGAGATTGTGAAAAAGAACTAAGATTATGAACGTGCGTATTAAGTTTTTAGCACCGTTACCAAGGAATGAACGATCACGATTTCGTGCACCACATTTTTGGCGCCGTTGCTGGGGATTGTTTGAGTTTGGACAACTGATGGTTCATATTGTTGCTCAGATTAGGTAATTTTCTTCTTGTTTCAACTTTTATTTTGTTTTCAAAAAGTTTTCAAAAAATTTTTTCAGAATTTTGTTTTCCTTTGTTTTCGTTTTTCTAAAAATAAATTTTCAAAAATCCAAAAAAAAATATTATAAAATCATAAAATCAAAAATTAATTTTGTGTTTCTTATTTGAGTCTAGTGTCAAGTCATAAGTTTGGTGTCAATTGCATGTTTATCTCTTTCTTGCATTTTTCGAAAATTCATGCATTGCGTTCTTCATGATCTTCAAGTTGTTCTTGACGAATCCTCTTGTTTGATCTTCACATTTTCTTGTTGTGTGTTGCATTTTGTTTTTCATATGCATTCTTGCATTCATAGTGTCTAAAAAAATTAAAAATTTCTAAGTTTTGTGTCTTGCAAGTTTTCTTTTCTTAAAAATTTTCAAAAATAAGTTATTGGTGTTCATCTTGATATTCAAAGTGTTCTTGGTGTTCATCTTGACATTCATAGTGTTCTTGCATGCATCATTTGTTTTGATCCAAAATTTTCATGCATTGAGTTTTTTTTTATGTTTTTCTCTCTAATCATTAAAATTCAAAACTAAAAAAAATATCTTTTCCTTTTTAACTCATAATTTTCAAAAATTTGAGTTGACTTTTTCAAAACTTTTTAAAATTTAGTTGTTTCTTATGAATCAAGTCAAATTTTCTATTTAAAAATTCTATCTTTTTCAAATCTTTTTTTTTAAATAAAATATTTTTCATTTTTTCTTTCATATTTTTGAAAACTTCAAATTTATTTTTAAAATCTTTTTCTTATTTTTGTTTCATATTTTCGAATTGATTACTAGCATTTAAATTCAAAAATTTTAAAGTTTGTTACTTGCCTATTAAGAAAGGTTCAATCTTTAAATTTTAAAATCCTATCTTTTAGTTTCTTATTAGTAAAGTAATCAACTTTAATGTTCAAAAATTAAATCTTTTTAATTTCTTTTTTTTAAAAAAAAATCTTTTTCAAATTAAATTTTCAATCATATCTTTCAATCATATCTTTTTCAAAACTTAACTTCAAAAATCATTTTTTTTAACTTCTTATGTTTTCAAAATTTGATTTTCAAATCTTTTTCAATTAACCACTTAACTTTTTGTTTGATTTTAAAAGTTTACTATTTCAATCATATCTTTTTCAAAACTACCTAACTAATTCTCTCTCTAATTTTTGAAAATCACCTTCTTCTTTTTCAAAATTTCTTTTTAATTAACTAATAGTTTTAAATTTTAATTTAATTTAATTTAATTTTTCTTTTTTAAAAATATTTTTATTTATTTTATTTAATTTTTGAATTCTTCCCTCTCTCATCTCCTTCTAATTATTTATTTATCTACAAACACTTCTCTTCTACTCAAAAATTCGAACCCACTCTTCTTCTTTGTGTTCGAATTTTTCTTCTTCTATTCTTTTCTTTTTCTACTCACATAAAGGAATCTCTATACTGTGACATAGAGGATTCCTCTTCTTTTCTGTTCTCTTCTTTTTCACATGAGCAGGAACAAGAATAAGAACATTCTTGTTGAAGCTGATCCTGAACCTAAAAGGACTCTGAAGAGGAAGCTAAGGGAAGCTAAAGCACAACTCTCTGGAGAAAATCTGACAGAATTTTTTGAAAAAGAAGGAGACATGGCCGAAACCAATAATAATGGTGGAGGTGCAAGGAAGATGCTTGGTGACTTTACTGCACCAAATTCCAACTTACATGGAAGAAGCATCTCAATCCCTGCCATTGGAGCAAACAATTTTGAGCTAAAACCTCAATTAGTTTCTCTGATGCAACAGAATTGCAAGTTTCATGGACTTCCATCAGAAGATCCTTTTCAGTTCTTAACTGAATTCTTGCAGATCTGTGATACTGTTAAGACCAATGGGGTTGATCCCGAGGTCTACAGGCTTATGCTTTTCCCGTTTATTGTAAGAGACAGAGCTAGAATATGGTTGGACTCTCAACCTAAAGATAGCCTGAACTATTGGGATAAGCTGGTCATGGCTTTCTTAGCCAAGTTCTTTCGTCCTCAAAAGCTGAGTAAGCTTAGATTGGATGTTCAAACCTTCAGACAAAAAGAAGGTGAATCCCTCTATGAAGCTTGGGAGAGATACAAGCAACTGACCAAAAAATATCCCTTTGACATGATTTCAGAATGGACCATCCTGGATATATTCTATGATGGTCTGTCTGAATTAGCTAAGATGTCATTAGACCATTCTGCAGGTGGATCCATTCACCTAAATAAAATGCCTGCAGAAGCTCAGGAACTCATTGACATGGTTGCAAATAACCAGTTCATGTACACTTCTGAAAGGAATCCTGTGAGTAATGGGACGCCTCAGAGGAAGGGAGTTCTTGAAATTGATGCTCTGAATGCCATATTGGCTCAGAACAAAATATTGACTCAGCAAGTCAATATGATTTCTCAGAGTCTGAATGGATTGCAAGCTGCATCCAACAGTACTAAAGAGGCATCTTCTGAAGAAGAAGCTTATGATCCTGAGAACCCTGCAATAGCATAGGTGAATTACATGGGTGAACCCTATGGAAACACCTATAATCCCTCATGGAGAAATCATCCAAATTTCTCATGGAAGGATCAACAAAAGCCTCAACAAGGCTTTAATAATGGTGGAAGAAATAGGTTTAGCAATAGCAAGCCTTTTCCATCATCCTCTCAGCAACAGACAGAGAACTCTGAGCAGAATCCATCTAGCTTAGCAAATATAGTCTCTGATCTATCTAAGGCCACTTTAAGTTTCATGAATGAAACAAGATCCTCCATTAGAAATTTGGAGGCACAAGTGGGCCAGCTGAGTAGAAGGGTCACTGAAACTCCTCCTAGTACTCTCCCAAGCAATACAAAAGAGAATCCAAAAAGAGAGTGCAAGGCCATAACCTTACTTGGTGTGGCCGAATCCATAGAGAGGGGGGGGACGTAAATCCTAGTGAGGAAGACCTCCTGGGACGTTCACTGACCAACAAGGAGTTTCCCTTTGACGAACCAAAGGAATCTGAGGCTCATACAGAGACCATAGTGATTCCATTCAACTTGCTTCTGCCCTTCATGAGCTCTGATGAGTATTCTTCCTCTGAAGAGGATGAAGACATTACTGAAGAGCAAGTTGCTAAGTACCTTGGTGCAATCATGAAGCTGAATGCCAAATTATTTGTTAATGAGACTTGGGAAGATGAACCTCCCTTGCTCACCAATGAACTGAATGCATTGGATAGGCAGAAATTACCTCAAAAGAAACAGAATCCTGGTAAATTCTTAATACCTTGTACCATAGGCACCATGATCTTTGAGAAGGCTCTGTGTGACCTGGGGTTAGGCATTAACCTTATGCCACTCTCCGTAATGGAGAGACTTGGGGTCTTTGAGGTGCAAGCTGCCAGAATCTCATTAGAAATGGCAGACAACTCGAGAAAATAGGCTTATGGACTAGTAGAGGACGTGTTAGTAAAGGTTGAAGGCCTATACATCCCTACTGATTTTGTAATCCTAGACATTGGGAAGGATGAGGATGAATCCATCATCCTTGGAAAACCCTTCCTAGCCACAGCAAAGGCTGTGATTGATGTGGACAAAGGAGAGTTGGTCCTTCAACTGAACGAGGACAACCTTGTGTTTAAAACTCAAGGATCTCCTTCTGTAACATTGGAGAGGAAGCATGAAAAGCTTCTCTCACTGCAGAGTCAACCAAAGCCCCCACAGTCAAACTCTAAGTTTAGTGTTGGGAGGCCACACCAAACTCTAAGTTTGGTGTTGAACCCCCATATTCAAACTCTAAGTTTGGTGTTGGGAGGTCCCAACAATGCTCTGAACATCTGTGAGGCTCCATGAGAGCTGACTGTCAAGCTATTGACATTAAAGAAGCGCTTGTTGGGAGGCAACTGATGAGCGGATAATTTATACGCTTTTTGACATTGTTTTTAGTATGTTTTTAGTAGAATCTAGTTACTTTTAGGGATGTTTTCATTAGTTTTTATGTTAAATTCACATTTCTAGACTTTACTATGAGTTTGTGTGTTTTTCTGTGATTTCAGGTATTTTCTGGCTGAAATTGAGGGACTTGAGCAAAAATCTGATTCAGAGGTTGAAGAAGGATTGCTGATGCTGTTGGATTCTGACCTTCCTGCTCTCAAAGTGGATTTTCTGGAGCTACAGAACTGGAAATGGTGCGCTTCTAATTGAGTTAGAAATTAGACATCCAGGGCTTTCCAGCAATATATAATAGTCCATACTTTGGCCAAAAATAGATGACTTAAACTGGCGTTCAACGCCAGCTTTCTACCCAAATCTGGCGTCCAGCGCCAGAAAAGGAGCCAAAACCAGAGTTGAACGCCCAAACTGGCACAAAAGCTGGCGTTCAACTCCAAGAAGGACCTCTACATGTGAAACACTCAGCCTTAGCCCAAACACACACCAAGTGGGCCCAGGAAGTGGATTTATACATCAATTACTTACTCATGTAAACCCTAGTAGCTAGTTTATTATAAATAGGACCTTTTACTATTGTATTAGGCATCTTTTGATCATCTTAGGATCTTGGGATCATCTTTGAACACATTGTTCTTAGACTTTAGGGGCTGGCCATCTCGGCCATGCCTGGACTTTCACTTATGTATTTTCAACGGTAGAGTTTCTACACTCCATAGATTAAGGTGTGGACCTCTGCTGTTCCTCAAAGATTAATGCAAAGTACTACTATTTTCTATTCAATTCATCTTATTTTGCTTCTAAGATATCCATTCGCACCCAAGAACGTGATGAAGGTGATGATTATGTGTGACGCTCATCATCCTTCTCCTTTATGAACGTGTGCCTGACAAACACTTCCGTTCAACATGAAATAAGCTAGAATGAATATCTCTTAGATCTCCTAACCAGAATCTTCGTGGCGTAAGCTAGAATGATGGCGGCATTCAAGAGAATCCGGAAAGTCTAAACCTTGTCTGTGGTATTCCGAGTAGGATTCAATGATTGAATGACTGTGACGAGCTCCTAACTCGCGATTGCAGGGCGTTAGTGACAGACGCAAAAGGATAGTAAATCCTATTCCAGCATGATCGAGAACCGATAGATGAATAGCCGTGTCGTGACAGGGTGCGTGAGCATATTATTCACTGAGAGGATAGAATGAAGCCATTGGCAAGGGTGATGCCTCCAGACGATTAGCCGTGCCGTGACAGGGCATTGGATCATTTTCCCGAGAGATGACCGAAAGTAACCATTGACAGTGGTGATGTATCACATAAAGCCAGCCATGGAAAGGAGTGAGACTGATTGGATGAAGATAGCAGGAAAGCAGAGGTTCAGAGGAACGAAAAGTATCTCCATTCGCTTATCTGAAATTCCTACCAATGATTTACATAAGTATCTCTATCCCTATTTTATTATATAATATTCGAAAACACCATTATCACTTTATATCTGCCTGACTGAGATTTACAAGGTGACCATAGCTTGCTTCATACCAACAATCTCCGTGGGATTCGACCCTTACTCACGTAAGGTATTACTTGGACGACCCAGTGCACTTGCTGGTTAGTTGTATCGAAGTTGTGACAAATTATGAATGTGTAATCACGATTACGCGTACCAAGTTGCTCACGTGCCAGGAATAGTTTGAGCCTGGACATCACAATTCCGTGCATCAAGTTTTTGGCGCCGTTGCCGGGGATTGTTTGAGTTTTCGGCAAGCTTTTGGTCCGGTAACATCAGTGCCAAGTTTGGATCCGGCAACAACACCAAGTTTTTGGCGCCGTTGCCGGGGATTGTTCGAGTTTGGACAACTGATGGTTCATCTTGTTGCTCAGATTAGGTAATTTTCTTTTTGTTTTCTTTTCAAAAATTTTTCAAAAAAATCTTTCAAAATTTTCTCCTTTGTTTTCGAAAAAAAAAAATAATATAAAAATGTTTTCAAAAATTCTATTCAAAATTTTTTGAATTCTAGTGTTTCATGAAGCATGTGAAGCCTGGCTGGCTGTAAAGCCATGTCTAAATTCTTGGACTGGGGCTTCGAAACCATCAGCATAGAGGCAAGTTACTTTGATAAGTAATGAGCTGTATATTCTCTTATGTTGCATGCTGAAGCTTGGCTGGCCATTGGCCATGTCTAGTGTTTTGGACCGGAGCTTTCATTGAAAGCTTGGCTGGCTAGTGAGCCATGTCTAATTCCTGGACTGAAGCTTTAGACTAAGAATGCAAGATTCCTGGAATTCATGTTAAAAAATTTTGGAATCCTTATTTTTCTTTTTCATATAATTTTCGAAAAAATCCAAAAAAAATTAGAAAATCATAAAAATCAAAAAATATTTTGTGTTTCTTGTTTGAGTCTTGAGTCATATCATAAGTTTGGTGTCACTTGCATACGCATCTTGCATTTTTCGAAAATGTCATGCATTCATAGTGTTCTTCATGATTTTCAAGTTGTTCTTGGTAAGTCTTCTTGTTTGATCTTGATGATTTTTTGTTTTGTGTTGTATGGTGTTTTTCATATGCATTCTTGAATTCTTAGTGCGTAAGCATTAAAGAATTCTAAGTTTGGTGTCTTGCATGTTTTCTTTGCATAAAAAATTTTTCAAAAATATGTTCTTGATGTTCATCTTGACATTCAAAGTGTTCTTGGTGTTCATCTTGACACTCATATCATTCATGCATGCATTCATTGTTTTGATCTAAAAATTTCATGCATTGCATCATTTTTCTTGTTTTTCCCTTGCATCATAAAAATTCAAAAATAAAAAAAAAAATATCTCTCCCTTTTTCTCTCATCAAATTCGAAAATTTGAGTTGACTTTTTAAAAAATTTTTAAAATCAAGTTGTTTCTTATGAGTCAAATCAAATTTTCAATTTGAAAATCTTATCTTTTTCAAAATCTTTTTCAAAAATCAAATCTTTTTCAAAAGTCTTAGTTATTTTCGAAAATTCCAAAAATATTTTTCAAAAATCTTTTTGTTATTTTTATACCAAATTTTCGAAAATAACATAATCAATTAATGTTTTGATTCAAAAATTTGAAGTTTGTTACTTGCTTGTTAAGAAAGATTCAAACTTTGGGTTCTAGAATCATATCTTGTGATTTCTTGTGAATCAAGTCATTAATTGTGATTTTAAAAATCAAATCTTTTTTCAAAAACTAATTTCTATCATATCTTTTCAAAATATCTTTCCTAACCTCCTAACTTCTTATCTTTTCAAAATTTGTTTCAACTAACTTTTTGTTTATTTCTTAACTTTTTCAAAACTACCTAACTAACTCTCTCTCTCTAATTTTCGAAAATATCTTCCCTCTTTTTCAAAAAATTTCTTTTTATTAACTAATTATTTTTATTTTTTATTTTTTATTTCAAAAAAAAAATTTTCAAAAATTACTAACATTTTTCAAAAACCATTTTCGAAAATCACTAACTCTTTTTCAAAAATATTTTCGAAAATTCTCCCTCTCCCATCTCATTCTATTTATTCATTCATATCCTAACATCTCATCTCACATATCTAGCTTCCTCACAGTTGTGTTTCTTCCATTATATCACATTCTTTGTCTCCCCCTCTTCTTCTACTCACACAGGGATCCCTATACTATGGTATAAAGGATCTCTATTATTATTATTATTTTTCTGTGCCTTCTTCTTTGTCATATGAGCAGGAGCAAGGATAAGAACATTCTTGTGGAAGCAGATCCAAAACCTGAAAGGACTCTGAAGAGAAAATTAAGAGAAGCTAAAATACAACAATCCAGAGATAACCTTTCAGAAATTTTCGAACAGGAAGAGGAGATGGCAGCCGAAAATAACAATAATGTAAGGAAGATGCTCGGTGACTTTACTGCACCTAATTCCAATTTACATGGAAGAAGCATCTCCATTCCTGCCATTGGAGCAAACAACTTTGAGCTGAAACCTCAATTAGTTTCTCTGATGCAGCAAAACTGCAAGTTTCATGGACTTCCATCTGAAGATCCTTTTCAGTTCTTAACTGAATTCTTGCAGATATGTGATACTGTTAAGACTAATGGAGTAGATCCTGAAGTCTACAGGCTCATGCTTTTCCCTTTTGCTGTAAGAGACAGAGCTAGATTATGGTTGGATTCTCAACCCAAAGACAGCCTGAACTCTTGGGATAAGCTGGTCACGGCTTTCTTAGCCAAGTACTTTCCTCCTCAAAAGCTGAGCAAGCTTAGAGCTGATGTTCAAACCTTCAAACAGAAAGAAGGTGAATCCCTCTATGAAGCTTGGGAAAGATACAAACAGTTGACCAAAAAGTGTCCTTCTGACATGCTTTCAGAATGGACCATCCTTGATATATTCTATGATGGTTTATCTGAGCTATCAAAGATGTCACTGGACACTTCTGCAGGTGGATCCATTCACCTAAAGAAAATGCATGCAGAAGCTCAAGAACTCATTGACATGGTTGCTAATAACCAGTTCATGTACACTTCTGAAAGGAATCCTGTGAGTAATGGGACGCCTATGAAGAAGGGAGTTCTTGAAGTTGATACTCTGAATGCCATATTGGCTCAGAATAAAATATTGACTCAGCAAGTCAATATGATTTCTCAGAGTCTGCATGGAATGCAAGCTGCATCCAACAGTACTCAAAAGGCATCTTCTGAAGAAGAAGCTTATGATTTTGAGAACCCTGCAATAGCAGAGGTAAATTACTTAGGTGAACCTTATGGAAACACCTATAACTCAACATGGAGAAATCATCCAAATTTCTCATGGAAGGATCAAAAGCCCCAACAAGGCTTTAATAATGGTGGAAGAAACAGGTTTAGCAATAGCAAGCCTTTTCCATCATCAACTCAGCAACAGACAGAGAACTCTGAACAAAATGCTTCTAATTTAGCGAATCTAGTCTCTGATCTATCTAAGACCACTGTAAGTTTCATGAATGAAACAAGGTCTTCCATTAGAAATCTGGAAGCACAAGTGGGCCAGCTGAGTAAAAGGATCACTGAAATCCCTCCTAATACTCTCCCAAGCAATACAGAAGAGAACCCAAAAGGAGAGTGCAAGGCCATTGACATAAGCACCATGGCCGAACCTGTAAGGGAAGGAGAGGACGTGAATCCCAAGGAGGAAGACCTCCTGGGACGTCCAGTGATCAATAAGGAGCTTCCCTCTGAGGAATCAAAGGACTCTGAGGCTCATCTAGAGACCATAGAGATTCCATTAAACCTCCTTATGCCCTTCATGAGCTCTGATGAGTATTCCTCTTCTGAAGAGAATGAGGATGTTACTGAAGAGCAAACTGCCAAGTTTCTTAGTGCAATCATGAAGCTGAATGCCAAATTATTTGGCATTGATACTTGGGAAGTTGAACCTCCCTTGTTCATCAATGAACTAAGTGATCTGGATCAACTGACATTGCCTTAGAAGAGACAGGATCCTGGAAAGTTCATAATACCTTGTACCATAGGCACCATGATCTTTAAGGCTCTGTGTGACCTTGGTTCAGGAATAAACCTCATGCCCCTCTCTATAATAGAGAAACTGGGAATCTATGGGGTGCAAGCTGCTAAAATCTCATTAGAGATGGCAGACAGTTCAAGAAAACAGGCTTATGGACAAGTAGAGGATGTGTTAGTAAAGGTTGAAGGCCTTTACATCCCTACTGATTTCATAGTCCTGGATACTGGAAAGGAAGAGGATGAATCCATCATCCTAGGAAGACCTTTCCTGGCCACAGCAAGAGCTGTGATTGATGTTGACAGAGGTGAAATAGTCCTTCAATGGAATGAGGACTCCCTTGTGTTTAAAACTCAAGAATCTCCCTCTGCAACCATGGAGAGGAAGCAGAAAAAGCTTCTCTCAAAGCAGAGTCAACCAGAGCCCACACAGTCAAACTCTAAGTTTGGTGTTGGGAGGCCACAACCAAACTCTAAGTTTGGTGTTGAACTCCCATATCCAAAATCTAAGTTTGGTGTTGGAGAGTCTCAACAAAGCTCTGCACATCTGTGAGGCTCCATGAGAGCCCACTGTCAAGCTATTGACACTAAAGAAGCGCTTGTTGGGAGGCAACCCAATTTTTATTTATCTAAATATATTTTCCTTAGTTATATGTCTTTGTAGGTTCATGATCATGTGGAGTCACAAAATAAATATAAAAATTGAAAACGGAATCAAAAACTGCAAAAGAAAAATCACACCCTGGAGGAGCATCTGTTTGGCGTTCAGCGCCAGAACAGAGCATGGTGCTGGCGCTGAACGCCCAAAATGGGCAGCTTCTGGGCGCTGAACGCCAGAACAGGCATGGTTCTGGCGTTCAACGCCAGAAATGGCACATAAATGGGCGTTGAACGCCCAAAATGGCCACCAACCTGGCGCTGAACGCCCAGAGTTGGGTACAAAGGCATTTTTACATGCCTAATGGGTGCAGGGATGTAAATCCTTGAACACCTCAGGATCTGTGGACCCCACAGGATCCACTCAGTATCTGTGGACCCCACAGGATCCAATCAGGATCTGTGGACCCCACAGGATCCCCACCTACCTCCACTCACTTCTTCTCACCACTCTCTTTCACACAACCCCATAAACACTCTTCTCCAAAAACCCTTCACCAATCACCTCAAACTCTCTTCCCCATCACCTCTTCACCACTCACATCCATCCACTCTTCCCTATAAACCTACCTCATAAACTCCACCTACCTTCAAAATTCAAAACCAATTTCCCACCCAAACTCACCCATATGGCCGAAACCTTCCCCCCCTCCATTCCCTATATAAAGACCTCCATTCTTCATCAAATTCACACAACACACCCCTCTACACTCCTCTTGGCCGAAACCACATCTCCCTCTCCCTCTCCATATTTCTTCTTCTTCTTCTTCTATTCTTTTGTTTATTGCTCGAGGGCGAGCAATATTCTAAGTTTGGTGTGGTAAAAGCATAAGCTTTTTGTTTTTCCATTACCATTGATGGCACCTAAGACCGGAGAATCCTCTAGAAAGGGGAAGGGGAAGATAAAAGCTTCCACCTCCGAGTCATGGGAGATGGAAAGGTTCATCTCCAAAGCCCATCAAGACCACTTCTATGATGTTGTGAAGAAATGAGTATCTGGAGATCCGACATGAAATTCAAAGAAGAGGTTGGGAAGTTCTAACAAATCCCATCCAACAAGTCGGCATCTTAATGGTTCAAGAGTTCTATGCCAATGCATGGATCACCAAGAACCATGATCAAAGTAAGAACCCGGATCCAAAGAACTATGTTACAATGGTTCGGGGGAAATACTTAGATTTTAGTCCGGAGAATGTGAGGTTGGCGTTTAACTTGCCCATGATGCAAGGAGATGAACGCCCCTACACTAGAAGGGTCAACTTTAATCAAAGGTTGGACCAAGTCCTTATGGACATATGCGTGGAAGGAGCTCAATGGAAGATTGACTCCAAAGGCAAGCCGGTTCAACTAAGAAGATTGGACCTCAAGCCTGTAACTAGAGGATGGTTGGAGTTCATTCAATGCTCAATCATTCCCACTAGCAACCGGTCTGAAGTTACTATAGACCGGGCCATCATGATCCATAGCATCATGATTGGAGAAGAGGTGGAAGTTCATGAGATTATACCTTAAGAACTCTACAAGGTGGCTGACAAGTCTTCCACTATGGCAAGGTTAGCCTTTCCTCACCTCATCTGCCACCTATGCAATTCGGCTGGGATTGACATAGAGGGAGATATCCTCATTAAAGAGGACAAGCCCATCACTAAGAAAAAGATGGAGCAAGCAAGAGAGCCCAGTCATAGAGCTCAAGAGGCGCAAGAAACTCATTTCCATGATATCCCGGAGATGCCTCAAATGCACTTTCCTCCACAAAAATATTGGGAGCACATCAACACCTCCCTAGAAGAATTAAGTTCCAATATGGGACAACTAAGGGTGGAACATCAAGAGCACTCCATCATGCTTCATGAAATAAGAGAAGATCAAAAAGCAATGAGGGAGGAGCAACAAAGACAAGGAAGAGACATAGAAGAGCTCAAGGACATCATTGGTTCCTCAAGGAGGAAGCGCCACCATCACTAAGGTGGATTCATTCCTTGTTCTTATTTCTTTTGTTTTTCGTTATGCGCTTATCTATGTTTGTGTCTTCATTACATGATCATTAGTAGTAGTAACTTTGTCTTAAAGATATGAATGTCCTATGAATCTATCACCTCTCTTAAATGAAAAATGTTTTAATTCAAAAGAACAAGAAGTACATGAGTTTCGAATTTATCCTTGAACTTAGCTTAATTATATTGATGTGGTGACAATGCTTCTTGTTTTCTGAATGTATGCTTGAACGGTGCATATGCCTTTTGAAGTTGTTGTTTAAGAATGTTAAATATGTTGGCTCTTGAAAGAATGATGACTAGGAGACATGTTATTTGATAATCTAAAAAATCATAAAAATGATTCTTGAAGCAAGAAAAAGCAGCAAAGAACAAAGCTTGCAGAAAAAAAAATATAAAAAATTAGGCGAAAAAAAATAGAAAGAAAAAGAAAAAGCAAGCAAAAAGCCAATAACCCTTAAAACCAAAAGGCAAGGGCAAATAAAAAGGATCCCAAGGCTTTGAGCATCAGTGGATAGGAGGGCCTAAAGGAATAAAATCCTGGTCTAAGTGGCTAAACCAAGCTGTCCCTAGCCATGTGCTTGTGGCGTGTAGGTGTCAAGTGAAAACTTGAGACTGAGCGGTTAAAGTCAAGGTCCAAAGCAAAAAAAGAGTGTGCTTAAGAATCCTGGACACCTCTAATTGGGAACTCTAGCAAAGCTGAGTTACAATCTGAAAGGGTTCACCCAATTATGTGTCTGTGGCATTTATGTATCCGGTGGTAATACTGGAAAACAAAGTGCTTAGGGCCACGGCCAAGACTCATAAAAAAGCTGTGTTCAAGAATCATCATACTGAACTAGGAGAGTCAATAACACTATTCAAAATCTGAAGTTCCTATAGATGCCAATCATTCTGAACCTCAATGGATAAAGTGAGATGCCAAAACTATCCAAGAGGCAAAAAGCTATAAGTCCCGCTCATTTGATTGGAGCTATGTTTCATTGATAGTTTGGAGTTTATAGTATATTCTCTTCTTTTTATCCTATTTGATTTTCAGTTGCTTGGGGACAAGCAACAATTTAAGTTTGGTGTTGTGATGAGCGGATAATTTATACGCTTTTTGACATTGTTTTTAGTATGTTTTTAGTATAATCTAGTTACTTTTAGGGATGTTTTCATTAGTTTTTATGTTAAATTCACATTTCTAGACTTTACTATGAGTTTGTGTATTTTTCTGTGATTTCAGGTATTTTCTGGCTGAAATTGAGGGATTTGAGCAAAAATCTGATTCAGAGGTTGAAGAAGGACTGCTGATGCTGTTGGATTCTGACCTCCCTGCACTCAAAGTGGATTTTCTGGAGCTACAGAACTCGAAATGGTGCGCTTCCAATTGCGTTGGAAAGTAGACATCCAGGGATTTCCAGCAATATATAATAGTCCATACTTTGGCCAAAAATAGACGACGTAAACTGGCGTTCAACGCCAGCTTTCTACCCAAATCTGGCGTCCAGTGCTAGAAAAGGAGCCAAAACCAGAGTTGAACGCCCAAACTGGCACAAAAGCTGGTGTTCAACTCCAAGAAGGACCTCTACACGTGCAACACTCAGCCTCAGCCCAAACACACACCAAGTGGGCCCAGGAAGTGGATTTATACATCAATTACTTACTCATGTAAACCCTAGTAGCTAGTTTATTATAAATAGGACCTTTTACTATTGTATTAGGCATCTTTTGATCATCTTAGGATCTTGGGATCATATTTGAACACATTGTTCTTAGACTTTAGGGGCTGGCCATCTCGGCCATGCCTGGACTTTCACTTATGTATTTTCAACGGTAGAGTTTCTACACTCCATAGATTAAGGTGTGGACCTCTGCTGTTCCTTAAAGATTAATGCAAAGTACTACTATTTTCTATTCAATTCATCTTATTTCGCTTCTAAGATATCCATTTGCACCCAAGAACGTGATGAAGGTGATGATTATGTGTAACGCTCATCATCCTTCTCCTTTATGAACGTGTGCCTGACAAACACTTCCGTTCAACATGAAATAAGCTAGAATGAATATCTCTTAGATCTCCTAACCAGAATCTTCATGGCGTAAGCTAGAATGATGGCGGCATTCAAGAGAATCCGGAAAGTCTAAACCTTGTCTGTGGTATTTCGAGTAGGATTCAATGATTGAATGACTGTGACGAGCTCCTAACTCGCGATTGCAGGGCGTTAGTGACAGACGCAAAAGGATAGTAAATCCTATTCCAGCATGATCGAGAACCGACAGATGAATAGCCGTGCCGTGACAGGGTGCGTGAGCATATTATTCACTGAGAGGATAAGATGAAGCCATTGGCAAGGGTGATGCCTCCAGACGATTAGCCGTGCCGTGACAGGGCATTGGATCATTTTCCCGAGAGATGACCGAAAGTAGCCATTGACAGTGGTGATGTATCACATAAAGCCAGCCATGGAAAGGAGTGAGACTGATTGGATGAAGATAGCAGGAAAGCAGAGGTTCAGAGGAACGAAAAGCATCTCCATTCGCTTATCTGAAATTCCTACCAATGATTTACATAAGTATCTCTATCCCTATTTTATTATATAATATTCGAAAACACCATTATCACTTTATATCTGCCTGACTGAGATTTACAAGGTGACCATAGCTTGCTTCATACCAACAATCTCCGTGGGATTCGACCCTTACTCACGTAAGGTATTACTTGGACGACCCAGTGCACTTGCTGGTTAGTTGTATCGAAGTTGTGACAAATTATGAATGTGTAATCACGATTACGCGTACCAAGTTGCTCACGTGCCAGGAATAGTTTGAGCCTGGACATCACAATTTCGTGCACCAGCAACCCAATGTTATTTAATTACATCTATTTATTTTCCATTGTTATTTTATGTTTTCTTTAGGTTGATGATCATGTGAAGTCATAAAAACTACTGAAAAATCAAAAACAGAATGAAAAATAGCATTCAAAAAGCACACCTTGGAGGAAGAGCATTCTGGCGTTTAAACGCCAGAAACAAGCATCTGTCTGGCGTTTAACGCCAGAAACAAGCATCAACCTAGCGTTAAACGCCAAAACAGGCTACATTTGGGCGTTTAATGCAAAAAATAGGCAGCAGTCTGGCGTTAAACACCAGTATTGCATACAAAGGGCGTTTTGCACGCCTAATTGGAGCAGAGTTGCTAAGTCCTTGACCCCACTGGATCTGTGGACCCCACAGGATCCCCACCTACCCGACCTCTTCTTCTCTCCTCTTCACACCTTTTCATAACTCTCTTCCCCAAATACCCTTTACCAATTACCTCCATATCGCTTCCCCAAATACCCTTAACCACTCACATCCATCCACTCTTCCCTAAAAACCCCACCTACCTACAAATTCAAATTCATTTCCCACCCAAACCCGACCCCATGGCCGAACCCTAAACCTACCCCCACTCCTATATAAACCCTGATCCTTCTTCATTTTCACATAACACAACCCTTTCTTCTTCCCCTTGGCCAAATACACACCTCTCTCCCTCTCCTCCATTTTTCTTCTTCTTCTCCTTCTTTCTTTCTTCTTTTGCTCGAGGACGAGTAAACATTTTAAGTTTGGTGTGGTAAAAGCATTGCTTTTTTGTTTTTCCATAACCAGTAATAGCACCTAAGGCTAGAGAAACCTCAAGAAAGATGAAAGGGAAGGCAATTGCTTCCACCTCTGAGTCATGGGAGATGGAGAGATTCATCTCAAAGGTCCATCAAGACCACTTCTATGAAGTTGTGGCCAAGAAGAAAGTGATCCCTAAGGTTCCTTTCATGCTAAAAAAGAATGAGTATTCGGAGATCCGACATGAGATCCGAAGAAGAAGTTGGGAAGCTATCACCAACCCTATTTAACAAGTCGGGATCTTAATGGTTCAAGAGTTCTATGCAAACACATGGATCACTACGAACTATGATTAAAGTGTGAACCCAAACCCAAAGAACTGGCTTACCATGGTTCGGGGGAAATACTTAGATTTTAGTCCGGAAAATGTAAGGCTGGCGTTCAACTTGCCAATGATGCAAGAAAACGCACGCCCTTACACTAGAAGGGTCAACTTTGATCAAAGGTTGGACCAAGTCCTCATGGACATATGTGTAGAAGGAGCTCAATGGAAAGTTGACTCAAGAGGCAAGCCGGTTCAATTGAGAAGACCGGACCTTAAGCCTGTAGCTAGAGGATGGTTGGAGTTTATTCAATGCTCAATTATCCCTACTAGCAACCGATCTGAAGTTACTGTAGACCGGGCCATCATGATCCATAGTATCATGATTGGGGAGGAAGTGGAAGTTCATGAGATTATACCTCAAGAACTTTACAAGGTGGCTGACAAGTCCTGCACTTTAGCAAGGTTAGCCTTTCCTCACCTCATTTGTCACCTCTGCAATTCAGCTGGAATTGACATAGAGGGAGACATCCTCATTGATGAGGACAAGCCCATCACCAAGAAAAGGATGGAGCAAACAAGAGATCATGGACCTCAACAAGAGCATGAGGAAATTCCTCACCATGAAATTCCTGAGATGCCTCAGGGGATCCACTTTCCTCCACAAAACTATTGGGAGCAAATCAACAGCTCCCTGGGAGAATTAAGTTCCAACATGGGACAACTAAGGATGGAGCACCAAGAGCACTCCATCATTCTCCATGAGATTAGAGAAGATCAAAGAGCTATGAGGGAGGAGCAACAAAGACAAGGAAGAGACATAGAGGAGCTCAAGAGCACCATTGGTTCTTCAAGAGGAAGAAGACGCCACCCTCACTAAGGTGGACCCGTTCCTTAATCTCCTTGTTCTTATTTTTCTGTTTTTCGTTTACTATGCTTTATGTTTATGTTTATGTTTGTGTCTTTATTACATGATCATTAGTGTTTAAGTGTCTATGTCTTAAAGCTATGAATGTCCTATGAGTCCATCACCTCTCTTAAATGAAAATTGTTCTAAAAACAAAAGAACAAGAAGTACATGATTTCGAATTCATCCTTGAAATTAGTTTAATTATTTTGATGTGGTGACAATACTTTTTGTTTTCTGAATGAATGCTTGAACAGTGCATATGTCTTTTGAATTTGTTGTTTATGAATGTTAAAATTTTTGGCTCTTGAAGAATGATGAAAAAGGAGAAATGTTATTTGATAATCTGAAAAATCATAAAAATGATTCTTGAAGCAAGAAAAAGTAGTGAATACAAAAGCTTGCGAAAAAAAGAAAGAAAAAAATGGCGAAAAAAAAAGAAAAAGAGAAAGAAAAAGCAAGCAGAAAAAGCCAAAAGCTCTTAAAACCAAAAGACAAGAGCAAAAAGCCAGTAACTCTTTAAACCAAAAGGCAAGGGTAATAAAAAGGATCCAAGGCTTTGAGCATCAGTGGATAGGAGGGCCTAAAGGAATAAAATCCTGGCCTAAGCGGCTAAACCAAGCTGTCCCTAACCATGTGCTTGTGGCGTGAAGGTGTCAAGCCAAAAGCTTGAGACTGAGCGGTTAAAGTCGAGGTCCAAAGCAAAAAAAGAGTGTGCTTAAGAACCCTGGACACCTCTAATTAGAGCTAAGTTTCATTGATATTTTGGAATTTATAGTATATTCTCTTCTTTTTATCCTATTTGATTTTCAGTTGCTTGGGGACAAGCAACAATTTAAGTTTAGTGTTGTGATGAGCGGATAATTTATACGCTTTTTGGCATTGTTTTTACATAGTTTTTAGTATGATTTTGTTAGTTTTTAGTATATTTTTATTATGAGTTTGTGTGTTTTTCTGTGATTTCAGGTACTTTTTGGCTGAAATTGAGGGACTTGAGCAAAAATCTGATTCAGAGGCTGAAGAAGGACTGGAGATGCTGTTGGATTCTGACTTCCCTGCACTCAAAGTGGATTTTCTGGAGCTACAAGAATCTAAATAGTGCGCTCTTAATTGCGTTGGAAAGTAGACATCTTGGGCTTTCCAGAAATATATAATTGTCCATACTTTGCCTGAGTTTAGACGATGCAAGCTGGCATTCAACGCCAGCTTCCTGCCCTATTCTGGAGTTAAACGCCAGAAACAGGTTGCAAAGCAGAGTTAAACGCCAGAAATAGGTTACAACCTGGCGTTTAACTCCAAAAGAAGTCTCTACACATGAAAGCTCAATGCTCAGCCCAAGCACACACCAAGTGGGCCCCGGAAGTGGATTTCTGCATCATTTACTTATCTATGTAAACCCTAGTAACTAGTTTAGTATAAATAGGACCTTTTACTATTGTATTAGACATCTTTTGATCATCTTTGGATCATTTTTGAGACTATCCTTGTATCACTTTTGATATCTTGATCACGTTTAGGGGGCTGGCCATTCGGCCATGCCTGGACCTTGTTCTTATATATTTTCAACGGTAGAGTTTCTACACACCATAGATTAAGGTGTGGAGCTCTGCTGTTCCTCATGAATTAATGCAAAGTACTATTGTTTTTCTATTCAATTCAAGCCTATTTCTTCTCTAAGATATTCATTCGCACACAAGAACATGATGAATGTGATGATTATGTGACGTTCATCACCATTCTCACCTAGGAACGCATGCCTGACAACCACTTCTGTTCTACGTGCAAACAAGCTTGAATGTGTATCTCTTAGCCTCCTGATCGTGAGATCAGAGTCTTCGTGGTATAGGCTAGAATTATTGGCGGCCATTCTTGAGATCTGAAAAGTCTAAACCTTGTCTGTCGTATTCCGAGTAGGATCTGGGAAGGGATGACTGTGACGAGCTTCAAACTCGCGAGTGCTAGGCGTAGTGACAGACGAAAAGGATTACTGAATCCTATTCCAGTATGATCGAGAACCGACAGATGATTAGCCGTGCGGTGACAGCACATTTTGGACCATTTTCACTGAGAGGACAGGATGTAGCCATTGACAACGGTGATGCCCAACATACAGCTTGCCATGGAAAGGAGTAGGAATGATTGGATGAAGACAGCAGGAAAGCAAAGGTTCAGAAGGAACAAAAGCATCTCTATACGCTTATCTGAAACTCTCACCAATGAATTGCATAAGTATTTCTATCCTATTTTATATTTTAATTATATTTTAATTATAAATTCACCAAAACCATTTAAATACGCCTGACTGAGATTTGCAAGATGACCATAGCTTGCTTCAAGCCGACAATCTCCGTGGGATCGACCCTTACTCACGTATGGTTTATTACTTGGACGACCCAGTGCACTTGCTGGTTAGTTGTGCGAGATTGTGAAGAAGAACTAAGATTATGAACGTGCGTATTAAGTTTTTAGCGCTGTTACCAAGGAATGAACAATCACGATTTCGTGCACCAGTGCCCAAAAGAAATATTGCAACAAAGTAATCATAGAGATATGGGTCACAACACTTGGCATGGGATGCAAGAGGGAGTAAAGCATGCAATATGGCATGAGAAGAATAATCTCAAGCATCCAAAACAAAGAGCAAGTCATCTTCAATAAGTATCTAATTAGCAAGTAATAAGCAAAGTGGATTCAATGCACTTAGAAGAGAGCATGTGAATGAGGAGGAAGCACCAGATTGAAGATATATGACTAGAATAAACCAAAATGGCATATGTGCATTTCCTCGAACACTTGGCGTGCAGTTATCAAGCAATGAGAAATTATGAGATACTCAACCAATTAGAAGCCCAAAATGAAATTTCAATCATGACACAACATCATCCACTGACAAAGATAATAAAAAACAATCAAGAAGACCTATTAAAGTAAATGAAAACTCAAATTCAACATCCATGGAAAAGCAAGAAGAAGGAAAAAGTAAACAAACAAAAAGTAAGTAGTATAAGCATGCAACTAAAAGAAAAAATAAGTGAATCAACAAAAAGAGAAAATAAGTGAATCAACAAGAAACATCTAACTACAAAAGGAGGATATGCAAAGAAAGTAAGAGAAGAGATATAGAAGAAGTAAAACCTTGAGAAGTGTAAAAGAATCAAGGTAGAATTTTCTTATTGTGAAAATGAGAAAGAGATAGAAAAGATGTAGGGCCACCGGAGATGGTGGCGGTCTCCGGTGAGTGGCCGAAGACGGTGGCGAAGTATGGAAGAAGAAGAAGAAGAGAATAGAAGTGATGGAGAAAGAAGAAGAAAGAAACAAGAAAGAGGGTGAGAGAAGAAAGAAACAGGGCGTGCAAGCTTTAAAACTAGTTCGCACGACCGACGCGCGTGCACGGTGCACTGGTGCATCGGTGAGGGTTCAGCGAGGGATGCGTATGCATCGAGGGCGCGTACGCATGAAGATAGTTGGCCTCCTGGCACAAAGTTGGCACAAAGTAGGCCTAACTCTTGGTTTCCTTGTACTAGAGTGGCATGCAGCACAGGCGGGGCGGACGCGCACAGTGCGCGGACGCGTGCCTAATTGAATTGGCAACTGACGCGGACGTGCCAAGTACGCCTGCGTGTCAGTGCGGGCACAGAATAGGCACAAATATGACACGACACTCTGGTTTTTGTACCAGGGAGTTCAAATTGCACAACCGACGCGCGCGCGCACAGTGCGCTTGCGCGTCGATGGCTAAGTAAGGAGGGGCGCGCAGGCGTCACGCACGCTGGCGCGTGGGGGCCTAACACGAAGTGGGCATAAGGTGGGCATAACTCTCTGGTTTTTGTACCAGGAGTGTAAAATGTACCACCGATGTGCGCGCGTACAGCACGCTCGCGCATGGATCCCCTTCTTCCCTTTTTTTTTAAACTACATAGAAAGGGCTATTCTAACATATTCTTGGAAGGTGTTTAAGCTCGTAGTCAAGAAAACACTCACAAATTCATGCACTATTCAAAACATAGCATTCTCTCTACTTCAACAATTCATCCATACCAAAATGATGAATTCTATATGAGCATCCTAGTTATCCAACAAGAACAATAAAACTAGCATTCCTAAGAAATCAACAACATCAAGAAGTCACAAAATTCAAAAGAATCTAAAGCTAAAAGCAAGAAGGTATACACAAGGAAGATCTTACCACGGTAGGGTGCCTCGCACTGATGAGCGGATAATTTATATGATTTTTGGCATTGTTTTTAAGTAGTTTTTAGTATGATTTAGTTAGTTTTTAGTATATTTTTATTAGTTCTTAAATAAAAATCATATTTCTGGACTTTACTATGAGTTTGTATGTTTTTCTGTGATTTCAGGTATTTTCTGGCTAAAATTGAGGGACTTGAGCAAAAATCTGATTCAGAGGCTGAAAAAGGACTGCAGATGCTATTGGATTCTGAACTCCCTGCACTCAAAATGGATTTTTTGGAGCTACAGAAACCCGATTGGTGCACTCTCAAATGCGTTGGAAAGTAGACATTTAGCGCTTTCCAGAGATATATAATAGTCCATATTTTGTCCGAGTTTTGATGACACAAACTGGCGTTCAAACGCCAACTTCCTGCCTTATTCTGGAGTTAAACGCCAGAAACAGGTTGCAAATCAGAGTTAAACGCTAGAAACAGGCTGCAACCTGGTGTTTAACTTCAAAAAGAGTCCCTACACATGAAAGCTCAATGCTTAGTCCAAGCACACACCAAGTGGGCCCCGGAAGTGGATTTCTGCATCATTTACTCATTTCTGTAAACCCTAGTTACTAGTTGGGTATAAAAACTACTTTTAGTAATTTATTTTACATCTCTGGAACACATTATGTAACTTTTACATTCTGAGATCTCCATGGGAGGCTGACCACTCGGCCATGTCTACCCTATTTTCACTTATGTATTTTCAACGGTGGAGTTTCTACACCCCATAGATTAAGGTGTGGAGCTCTGCTGTTCCTCATGAATCAATGAAAAGTACTATTGTTTTTCTATTCAACTCAAGCTTATTCTTATTCTAAGATATTCATTCGCACACAAGAATATGATGAATGTGATGATCAAGTGACACTCATCACCATTCTCACTTATGAACGCGTGCCTGACAAACACTTCCGTTCTACATGAAAACAAGCGTGAATGCATATCTCTTAGCCTCCTGGTTCACGATCAGAGTCTTCGTGGTATAGGCTAGAATTATTGGCGGCCATTCCTGAGATCTGGAAAGTCTAAACCTTGTCTGTGGTATTCCGAGTAGGATCTGGGAAGGGATGACTGTGACGAGCTTCAAACTTGCGAGTGTTGCGCATAGCGACAGATGCAAAAGGATCAATGGATCCTATTCCAACATGATCGAGAACCGACAAATGATTAGCCATGCGGTGACAGCGCATTTGGACCATTTTCACTGAGAGGACGGATGGTAGCCATTGACAACGGTGATCCCCCAACATACAGCTTGCCATGGAAAGGAGTATGAATGATTGAATGAAGAGAGTAGGAAAGCAGAGATTCAGAAGAAGCAAAGCATCTCCATAAGCTTATATGAAATTCTCACCAATGAATTACATAAGTATTTCTATCTTATTTTATTTATATTTTAATTATCAAAACCTCATAACCATTTGAATCTGCCTGACTGAGATTTACAAGGATGACCATAGCTTGCTTCAAGCCGACAATCTCTGTGGGATCGACCCTTACTCACGTAAGGTTTATTACTTGGACGACCCAGTACACTTGCTGGTTAGTTGTGCGAAGTTGTGAAGAAGAATTGAGATTACGATAGTGCGTACCAAGTTTTTGGCACCATTGAGATCACAATTTCGTGCACCACCCACCAAGCACTTTTCTTTAACGTCCTTAAGTTGGACGGTTCTTCGTTTAAGCTTCCTCTCCTTTTGGTGCATCCTCAAGTAGGAGCACTTCCACTTCTCTTGGTGACTTGTAGCCAAGGTACTTCTTCACTCTATGTCCATTCACTTTGAAAGTTGTGTCACTTTGAGGGTCAAACAATTCTACCACTCCATAGGGCTTTATCTCTTTCACCTTGAATGGTCCTTCCCATCTAGAACGGAGCTTTCCAGGCATAAATCGCAGCCTCGAGTTGTAGAGGAGAACCTCATCACCTTCTTGAAAATCCTTCCTTCAGATGTGGTGATCGTGAAAGGCTTTAGTCTTCTCCTTGAATATCTAGGCATTCTCATATGCCTCCATCCTCAAGCACTCGAGCTCCTCTAGTTGTAATTTCCTGGCCACACCCACCTTGGTGGAATCCATGTTACATTCCTTTACCGCCCAATAGGCTTTGTGCTCAATTTCCACCGGTAGGTGGCATGCCTTACCATAGACGATCCAGAAGGGGCTCATCCCTAACGGAGTCTTGTAGGCCGTCCTATACGCCCATAGTGCATCTCCTAACCAGAAGCTCCAATCCTTCCTTTGTGGATTTACCACTTTCTCCAAGATTCTCTTAATCTCCCAGTTGGACGCTTCTGCTTGTCCGTTGGTCTATGGGTGATAAGTAGTGGAAACCTTATGCAATACCCCATAGCGCTTGAGCAGTGCCTCTACTTTTCTGTTACAAAAGTAGGATCCTTGGTCGCTCACGATTGCTCGTGGTGACCCATAATGGCATACAATGTGATTTCTAATAAAAAATGACGGTATTGGCGTCGTCAAGGCGGGTAGGTATTGCTTCTACCCACTTTGACACGTAGTCAACCGCTAACAGAATATATAGATACCCACTTGAGTTGGGAAACGGTCACATAAAGTCAATGCCCCATACATCAAATATCTCCTGAACAACATAGGTTGCTGAGGCATCTCATCCCTTTGGGACGTGTTTCCCGACTTCTAACACTGATGGCAAGACACACAGAACCGGTTAGCATCCTTGAATAAGGTTGGCCACCAGAATCCACAATCCAACACTTTTTTAGCTGTCCTTTGTGGGCCAAAATGGCCACCACATTCGGACGAATAGCAAGCTTCAAGAATAGGTTGAATTTCAGATTCCGGCACACATCTTCGAATTACTTGGTCCACTTCCCTCTTCCACAAGTGAAGGTCATCCCAAATATAGTATTTGGAGTCACTCCTCAACTTGTCCCTTTGGTTTTTAGAAAAGTTGGAAGGGAAGATTTTTGCAACCAAGTAGTTCGCCATTGGGACAAACCAAGGAAAGCTATCCGACATAGCATGCAAGCTATCCAATGGGAATGAGTCATTGATCGAAAATGGGTCAAATTTCAAATTCTCAAGGCGGCTTAAATGATCTGCAACCAAGTTTTGAGACCCACTCCGGTCCCTAATCTCAATGTCGAATTCTTGCAAAAACAAGATCCAACGTATGAGTCTAGGTTTTGACTCATTCTTTGTCAACAGATACTTCAAAGTTGCATGATACGTGTATACCACTATCTTGGACCCTAGCAAATAAGATCTGAATTTATCTAAAGCATGAACGATAGCTAGGAGTTCCTTTTCTGTAGTGGTATAGTTGGACTGTGCTGCATCCAATGTTTTAGAAGAGTAAGCAATGACATAAGGGAGTTTACCATCGCGTTGTGCAAGCGGGGCACCTACAGCATGGTTCGACGCATCGCACATTATCTCGAATGGCAGCGTCCAGTTGGGGCCTCGCACAATCGGTGCTATGGTGAGAACTCTCCTTAACTCTTCAAACGCTTTCACACATGCACTGTCAACTCAAAGTTCACATCCTTTTGGAGTAGGCGCAACAATGGCAAAGCAATTTTGTTGAAATCTTTAATAAAGTGCCTGTAGAATCCTGCATGTCCCAAAAACGAGCGGACCTCCCTTACAGATGAGGGGTGAGGTAAAGTGGTGATAACATCGACCTTGGCCGGGTCTACAGAAATGCCTTCACTAGATACCACATGTCCTAACACTATGCCTTGTCTTACCATAAAGTGACATTTTTCAAAATTCAAGACAAGGTTAGTGTCAACACATCTAGCTAAGACCATGGCTAAGTTCTCTAAGCAACAATCAAATGAAGTTCCATAAACACTGAAGTCATCCATAAAGACTTCTAGACAATTCTCCATTAGATCGGAAAAGACACTGGTCATACACCGCTGAAAAGTAGCAAGTGCATTATATAGTCCAAATGGCATCCTTTTGTAGGCAAAGGTGCCAAAAGGGCAAGTGAATGTGGTCTTTTCTTGATCTTCAGGAGCAATGTGAATCTGAAAGTAACTAGTGAATCCATCAAGAAAGCAATAATGGGATTTACCCACCAAACGGTTCAACATCTGATCGATAAAGGGCAAAGGGTAGTGGTCCTTCCTTGTAGCGGCATTCAACCTTCTATAATCGATGCACACTCGCCATGCATTTTGTACTCTCTTGGTGACCACTTCACCATCATCATTTTTAACCGCAGTGATGCCCGATTTCTTGGGAACTACCTGGACCGGCCTTACCCACTCACTGTCAGAAATTGGGTATATAATACCCGCATCAAGTAGCCTAGTGACCTCCTTCTTTACCATACCAAGGATGGTTGAGTTGAGCCTCCTTTGCGGTTTCCTAACCGGCCTAGCTCCCTCTTGGAAAAATATATGATGCATGCACTTGTGAGGGTCAATCCCCACAATATCGGCTAGGCTCCAACCAATTGCCTTATTGTACTTTCTTAGAACATCTAGGAGCTTTTCTTCTTCTTCACTAGAAAGCTCACTAGCAATAATGACCGGAAACTATTGGTTGTCCTCTAAGAAAGCATACTTCAAATGAGATGGAAGAGGCTTCAATTCACTCTTTGCCTCAAGCTAAGGTTCCTTTTCATCCAGCTCACGGAGTTCACTTTCAACAACTTTCTCTTGTTCATCCTCTTGGTCATTCGTCTCTTCAACAATAGGGTAGCATAACTTGTTGTGGTCTTCTTCTCGCACTTCCGCTACCACTACATCGATTACGTCACATCAGAGAATGGAATGCTCTTCGGAAGGATGCTTCATGGCTTCTTCCAAATTGAAATTGATAGTCTTGTCTCCAACCTCAAAGGAATATGTGCCGGTTAAGGCATCTAACTTGAATTTAGAGGTCTTAAGGAAGGGTCTACCAAGTAGAACAGAGGATGAGCTTCTATTTTCTGTTAGAGGCATTTCAAGGATGTAAAAGTCAACCAGAAAGACCAAGTCCTTGATTGCCACAAGTACATCTTCTGCTATTCCTATCACAGTGATCACACTCTTATCGGCTAAGGCAAACTTCGTCGCCGACTTCTTTAATGGAGCTAAATTCAACCGCACAAAGATAGAAAGTGGCATGATGCTTACGCAAGCTCCTAGATCACACATACAGTCATGAAAAGTGTACCCACCAATACAACAAGACACCAAACAAGGTCCAGGGTTATCACATTTTTTTGGAATAGGTTCCATCAAGGAAGAAATTGAACTACCCAAGGATAATGTCTCCAACTCTCCTATCCTATCCTTGTGTGTACACAAGTCTTTCAAAAATTTTGCATACTTCGGAATTTGTTGGATAGCATCAAGAAGTGGTATGGTTACCTCAACTTTCTTGAACACTTGAAGCATGTTCAAATCAAATTCCGGGGTCTTCTTTGCTTTCTTCACCAATGAAGGAAATGGGATAGGAATGGACTCATCCACTATAGCTTTCCTCTTGGGTTCGTTAAGGCTTACTTCTTCTTCATGATGCCTTTTGTCTACCTCTTCCTCTTCATGTGGAGCTTCAACGACCACCTCTCCCTCATGGATGTCTTCCACGACCCTAGGAGGTATCTCCTCCAATGTAGTCCCCGACCGTAGTGTGATGGCGTTGAGACCGCCCTTGGGGTTTGGAAGGGGTTGAGAAGGAAGGCTAGAAGAGCTTGAGGGTTGGTTGGTGTTGTCGGAGGAGGACATGGACATCTTCGAAATCATGTCGGTAAGATTGGCCAATTGAGCGCCCATGGTATCGAATTGAGCCTTGTAGCTCTCGTCTGTGTTTCTGGGCCGAAAACGGGTCAAAACGCGGCCCGAAATTGCCCCAGCGTTTTCTGTTATATCTACAGATCGCGCAGGTCACACATACGCGTCATCCACGCGTTCGTGTGATTCATGCAGACTCCAATCCGTGCGTACGCATCAGGCACGCGCTCAAGTCACTGCGATTTTCTCCATTCTGCGCACTCGAGTGAGCCATGCATGCGTGTCAGTGTTCGTTGATCGTCTCCTTAGTTTCTTGTGTTCTTTCCATTTTTGCAGGCTTCCTCTCCAATTTCTAAGCCATTCCTGCCCTATGAAGGCTGAAACACTTAACACATGGATCACGGCATCGAATGGTATAAGGAAGAATTAAAATATACTAATTAAAGATCTCTAGGAAGCAAGTTTTCAACCATAAAATAGTATTAGGAAGGAATTATAAAATCATGCAATTAGTATGAATAAGTGGGTAAAGATTTGATGAAACCATTCAATTAAACACAAGATAAACCATAAAATAGTGATTTATCAACTTCCCAACACTTAAACACTAGCATGTCCTCATGCTTAGCTTAAGGAGATAAAATAAATGAGTACGGAAAAGTAAGACTCATGCAATGCAATGCAACCTATGTATATGAATGCAACTATATGATTCTGTCTACTTGCTTAAAATAAATAAGTTCTTCAAGACAAAAATAACTCAAACTCCACTAATTCAAACTATACAGTAAAGATAAGTAAACTTGTAAGAAGACAGCTCATGAAAGCAGGGAACATAGAATTAAGCATTAAACCCTCACTGGTGGTGTATATGCACTCTAGTCTCTCTAGTGTATAGGGTAATCACTCTACTCTTCTCTAATCATGCTTTCTAAACCTTGTTCTTCACCTAACCAATCAACAAATATTTAATGTACCAATGCAAACATCATGAGGTCTTTTCAAGGTTGTAATGGGGCCAAGGTAAAGGTGAGGGTATATATATGGCTAAGTGAGCTATAAATTGAATCCTTGATTAACCTAAGCTCTTACCTATATACACATTCTATATACTTTAAGTTCATGCCTAGCTACCCAAAATTCTCACTTTTGCATTACATACTCATGCATCAACTTTTCTTTTAATTTTTATCACATATGCGTTCATCTTTTCATTAACTTAACTTAGCATTGGGGTAATTTTGTCCCCTTATTTAATTACCTAATTACTTGAGTATTTTTGGATTTTTTTTTAGCATAAAAATAAACATAACATTATCAATGCACATGGATTTTCAATTTTTCTAGTTTCACATGAGTAGGTACCCAAATTCCCATTATTTTATCATGACACATTCCCTTATTAACCCATGTTCCCACAATCTTCCCATACTCAATTGACACACAATTTCTATCTTAAGCTAACCAAAGATTCAAATGGGATATTTAATTATTTTTCTGCTTAAGGCTAGTAATGTGGCAAAATATAGAACAAATGGGATTTAAAAGGCTCAAAGTGGCTAACAAAGGTAAATGGAAGGGTAGGCTATTTTGGGATAAGTGAGCTAAAACAATTAATGGCCTCAATCATACGCATGCATATAACACATTAAACATTGGACATATAGGATGGAACAAAATAAAGATTACAATCATAGAGGAGTAAACACACAAGAATAATATTTATGGTTAAATAATGTAACCATGTCATTAGGCTCAAGTCTATCAGGTTGTGTGTTCTTAGCTTTTTAAAATATGTTCCAAATACAACTTCTAACAATTTTAACACAAAAATTTTGATTTAAATTAGTGAAAATTTTCAAAAATAGGGTCTTAAAAAGAAACTTATTATTTTCTAACCAAATAGAACATGCATGCAATTAACCTATTACTATGCAATTTATCCTATCCTAACAAAAGAAAAAACTAAATATCCTAGTTTATTGGTGTTAAGAAAAGAGAAATTACCTCCAGAAGTTAGGTACTGGCCGACCTCCCCATACTTAAAGCTTTGCACCGTCCTCGGTGCCATCTGTCAGGAACAAAGGGGGGCTAGTAGCAGCATCTCCACCATCGGGACCGTCATGGCTCCCTGTGCTGGTAAATGAAGTGGAGTTCGGAGTGTCTGGGTTTTTTTCAGGTGGGTGGTTACCAATAATCAGCTCCTTGAGGTATGTAAATCGGCGCTTGTTATGGCGCTCCCTTTGCATAGGAAACATATTTTTCACATACATCACATAATAAGGAAGGAAAAGTAAAATCATGCAATTAATATGAATAAGTGGGTGAAGGAGTGAATAAATCACTCAGATTAAGCACAAAATATATCATAAAATATGGGTTTATCAACCTCCCCACACTTAAACAATAGCATGTCTCTATCCTCATGCTAAGTCCAAGATAAAGAGTAAGTTAAGGTTAAAGTGGTGGAATCTCATGCAATGCAATCTACTCTAAATGCAACTACCTACATGCATCATGCAATTCTTAAATGTTATTCACTTGTATATAAAGCTTACATGTAGTTGAATTAATTCACATTCTCAAGGAGTCATATATATATATATATATATATATATATATATATATAGCCAAACCTTAGATAATGATAAAGCACTTTTACAGTTGAGATGGGAGAGAAAAACATTTTATAAACTTGCAAGACAATTAATAATTCAAGCAGAGATATATGTTAATGAGCTATTGAACCCTCACTGGATTTTGTGTTTACTCTCTAGTCACTCAGTGTTTATTGGGTTAATCACTCTGTTCTTCTTTTTATCCTTTCTTTCTATAACTTTGTTCTTCATCTAACCAATCAACAATTATAGAATATAGGCATACAAAAGTCATGAGGTCTTTAATTAAGGTTGTAATGGGGCCAAGGTAAAGGTAAAGGTATATGTATAAGGCTAAGTGAGCTAATTAAGTGAATCCTTGATTAGTCTAAGATCTCACCTAACATACATATTTTGTAAAGCAAAACTTCTATACCTATTTTCCCACTTTTTCACACTTTTGATGTTACATGCTCATACTTTAACTTTTGTCCATGTGCATTTATTTTGCATTTGGGGAATTCTTTTGTATCCCCTTTATTCAAGTACTGAAAAATAACATTTTTTTATTGCACATGGTAATTCAATTATTTGATTTTACATGAGCATGCTTCCCAAAATTTTTATTTGAATAATTTTATTCTTTTCAACTTTTCTACCTTTTGTTTTTATCATCCATGTTCCCAATAGGTTTCCCACATTTAAACAATTACACACTTTCTATCTTAAGCTAACCAAGGATTCAACTTGGGATTTTTATTTTGTTTTTCTGCTTAAGGCTAGTATTGTGGTTTATAGAATAAGAGGGGGTTTAAAGGTTCAAGGGGGCTAACAAGGGTGACGTAAAAGGTAGGCTAATTTAGGATAAGTGAGCTAAAATCAAACAATGGCCTCAATCACTCTCTTGGTATGTATTTCTATTCTATAATTGGACATATAGATTAAAACAAAGTAAAAAAATCAGAATAAATAAGAAGGGCGGAACACACAGGAATAAAATATTATGGTTTGAATGTAACCATACAATTAAGCTCAAAACTCACAGGCTGTGTGTTCTCTAACTCAAAAATCATATATCAGTTATGTATGTCATGCAAGTAAAATTAAAAGTTCCCATTATTCTCAATGTAAAACTTAAGGTGGCTTTAAAGTTCTAGTGTTTCTCCTTGATTAAATGTTGTTAACTAACTAACATTTAATGCTATATATATAAGGTGTGTGGATTATTTCTGTTATGTCCAAGTTTCTAGTTTACTTCCTTTTTATATTTTCAATTTAAACTAAGCTATCTTATGTTAAAAAGGGTAAACTATACTAATTAATCCACAATTTCTATAACTAATAAGTTAGAATTGTAACTAAACTAAATGGTTAAGATATGAACTAAAAATGCAAAATACATAAATAGAGTAGAAATACATGAAAATAGAAATGTATAAGTACTGAGAAAGTAAAAATAAAAATAAAGAGAAAAATACAGAAAAATAGCAAAATAAAATGAAAGAGTCTGTAGTGGTTCACCAAAAAAATACGCCAGAGATGGCGACCTCCCCACACTTAAAATGAAGCATCGTCCCTGATGTCACTCAAGCAAGGTGTGAAGGGGTGTCATCACTGGAAGGGTGGGTAGCTGGAGTCTCTGTGGTGGTGGTCTGAGGATCTGCCTACTGCAGAGGAGGTGCTGACTGAATAGGGATCTCTGGGTCTACAGCCTGAATCTGAGGTGGAGCCTCCTGATGTGATGCAGCTTACTCTGTGCCTGCCTGCGCAGCCTCGCTCTGTGGATGGGTCTCTGCATCGTGATCATCTGCCTCCTCCTCAGATGGTGTGTCAGGCTCTGAGGGAATGTCACTGCTAGATCGGATCATCAGCTTCAGGTGCTCATAGCGTCGCTTGTTGCGATGCTCCATCTGGTCGAGCCGCCAAAACAGGTGGTACACTAGGTGATAAACTGGCTCTGAGGCAGGTGGAGGTGCAGTGGTGGTAGCAGGGGTGGCTGGGGTAGCTGTGGAGGAAGAGGGGCCTGCAGATGGTGTGGCTGTCTCAGCAGTAGCAGTGAGGAATGGAGGTTTGTAGCCCAAAGCCAGAAAGTTCCTGCTGTGAGGGATAATCTTCTTGCATTCTGCAGCAGGTGGCTTCTCATCAGTATCCTCCCAAGGCACGTCAGCTCGACGGCCTAGCTGTGTAATGAGATAAGGAAAGGGTAGAGTGCCTCGGACGTGGACCCTGGCCATATAGTACCGGATAAAGTGTGGCAGGTACAGGTCCTTACCCTCCATCACACCATAGGAGGGTGATCATAGCGGCAGGGATTTCTGTCTCATGGGTACTCGGCATGACAAAACTACTCAGGATCTGGTGCCATAGCCGAGCCTCATCATTTAAGTAAATCCGCTTGATTCCCTTAGGCATGGTGGTGTTCTGACCCATGATCCATGGAACGGTCGGGTCAAGTGCTATCCTGGCCTTGACTGCATCCCAGTCAAATCTCATGAAGCGCATGTCCTCCTCAGCCTTTTGATAACCATCCTGCTGCTCGATTTTAGGCAAAAGTTTCAGAACATCCTCTATGGCCTCTTTAGTGACCAGAATCTGCTTCCCTCTTAGGTTCACTGCATCTAGGGAAGTCTTGAAGTAATTGCAGTAAAATTTCCTTACCCAAGATGCATTGACCGCAGTCAGGTTTCTTTCCAGGAAGAACCAGCCTCTTTGTTTGATTTGATCAGAGGTGTATTGCTAGAGTTCTTCTGGGATTTTCAAAGTCCTCTCCAGGTACAGGTTTCTGGAGGTTGCAAACACCGGATACTTTAGCTCATAGTATCGGTTTGCAAACTTTACTGGATCAGTAGCAGGGAGTAGCTGGTCGGCCTTCTCCTGCGGGGTAAAGTTTTTCTCCCGCCAGGAGTCATCGTGCATGATATCCAGGATGGACATGGAGGATTCTCCTCTTTTACATTTGCCAGTAGTTGCCTTTGCTTTTCCTTTCCTTTGGCTGGCAGACATCTTGAAAAATAGAAAACCAAGATATAAAACAAAGGAAAACAAATAGGCAAATAATCAAAAGAAACACAAAGTGGCAAAGGAGCAATAGAAGAGGAAATTGAGTTAAGCAAATTTGCATTAAAGATTTGTATAAGAGTTAGAATACTGAGAAGAAAAATGTCACAATCCAAAATGTACTTCAGTTCAAGTTAATTAGAAAAAGTATCATCATGCCTTGGTTAGAATGTTAAAAGAAAGTGAAAACCCAGAAGAAATGTTTTGAAAGGTTAGGTTTGGTTAGAATTGAAAAAGAGTTTAGGAAGTTAAAATTAGTGAGTTAGTAAAAAGTGGGTAAAGTAAGTGGCATAATGATCATATTCCAAGTAACAAGCATTCACAATTAGAAGCTATAGGTAACTCATATTCAAACAAGGAAATTAGGTTGATGATGATTCAGAGAGATATAGAAATAGCAAAAATTGGAATCGAAACATCAAAAATGCAGATTAAGAACCAGGAAATCAAAAAAGGATAAGAAAGCTTGCCCTGGCATTCATGAATTGGTTTGGTAAAAGCAGAGTGAAGTAGAATTTAAAAGTGCTAAAACCAAAACATGAATGAAAGCAGAACAGTTTTACAGAAAATTGGGCAGCATTCCGGCTAAAATTGGATTGTCCCGGAAAATAAACAGCAGTCATAAGAGTTCATATGAGTTAAAAATATAGCTGCAATTACATATAAGGAATATGAACATGGAAAAGCAGTGTAAAGAGCAGCATGAAACAAGAAATTACAGCATATGAACAATACTAACAGTAACAGCAGAATTGCGAAAAGTAGAAAACAAGAAACACGAACAGCGCAATTAATCAGGCCTAAATCCACTAACCACATCCTAGGCTACCTAACAACCTAAAATCCACTACAACATGCATCTCTAACTAGCCTAATGATGAACAAAATCAGAAAAATATGGAGTTAACTACGAATGATAGATGGGTGGCGTTAAGCGGAACCTGGAAAGTGCAGGAAAGAAAAGTAGGGTAGAGAGGTGGTTGGGGGATGGTGGTGGCGGCGTCTGGCGCGGCAGTTGGCGGTGGTGCGGCGGCGGCAGGTACTGTTCGGAGGCAGGGGCTTCGAGAAGGGTAATAGGGGTAGGGGGGAAAGGGAAGGAAGGGAAAGGGGCGTGGGTGGCGGATTGGGGCGCGGCGGTGACGGGGGCGCGGTGGGGTGGTGATCGTGGAGGGGGGCAGTGGCGGTGGAGGGAGGAGGAAGAAGGAAGAAGAAGAAAGAAGGGAAAGGAGGAAGGGGGTGGCGTGGCGGCGGGGTCTGGGTGGTCGGCGGGGTGGCGGCGGTTGGTGATGGTGGCTGCGTGGTGGTTGGGTGGTTGGAGAAGAAGTGAGGAAGGAGAAGGGTTTTGGGGAGGCGCGAATGGTAGGGTTCACGTGACTGGGGGGTTATGGAATTTGAATCCACACGATCGCGTGGGGCACGCGGTCGTGTGGTTGGGCTGAAATGGTGGTTGACGCGATCGCGTGGGGCACGCGGTCGCATGGAATGGATCGAGGAATGAATGACGCGATCGCCTGAGGCTTGCGATCGCGTCGCTGGAAATTGTGCTAAACGCACGATTCCAGCGTCGTTTCAGCGCAACTCTCTGTCTCCTTTTGGGGTGTTGTGAAATCCATGCGACGCGATCGCGTCGCTCACGCTGTCGCGTGGGATTGATGTTGTGCAAGTGACGCGATCGCGTCAGTGACGCGACCGCGTGGGTCGTTTTGTGCGAAACGCACAGTAGCCACACGATTCCAGCTTAACTTTCTGGACGTTGGATGTTTACGCCGATCTCCAGATCATGCGGCCGCGTGAATGATGCGGACGCGTGGGGAGTGTTTTCGCAACTTGACGCGATCGCATGAATGATGCGGTCGCGTCGTGCACCCTTTTTTTTTGCAGTATGCAGAATGCAATGCTTAATATGAATACTATGCAAACTCCAGGTTCAATATAATAAAAAAAAATAAACTTGAAAACAGGTAAAACCAAATAAAAAAATGAAAAAAAGAACGATCATACCATGGTGGGTTGTCTTCCACCTAGCACTTTTAGTTAAAGTCCTTAAGTTGGACATTGGATGAGATTCCTGTTATGGTGGCTTATGCTTAAATTCATCCAGAAATCTCCACCAATGCTTGGAATTCCAATAGCCTCCGGGGTCCCAAACTAGGCATGTAAAGCTTCTGAGCAGCTTCAAATAGATTCTCAGGCTCCCGGGGTGACGAGTGTCAGAATAGATTCCAGGATCCCAAACTTGGCTTTTAAATCCGCCTTTGTCTTGATCTATATTTTTCCATCTGGGCGGTTTAGAAAATAGATTCTCACCAGAATAACCAAACATTTTCCGAGATCCATTCGATTGATTTTGATGCCAATCCGTGCACTTCAAGTTGAAGCGTGGAACCTTATTGAACCTTGTGCACCAGCTTTGAGTACGAGCCATTTCCCTTTTACTCTTAAAGCCGCAGAGAGCTCTAAGCTGGCCATCTGTTTCAAGCAAACTATATTCAAGTGGAAAAATAAAGCTAAAGGTTAAGAATTGTACCCACTTGAAGCTTGTATTGGGTGGTAATGGCCTTGGGATAGGTGTTTCCAGTGGTTCTGTGAGCTCTACTCCCTTGTGCTCTTCTGTGAATTTCTCCACTTCTTTGCAGAATTTTTCAAATGCAACTTCTTCCTAATCAAAGTCTTCTATGTCTTCCTCATCACTCAAGTCATAAGTGGGAGGTTAGGAGAAATCTACCTCCACATCATCTTCGTATTCACTTGGGGAAGGTTCTTCGATCTCAGAGAATTCACTTGCGGATGCAAGTTCATTACTAGGAGAACTTGACTTGTGACTATCATCATCAAGCAAACTTGCTTCTTGGATTATTCCGTCTAGTTCTTCATAAAAGACTTGCTCTGGGGGTTGTGCACTATCCTCCTTAGCATCAGTTGTAACGTCCTTGATAGAGTTCTCCACAACTCTGGATTCCCATGGAAGTTCATTGTCTCCTAAGTCTTCAACCAACTCTTCTTCTTGTATAATGACAGCTTCCTCTGCTTGTTCTAGTATGAAGCCATGCTCTGTCTTGTCCACTGGAGTTTCTAGTATCTCCTTCATGCTACGCTCTTCGTTAGATTGTCCACATGGGGCTGTGGAGGGTCCTTGAATGTTCGAACGTCTAGAAGATAATTGACTTACTGCTTGCTCCAGTTGATGAAGGGTTGTTTGAAGTTGATCTACTATTTTCTTGAGGAGAACTTCTGATTCTTGGGGTGATGGATTTGGACGTGGTACATTGGGAAGTGGTGGTGTTTGGGAGTAATTGGATTGGGATCGGGGTAAATAAGGATCATATGGTGGCGAATGGTGAAAAGGGGCTTGTGAGTGTGGTGGTTCAAAGTTGTGCTGAGAGGATGGCTTATAAGCATAGGGTGGGGCTTGTTGGTAACTACGAGGTTGTCCACCATGTCTATTGCCTTGGTATGCACTGTGGAATGGTCTTTGTCCATGATGTCTTGTAGGGTATTGCTGCCTAAAGGGTTGATCAGATCCTCTTGGCTCCATCCATCTTTGATTGCTGACCTTGATGCATGTTCCTGTTATAACTTTCATTCCTTTCAACAATATTAGAACCAAACTCAAAGCGAGAGGGGTGAGAATTCATAGTAGCTAATGAAGATTAAAAACGAAAATAGAAATAAATTTAAATTAAAAGGTTATTGAAATTTGAATTTTTAAATTTGAAAATTAGATTTTGAAATTTGAAAATTAAATTTTGAAATCTGAAATTTGAAATTTGATTTTTGAAATAAGATGAGATAAGATTTTGAAAAAGATATGATTTTTTTGAAAAAGATTTAAATTTTGAAATTTTAAATTTTGAAATTTTAAATTTGAATTTTTAAATTTTTTAAATTTGAATTTTAAAAATTGAAATTTGAAATTTGAAATTTAAAAATTGAAATTTGAAATTTGAAATTTGAGTTTTAAATTTTGAATTTTTGAATTTAATGAGGAAAGAGAAAAACAATAAAATGACACAAAACTTAAAATTTTTTAGATCAAAACGAAGAAAACAACTAAGAACAATTTGAAGGTTAAGATGAACACGAAGAACAACTTGAAGATCAAGATGAACACCAAGAAAATTTTTTTTTTGAAATATTTTTAATAACTAAATAAAAACCAATAACCTTTTAATTTAAAAAAAAGCAAAAAATGAAAACAAAAATAAAACAAATAAACAAGCAGAAAGCAAATATTTACAATAACCAATAATAAGGCACACGTTTGCGATTCCCCGGCAACTGTGCCATTTTGAAAGAACTGAAGATTGATGGTTTAGAAGTTATAGTAAACTCTCGTTGCAAGTATAGTTACTAAACCAAGCAATCAACCTTTCTTACAAACTTTTTGGTTGTCACAAGTAACAAACCCCTAAATAAATTGATAACCGAAGTATTCAAACCTCGGGTCGTCTTCTCAAGGAATTGCAGGGAAGTATGTTCTTATTATTGGTTATGAAGATTGTAAATTGGGGTTTTGAAGGTAGGGAGCAAGTAATTTAAATTGCAATTAAAATAAGTAAAAGACTGTAAAATAAATAAATGACTGTAAAACACACTTTTGGCAAGGTATGAGAAATTGGAAGTCCTATCCTAGTTATCCTTATCAATGATGATGAGAATTGAATCTTAATTCCACTTAGTTAACCTTTGCTAGAGCAAGGGAAGGTCAAGTGACTAATTAGTTAGATCCTCAAATCCTAGTTAATCCCTAAGGAAAGATTGGGATTATTGAAGTTCAATTCAATTAGCAAAGATAACGATTATTAATCATGTTTGAGTTTGATAACTCCAGAGTTACTGATTTCTTAACCAAGACCGAAAGGGGAAAAGTAAATCTATTGGAATAAAAATGTCTTCAGATTGGGGATAAAAGTAACATAAATAAAAGCAAGAAATATTAAACTGAAATACCTCAAATAACATTAATTCAAAGAATAATCTGTAACATAGAAGAATTCATAATTAAATTGAGAACATAATAAAAGGAATATTGAACCTGATAAAAAGAGATAATCCTGAAAGCGAATAAAATCCTAAATCTAAATCATAATCCTAAAGAGAGAGAGGAGAGAACCTCCCTCAAGGCTACATCTAATTCATGAATACTAACTAATTGGAGACTCCCCCTGAATGGATGCATTCTCCCACTTCATAACCTCTGGTCTATGCCTTCTGGACTTGGATTTGGGCCAAAAAGGGCTTCAGAATTCGCTATGAGCGTTTTCTGCAATTTCTGGTGCGTGGCCTCTGTCACGCGTCCGCGTGGGTCACGCGGTCGCGTCATTGGGAGTTTTTCCTTGTCACGCGATCGCGTCAGTCATGCGTCCGCGTCATATGCGTTTCTCTCAAGGCGCATGGTCGCGTCAGTCATGCGGCCGCGTTAATGTCTTTTCGCGCTGGCATGCGGCCGCGTCGCTCATGCGATCGCGTGGCTGCCAGTTTCTTCAAAAACTTCGTTTTATGCTTTCCTTCCAATTTTGTATGTTTCCTTTCCATCCTTTAAGTCATTCCTGCCTTAGAAGATCTGAAACTACTTAACACACGAATCACGGCATCGAATGGAAATAAAGGGTAATCAAAATAATTATTTTTAAACATAGGAAACATATTTTTCACAAACATCACATAATAAGGAAGGGAAAGTAAAATCATGCAATTAATATGAATAAGTGGGTGAAGGATTGAATAAATCACTCAGATTAAGCACAAAATATATCATAAAATATGGGTTTATCAAGGGTTTCACCGCTGTTAAAGATGGCTCTGCCATTAGTGCCCTTTTTGTTCCTTTCCTTGCTAGTGGTTTGGGAGTAGCTTTCTCTTTACCTTTTTTGGTGGCCATCCTGAAAGGGAAAAGGTAAGTACTTTTAAAACTTCAAGGGTTAGAGCAAGGAAGAGGACATGATGCGTGATAATCAATGCACGGTAAAGAAGGATGTCGTTAACACATGGTCATGACTACATGTGATAAGTTCATCATTGGAAATATAACAAGTGCAGGTGATGACAATTAAATGCAAGATGTTTATTGGCATGCTGGCAAAGGCATGAGTAGCATAGATCAAGCATTAAATGTCCAAGTTAGATTATCAACTCTTTTAAACTAACAACCTGTTTGTATTGACAATTATATTTAAGCAATAAAATATAAAAGGAGTTTTGTGAAAAACAGGCATTAGAGTAGTAGAATGACATAAAAGTAATGCATGATGCCATACGGATTTTTTCCACAAACACTTAGCATGCATGGTAAATATCTTATGGTAAATATTAAATTGAATATGCAAGAAACCATTTAAGAAGTAATATTTAATTGTCAAACAATTCCACAATAATCCACAAGGAAAATATAGAAGAAAACAATCACCCAAATAAATTTCTAACGACAATTTTAGGAATAAAAAGAAAAGAAAAGAAAGAAAAGGAAAATATAGATAATGAAAGTGAAAAGAAAAAGAAGAAGAAAACATAAATAAAAATAATAAAGGAAAAGTAAAAAGTAAAGAAAGAAAGAAAAGAACCTTGATAATGGATGTGAAAAATAGGGAAGGGAAAAAGTGAAGAGTGAGAAAGAATAAAGAAGGAAGAAGAAAGAAGAAAGAAATAAGAAGGGAAAGAAAAGATTTGGATTTGGGGAAGAAAAGATAAGATAGCAGGCGCTGATCTAGATGAGCTATGCGTCGCATGTGACGCGGACGCGTGGGTCACGCGATTGCGTGGCCTGATTTGTGCTATTGGCGCAAGTGCAGCTTCGCGTACGCACAACTCTCTGTTTTAAATGCATTTTGCCAAAAATTTGGTTGACGCGTGCGCGTGGGTGATGCGGTCGCGTGAATGGCCATATTTTGAAAAACGACGCGGACGCGTGGGGCACGCGTTCGCATGATAGGGCTTTGATGCACGAAAACTTGTCTCTCAACAGATTTCCCTCGGCAAGTATACCGAATTGTCGTCAAGTAAAAACTCACAATAGAGTGAGGTCGAATCCCACAGGGATTGATTGGTCAAGCAACTTTAATTGGAGGAATGTTCTAGTTGAGCTAAGCAGAATTTGTTTTGAGAATTGCAGGAAATTAAATGGCGGGAAAGTAAATGGTAGAAAATGTAAATGCTGGAAATAAAGAGCTGAATATAAATGACGGAAAGTAAATTCCAGAATCTTAAATGGGGAATGGGGAATTTAGCATGAAAGTAAATGGCAGAAAGTAAAGAGAATGGGTAAGATCAGAAATGGGGGATTCATTAGGCTTAGGAGATGTTGCATTCTTCAGATCAAGTTCATTTTCATCTCTTCCTCAATCAATGCATTCATTGATCTCCTTGGCAATCTTAAGTGATTGAATTCCAATTCCTTGGTAATTCAATCTCTCAAATCTTGATCAATAGCCAATTCCTTGGTCTAATTGCTCATGAGAAGAGATGAAGTATGGTCACTAATTGTACCACATGTATTTCCAAATTAAAGTATTGGGAGAATTATATGTCACCATATCCGCCCAACTCCCAATTTGGTCCAACATGGGAAAGCATTTCTAGCATGATCCCTTCATTCCTCTTCCAAGGTTCCGAAGAGATCCAAGTATGAATAGCTTCTTTTCCAAGACAACTACCCAATTGGATGAAGATTGAAAGCTTTCTAGTAAAATCAAGAGAAAAGAAAGAAGAAGAATAATGAAAACTATTATTGATCCATCAAATTACAACAGAGCTCCCTAACCCAATGAAAGGGGTTTAGTTGTTCATGGCTCTGGGAATGGAAAACAAAGATGGAGAATGCATTCTGAAAGTAAAACTAGAAGTTGCAGAGAAAGTAAAATTATACAGAGAGTAGTCCTCTCAATCCAAAAGCTCCTCTCTAGTTCAAAACTACTCCTATTTATACTACTCTTCTGATCTTGTAGTTGGCTCTTCAAGTCTTGGATATGGGCCTTTAGATCTTGAGTTGAAGCAGTTATCATCTTTAGTAGGCTCAGCTTCACTTGTAGAGAAAGTGTGCAGTAGGCATGGACTTTAGCTTAGAGCGTTAGTGGTGTTAACGTTAAGTGAAAATGTGGGGTCGAGAACGTTAGTGACAATCACCTTTTTCACTAACGTTCCTAACCCAAAATGGTCTACGTGAACTTCAACGTTAGTGGCACTAACGTGACCACTAACGTTGCTTCTTGGCCCTTCGCAAACGTTACTGGGGTTTACCTTTCCCAATAACGTTGAGAGTACCCCTTTCTCCCTACGTTGGAGTTCACGTTAGTATAGTTAACGTGACCTTTAACATAGGCTTGCCAAATCTTCGAGAGCGTTAGTGACACCTACCTTTTTCACTAACGCTCCAAAACGCCCCTTTCCCACGTTAGTGCCTCACGTTAATTACATTAACATGACCACTAACGTGGTGTTGATTGCCATCTCCAACGTTAGTGACAAAGGTGAGTGTCACTAACGTTGGCGATTCCTTTCTCCTTCCACGTTAGAGTTCACGTTAACTAAGTTAACGTGGCTCTTAACGTAGCCAATATGGGCTTAGTCCAACGTTAGTGACAAAGGTGAGTGTCACTAACGTTGGCATTATCTTCCTCTTCCACGTTAGAGTTCATGTTAACTGAGTTAACGTGACTCTTAACATGGCCAATTACCCTTTTGGAGCGTTAGTGGCACTCACTTTTACCATTAACGCTTGGAGCTTCCTTTTCCTCCACGTTAACTACCACGTTAATGTAGTTAACGTGGTAATTAACGTGGGCTATGATGGCTTCGAAGACGTTATTGGCGATCACTTTTCTCATTAACGTTACAAGCTAGCTCCCATTCCACATTAGTGGTCACGTTAGTTAGACTAACGTGGCTACTAACGTGGCTTTTCCTTGCTTCCTTTGTCCTAAAATCAAACAAATAAAGTGCATCAAAGCTCTAATCCAAGTTATGAGTCATGCATCATCCAATTTGTCATTAAATTCATGCATAATTCTCATGAAATCATATAAAATTCACAATGTTTGCTTGAATCAAGATGTAAGTGAAATTCTACCCAAAACTTGCTTATTTCCTAAGAAAATGCATGAAACTACCCTAAAACAGTAAAGAAAAGGTCAGTGAAACTGGCCAAAATGCCCTGGCATCAGGCTTGTGTTGCTAGCACCATTCCAGCCCAGCTCCATCATAACTCTCTGCCACACACCTCTTTACGTCGATTTTGCAGGGCCATGCATTTGCGTGGGTGACGTGGTCACGTGGGAGGTTCTTTTTCAGAAAGACGCGGACACGTCATTGATGCGGTCGCGTGGGCATGCTTGTGCCTAAGGCACGCCTCCAGCCACGCTCTCGCGTGACTCTCTGCTTCCTTTCTTCTCGTGTCCAAGGCACATATGACGCGGACGCGTCAGCGACGTTTACGCGTCCCGTGCATTTTTTTATGCAGTATGCAAATACAAATGCAGGCTATATGCAGCTATATGTAGAGATTATGAGAAGAGTCATTAACAAAAATAAAAATAGAAGAAAGTAAAATAAAACTAAGACTGAAACTGAAGGATCATACTGATGAGACACAGAAGTTGGTGAATTAAAAATTATTAAAATAGTTACGTTGCAAGTATAGTTTTTAACTCACCGAAAATCTGCCTATCAATTTAGAAATATGTCACAGAGAGTTTAAATTAAAAGTTGCTGGAGTTGGAGTCCTAGGTCGTCTCCCAACGAGTTGCAGAAAAGTGTGCTATTTTATTAATCAGATGTTCCAAAAGGTTGAGTTAAGTAGATGGAAAATTAAATTGAGAAAATTTAAATAATATGAATAAAAGCCTTGACTGGGAGTTGATTAGTTGGAATCTCTATTATTGATGGGATGATTTCAAGATTAATTTATAATTAATGGTTATTCTGTTTAGTTATCCTTTACTAGGTAAAGGAAAGTCAAACAAGTTGGAATGCTAGATCTATTCACGAGTTGCAACCCACTTAGTTCAAAGGGATTGATGTTAGTGACTGGATAGCAATCCAACAGTTAACCCAATTACAAATTCTCTTTCAATCCTTCCAACTCAAGAGTTCCTTTCAATCAACTCTCCATCAAGTGAAGAAACTACTCGCTCATTGTAAATAATAAATCCATAACATATGAAAGAGAATTAAAAGAAGACATGATTATTGGAATGGAAAATAAATTAAAATGGAAGAAATAACCCTTGTATTAAATAATCATAAAAGTATTCAAATGACAAAATTGAACAAAGCAAAGAACATGGAAGAATAAAACCAAGTTAAGAGAACGAACTAGAATGACGAAGTCTTGATGAGGAAATAACTCTTCTCAATGTTCCAATGCTAAGACCAATTAAAAACTAATATTCTAAAACCTAGAGAGAAAAACCTAAAGGAGTAAAACTAGATCTAAAACTGAAAACTGTGTAGAATGAATGTTGTGTTTTGTTTCTGCATATTCTCTGGCTCCAGTCTGCTGTTCCGGGCCGAAAACTGGGTCGAAATAAGGTCCAAAATCGCCCCCAGCGAATTCTGCAGATTATGCAGATCGCACATGTCACGCGATCGCGTCATCCATGTGGACGCGTCATTCGCGCTTTTCCTTGCCGCGCGTTCGCGTCGTCACGCTACCGCGTCGCTTGAGCTTTTCCAATCCGCGCGGCCACGTCACTGCGATTTGCTCTCCTTCGCGCGGTCGCGTGAGCCATGAGACCGCGTCACTTCTCGCTGGTTATCTCCTCAAATTCTTGTGTTCCTTCCATTTTTTGCTAGCTTCCTTTCCAATCTCCAACTCATTCATGCCCTATAAAGTCTGAAACACTCAACACACAGATCACGGCATCGAATGGAATAAAGGAGAATTAAAAATACACAATTAAAGTCTCTAGGAAGCAGTTTTCAAACATGTAATAAATTCATGAAGGAATTATAATTTCACGCTAATTTAATGAATAAGTGGGTAAGGATCATGATAAAACCACACAATTAAACACAATATAAACCATAAAATAGTGGTTTATCAACCTCCCTACACTTAAACATTAGCATGTCCGCATGCTTAACTGAAGGAGACAAGTAAATAAGTATGAACATGTAGAAACTCATGAAATGCAATGCAATCCTATATATATAAATAAATGCAACTATATGATTCTTGCCCACTTGATCAAAAGTAAATAAGCTCTTCAAAACAATTACAAATCAAATTCCACTAATTCTATCATTATACAATAAAACAGATAAAAGTGCAAGAAGATAGCTCATGAAAGCCGGGGACATGAAAATTCAAGCATTGAACCCTCACTGATAATGTGTGTATGCTCTAATCTCTAGTGTATAGGGTAATCACTCTATCCTTCTCTAATCATGCTTTCTAACTTTTGTTTTTCTCCTAACCAATCAACAACAGTTAATATACCAATGCAAACATCATGAGGTCTTTTCAAGGTTGTAATGGGGCCAAGGTACAGGTAGGGGTATACATATGGTTAAGTGAGATGATAAATTGAATCTTTAATTAACCCAAGCTTCAACCCAACCTATATATTTTTAATGTAATCTTAAAGTTCATACCTAGCTACCCAGAATTCCCTTTTTCAATCCATACTCATGTATCAACTTTGTATCTGATTCTATCATATGTGCATTGATCTTTGAGTTCTGAATTTAACATTGGGGTAATTTTATCCCCTTATTTTTTTTTTAAATTGAAAGAAATATAGCTTATCAATGCACATAGATTTTTAATTCTTATAGTTTCACATGAGTAGGTATCCAAATTTCCATTAAATTCTCATGACACATTCCCTTAACAACTTTTGTTCCCACGATTTCCATACTTAACTAGCACACACAATTCTATCTTAAGCTAACCAAAGATTCAATTTGGGATATACAATTGTTTTTCAGCTTAAGGTTAGTAATGTGGTAAAATATAGAACAAATGGGATTTAAAGGCTCAAAGTGGTTAACAAAGGTAATTGAAAAGGGTAGGCTTAATTTGGATAAGTGAGTTTAAACAAATAATGGCCTCAATCATGTGCAAGCATGCAAATATAATAAATATTGGACATATAAGATAAAACAAAATATAGATTACAATCATAGAGAAGTAAACACACAAGAATGAAATAATTATGGTTAAATAATGTAACCATACATAAAGGCTCAAATCTTAAGGTTGTGTGTTCTTTAGCTCAAATGTCATGTTCCAAATACAACTCAAGCAAATTTATCATAAAAACTTTGAAAAATTAGTGAAATTTTGTTCCAAAGATAGAGTCTTAAAAGAAACTTATTGTCTTTTCAATCAAGTAGAACATGCATGCAACTATCCTAACCTATGCAATTTATTCTATTCTATAAAAGAAAGAAAATCTAACTAAAATATCCTAATTATTGGTGCTAGAGAAGAGAAATTACCTCCAGAAGTCAGGTACTGACCGACCTCCCACACTTAAGGCTTTGCACCGTCCACGGTGCCGTCTGTCATTTGGGTAAGACCAGGGAACAGCTCGGACAACTCGGGGAATATAAGATCCACCACATACCCCGCAAACAAAATGCCCGAGCTGACGCACTCTCAAAGCTAGCCAGCACCAAACCAGGGGCAACAATAGAAGCCTCATCCAGGAAATTCTACAGAACCTGTCAGTCTCGAAAGAGGAAAAAGTCCTAGCCATAACAGGTCAGGATCAAGGATGGATGACCCCCATAATTAATTACCTCAAAATAGAAACACTCCCCACAGATGAAAAGGAGGCAAAGAGATTAAAACAGGAGGCATAGTACTACACTATCATAAACAACACCCTATACAAAAGAGGGATTTCAATACCATTATTAAAATGTGTGCCGACCTCCAACACAAGGGAAGTTTTAGAGGAAGTACACGGTGGCATTTGTGGTAATCATCTCGGAGCACAAGGTCTCACCAAAAAAGTACTCCGGTCGGGATTTTATTCTCCAACTCTACAATAGGAAGCTACAGAGTTTGTAAGGACATGCCCACCATGCCAGAAACATGCTAACTTTCACATCACCCTGCCAGAAGAGCTCATCAGCGTAACCTCACCTTGGCCATTTGCAAAATGGGGACTCGACCTTCTCGGATCCTTTCCTCAGGGATCGGGACAAGTTAAATTCCTCATAGTAGGGGTAGACTACTTTACAAAATGGATCGAGGCAGAACCCCTAGCTAATGCTACTGCTCAAAGAAGTCGAAAATTCCTATATAGAAACATTGTCACGAGGTTTGGGGTCCCATACTCCATCACCACAGACAATGGCACCCAATTCACAGATGCAGGCTTCAAAAAATTAGCAGTCGATTTAAACATAAAGCATCAGTTCACCTCCGTCGAACATCCCCAAGCCAATGGACAAGCTGAAGCTGCCAACAAAGTCATATTAGCCGGGTTAAAATGGGGATTACAGGATGCAAAAGGAGCTTGGGCTGAGGAACTCCCACACGTCCTATGGGCATACCGGACAACGCCACATTCCACCATAAAGGAATCACCCTTCCAACTAGCATACGGAGTGGAGGCAATGATCCCGGTGGAAATTGAGGAAGGGTCGCCTAGAGTAGTACACTACAATGAAGAAGCCAACTCCCAACTGCAAAGGGAAGAACTCGACCTACTCCAGGAAGTCCAGGAAAGAGCTTGGATCAGGGAAGAAGTATTAAAATGTCGAATGGCTTCGAGATATAACCAAAAGGTAGTGTCGCGAGGTTTCGCAGAAAACGACCTCACTCTAATTCGAAATGATATCGGAACAACTCGACCTGGAGAAGGAAAACAAGAAGCAAACTGGAAAGGACCCTACCGAGTCATAGAAGTACTTGGGAAGGGCTACTACAGACTGTCCGAACTCGATGGACGAGAGCTTCCCAGATCGTGGCACGCCTGCAACCTAAGAAGGGATGAAAGAACTCCCGCATGTATATATTTGCACTTTCTTTTAAATAAAATATATTTTAGATATTCTACAAATTCTCAAGACGCATTAATCTGAAGCATTCATCATCCGATTATAAAGCAACAGATCGGTAGAAAGTGAAAAATAGATTCACTGCACGATCACGATAAAGACCAATTGAGATGAAAACGCGATTCATCTAAAGGTCGACCAAACAAAGATAGAATCCACCTTCTACAAATCGGCAAAGATGAATATAGAATAATGTAAGAAGTTATCGAAAGTGATCCAGAAAAAGAACCTGACGAGGTCTTATGGATTGCTAAATAATAACTTAAAGACTGGCCGACGTTAAGAAGTCGGACCAAGTCAACCCAAGTTATCAGCAAATCCGTGAAAAGAGGTCTGGCCAACCCTATAAAAGAGGAATTGCTATAACTTAGAAGAGATCGACATGACGAAGTCGGTCTCCTACAAAAAACAAGTTATAAAAGTAATCCCTGAAAGAGACCTGATGAAGGTCCAAGAAAGAGGATTACAAAATAACTTAGAAGAGATCGACATGACGAAGTCGGTCTCCTACAAAAAACAAGTTATAAAAGTAATCCCTGAAAGAGACCTGACGAAGGTCCAAGAAAGAGGATTACAAAATAACTTAGAAGAAATCGACATGACAAAGTCGGTCTCCTACAAAAACAAGTTATAAAAGTAATCCCTGAAAGAGACCTGACGAAGGTCCAAGAAAGAGGATTACAAAATAACTTAGAAGAGGACGACGTAAAGAAGTCGGCCTCCCAACAAACGAGTTATAAAAGTAATCCCTGAAAGAGACATGACAAGGGTCCAAGTAAGAGGATTACAAAATAACTTAGAAGAGGATGACATAAAGAAGTTGGCCTCCCAACAAACGAGTTATAAAAGTAGTCCCTGAAAGAGACCTGACAAAGGTCCAAAAAAAAGGACTACAAAAATAACTAAAAAAGAGGACCAACGTAAAGAAATCGGTTATGGATCGCTAGAAATAAATACAAGAGCCAGAAAATCGAAATACAAGTTGGATCCACACATCCACAACCTCAAAGGATCCAAGCTAAAAGCAATAAGTACAAAGCAATCCAAAGAGGCCGAGCAGCAAGGCTTCAGCATTCTCAAAACCCAAAAAGGTGCCAAGACAAGTGCAAACAAGCATGATATGAAATACAATATTATAAACAAGCTTCAGGATCAGGCCTAAAGCTTGAAAGCTACTTGTTGTTTTTTCAAAATAAAAAGTTGCAAAACAAGCAACCAGAATGAGTATCAACAGTCAGCAAAATATTTAAATTACAAAATAAAGAGTTTAAAAGCCCAAAAGTCGGGCTATCTACACAACCATCCAAGAAAAATCAGCTAAGATCGGGAGCCTTCTCAGCAGCATCAGTACGGGGAGAAGGAGGGCAAGTCTGAATAGGCACAACATCCACGGTACCATCATCCCGGTTCAAGATCTGACAGTCCGGATCAAAAACAGAATGACCGACCTCAACTAGAGGAACTGCAGAAGTTGACACCTTGGCAGAAGGCACAGGGGGAGGATCGACATCGTCATCATCCTGGTCATGAGGGACAATCTTACCATCCCTCACAATATTGTCCAGGCTAAAAAGAGTAAGATCGGCCTCGGGAGCAATAATTCGAACCTGCTCCTTCAGGTTCTCGTAAACAGCATTCACACTGCTAACAAGATGACCCTGGAGCTCAGAATAATCAGCTCGGGCATTCTCCAACTCCTCCTTCAAACGCATTCCCTCCCGATAGGATGTGACGTAGATGTCTTTATACCTCAATGCAGTGTCCTCGGCCAACTGCACAGAAGCCGCCAGAGCAAAGGAACTCGCCTTCTCATTCTTCAGATCCTTCTCCAGTTTAGCCACCTTTACCTCAAGCTCCTCCTTCAAGCCCTTCATCCGATCGAACTCCTGTTTTGCCTCCTCCATAAAAGCTTTAATAGCATGTAGAGGAAGATTTTGAGCAGTTCGATACAGGGCAGCTCCCATATGTGCCATTTTTACACTACTCCGAGTTATAAAATCCAAATGACGAAGGAGCGATACATCATCCATAGGAAGGACACCGTAAGGACCGATCTGCTGATCTACGAACTTGACAGCGTCAAAATCAGGGGCATCAAGGTTGAAAGGCTCAATTGTTTTTTGTTTCTTGTTGGGAGGAGCACCAAAAGTAGCAGCGAAAGACTATGGAGGGTCGGCCAGACGAACCCGAGGAGTGGGAATCACCTTCCTCGGCCCAGGAGAACTCGGCACGGACGGCTTCACCTAAACTTGAGAAGATCCCTCTCCCGTCGCCTTGGCCGAGATATTTTGAGCAGCAACAGCCTTTCTTGCCTTTTTTTAAGGCCTTAATGGAATCATTGTTTTTTGACATCTCTGAAAAAACAAGAATCAACCACAATAATGGGTTACAATCATAAAAAGAGGAAGCAAAACTAAGAAACAAGTACAGAAACAAGTCAGACAGTACCCAAAATAGTTCAAACCAGGGACGGGTCATTCAAAAACCTTTTTGTATCAAGATGGGGTGGTTCCCCCCATAAATCTTCAAGAACAATAACAAAAGCCCGCTCAACCTCGTCAAGCATCTCCCATGTATAACGAGACACTCTCACATCCTTTTGCCACTCTAGAGGGAAAGCAGGCTCGTCATTCTCATCAAGAAAAAAGGGGCGGACCCCCTCAACAGCACGGACTCTAAAGAAATAATTCTTAAAATCCTTAAAAGATTCATCGTACATGGCAAAAACTTTATGCCCCTGAGCCGACCTGAAAGAAACCCAAGAAGCTTTCTTTTTGGAAGAACCTCCAGGCTTGGCAGAAATAAAAAGATAGAGGAAAAGAGTCTGAAAATGTGTTATGCCTAACTCTTGGCAAAGCAGCTGAAAAATCTTGATAAAACCCCAGGAATTCGGATGAAGCTGGGATGGAGCAATGTTACACGACCACAACAAGTTGGTCTCGAAAGCAGTAAAAGGAAAAGTGATGTCCAACTGACTGAAGAAATATTCATAGGCGTAGAAAAAGGGACGCTCCCCCTCGACAAAAGTAGGAAAGCAAACCCTCTCATCAGAGTCGGGCACCACAAGCTCATAATCTCTCTCCCGGGCACCACCACCACAAACCCTATGACGTTTCCTCAGCTCTACACAAAACTCAGCATCCACAACAGAGACACACATTAAGACAAGGGAGTCCAGCCAATCGGACATCCCCTCGGGAACTTTAGAAGACATCTCTACAATGTTATTGCGAGAAGACATGAGGCCAACTAATCCTACAATAAGAAAAGAAGATTGGATTACTAAAAAAACATCTCGGAAGAGGGGCAAAATAACTCGACTAATATGATATAGAAGAACAAACAAAAAAGGAAAACCCCAAGACTCAAACCAAAGTCCTCGGGCATCCTTTGGAGGCAATAACAAAGCAAGGTTTCAGGAAAAATCTACAGCTTACGTTCCGGCATCTCTCAAACAAGAAAAGAAGATTTCAAACAGCAAACATTTTCATAGGAGAAAGACAAAACACAAAAAGTTATCAAAGCCACTATCTTTTTACAGTATATTAGCAAAAAGCATCGACAACATCAAACATGCCAAGCAGAAATCGTCAAAGGTACAAATAGAAACGGTGATAACATGCAAAAGCCCTAAGAGCATCAAGCAACAGGAAAGACGAAAAGGACGAAGAAACTCCCAGAACACACATTACAACAGCAATCAGGCACGACAAAAGCAGAAAGATCCAAACTTTCTCCAAGCAAAATCAAAACTTTCTCAAAATCAGACAAAGAAAAGAGAAAGGAAGAAAAACCAACCTGAACGAAGAAAGAAGCTTCAAAGGAGACTGAAGATGGAAAGATGGAATCACCCAGAAGAATCACCAAATGATGCTGCAGCGCAAGAAAAGGCAAAATGCAGGCGAAAACAGAAAGTGAGAGAGTGAAGGGAGAAGTTACGAAGAAAGACGAAGAAGAAAAACCGTTTTTTGATCGTAAAAGTCAAAAATAAAAGCCAAGAGAAGCGGGCAATTAAAACCAATTAATGAAGGTATTTAAAGCCTCGCATATTCCCAAAGCCAAAATGCTAAAAATAAAAGCGCGCGCTTTTAGAGGAAGCGAAAGAAGAAACGTTCCACATTCAAAAAAGAACTCTACAAATCGACAAAATGCTCGAGTTCGACTTCACCAAAATCGAAGATTCAACCTCCGAAAGAAAGACCGAGCTCGAGCACGGGCACTGTTCATACCCTGGGTCAAGCTGTCCGACCCGGGATGTTTTAGCGACAATGCGACCGACCTCTTCAGGTCAGACTATCCGACCTCTTCTCAGAGGGCTCGGTCAAATCGATAGAAAAGCCCAGTAAAGGGCCCAAATAGAGGAACACGACCAAAATCCAAAGGCAGTCCAAGCCTATAGAGATAAGGGTGGTTCCCTTGCAGATAAGCTGACCTCAGCTCACAGATGAGGATAAGATAAGATAACTAACTTATCTTATCTAAAAAGGTCACTCTACAAGCATTATAAATACATTGGAGCACCCAGGTATAACTCATACTCTGATTCTACTAAAAACCTGCTTAATACCCATGCTAACTTAAGCATCGGAGTCTCTTGCAGGTACCCCCCACCCTCCGGTGACCAAGGATCAGAAGCGCAACCAGTCCAACAAGTCGGACACGACCGCTCTAGCCGCCACCCACCAGCCGGACACGTCATCTCTAACCAGTATAGAAGATCTCATCCGAGATCGACCTACAGTTTCAGGTAACCCTCGGAACAAGTATCCAACGTATTAACCTTGGTTTGGACTCCTTTTTAGCTAATAAAAATTTTAAAGCTGCATGGTCTGAGTACACTACCACCTTAGTACCAAGTAAATAGACTTGAAATTTATCCAGAGCAAAAACAATAGCAATAAGCTCTTTTTCAGTAGTAGTGTAATTAGATTGAGCAGTGTCTAAAGTCTTAGACACATAAGCAATTACAAAAGGGTCTTTACCTTCGCACTAAGCCAGCGCCGCTCCTACTGCATGGTTGGAGGCATCACACATAATTTCAAATGGCTAGCTCCAGTCTGGTCCTCTCACAATCGGAGCTTGAGTTAGGGCAATCTTTAGCTTATCAAATGCTTGCAAGCAATTTTCACTGAACTCGAACTCAATATCTTTCTGCAACAGTCTGGATAAAGGCAATGCTACCTTACTGAAGTCCTTAATGAATCTCCTGTAAAAACCTACGTGGCCAAGGAACGAATGGACTTCCCTCACAGAAGAGGGGTAAGGTAAACTAGAAATGACATCTACTTTTACTGGATCTACAGAAATACCAGTATTAGACACAATATGTCCTAGTACAATTCCTTGTTTTACCATAAAATGACATTTTTCAAAATTCAATACAAGGTTTGTACTAACACACCTGTCTAATAGTCTAAATAAACTATCCAAGCAAAGGCTAAATGAATCACCATATACGCTAAAATCATCCATAAAAACTTCTATACAGTTCTCAATAAGATCTGAAAAGATGCTCATCATGCATCTTTGGAAAGTAGCCGATGCATTACATAAGCCAAAAGGCATCCTTTTATAAGCATACGTTTCAAAGGGACATGTAAAAGTGGTCTTCTCCTGATCCTCAGGAGATATATGAATTGGAAAGTAGCCTATATAACCATCTAAAAAGCAATAATGGGATTTACCTGACAGGCGATCGAGCATCTGATCAATAAAAGGCAAGGGGTAGTGATCCTTGCGAGTGGCTTGTGATGACATGTCACCATGTCATGTTTTTCTATGCTTTTTCATACAAGAAATTAATGATTTGTGCTTAAATATTGAATGCTTTTGTACTTAATTGGTATATTTCTTTGAGCTTTTAATTTTATAAATCATGTAGGAAATAAGAAGAAAAAGAAGCAAAGAAGCACAAAATAAGCTAAAAAGGAGAAAAAAAGAGCTTTGGAGAACACTTTGAAGTTGGAGCACACTTTGGAGCCTTAGGCCACGCTTTTAAAAGCGTGGCCCATGACCAAATTAAAGGAAAATAGGCAATCAGCATACAAAACTCAGCTCTCCAAGTGAGCTGAGCATTACCCTGATGCAAAGATGAGCTTGGAAGCAAAATTTTCGCTAAGTTAAAATCTGGGCGCTCACAGCATGACCATGCCTCATTCAAAGGGATATAACTTGAGCTACAGATGTCTGATTGATGTGCTTCCAGTTGCATTGGAAAGCTAACATTCAGAGCTTTCCAAAGATGTATGGCAACCCATATTTGGCATGAAATTGAGGCACGAACAAAATGCATCTTTAAGGGCTAAATATAAGCAAAAATAGACCAAAGTGCAACCACCAAGATTCGAAGAGGGAGCCTCACTCCAAGGCAAAGAGGCGCTTCTAATAGCGCTCACTTAGAGAGCGCTGTGCTCACTTGGAGAGCTTTGTCATGTTTTTCTTCATGAAAAATCAAGGAAAATTGCTCCTCAAATGCTTTCACCAAGGCTTGAACTTGGGACCTCCCCTTGGAAGCTCCAATGCTCAGCTCACTTGGAGAGCTGAGCGCTACTCATGGTGCATCCCACAACCATTTGACATGGACCAAGGAAGGAGCGCGCAACATGTGACACGGTTAGGGAGCAAGACATGCGCACAAGGCCCCAATGCTGAGCATCCCCCTGGGAGCAACACCCATGGGCCAAAATTCAATTAAAATTCCTTTTGAACTCAACTCTTTACCAATTGAACCAAGGCCATCTAGACCCACTCTTCCTCAAATCCAAAGCAAGCTAAGCCCATTATCATCACTCAAAGGCACAAGGATCAACTAGATTAGGATTTTCATTTTAATTGTAATTTGTTTTAATTTTATTTTCATTCTCACTTTGTAAAGCCTATATAAGGCATCATTTTCATCTTTGTAAAGGGGGAGCTCGATTAGAAAAGAGGCTAGCTCCAATAGGGAGTTTGGCACTCTTTAGTTTTCATTTTGCTTTCTATCTTAGTTTGCTTTTCTGTTTTGAAATTTTGGATTGAGATTGGAAGGAATTCTGTTTTCATTCTCCATCTGCAACTTCTCTTGTTCTTTTCTTCTGCAATTTACTTTTTCATTTTCATTTTGCAATTGTTCTTGTTGGATCAAGGAAGGATTTGAGATCTAGACTTGTTTTCTAGTCTCTTCCACTCATGAGATCTTCAACATCTTTTAAATTGCTGCAAATTAAGCATTGCTTTTCTGTCTTTAAAATTCTTCAAGGCATTTACTCTTCTGTTTAGATCTGTTGCATGATTTTGCATCTTTCACTTTTCTGTTTGATTGCTATTTACACTTTCCTGTTGAATTTTAATTTCCAGCACCCATTCCCCTTTATATTTCATGCAATTTACATTTATTGTCATTTAAGATTCTTGTAATTTACATTTCTTGCTCTTTAAGTTTCTGTCCAATTTACTTTCTGCAATTTATAATTTCTTGTCATTTACTTTCTGCTGCTTCAATTGTCACTCAAATCACTCAATGTTAGCTTGACTAAACTAATCACCCACTAAAGTTGCTTGATCCATCAATCCCTGTGGGATCGACCTCACTCTAAGTGAGTTTTACTACTTGATACGACCCGGTACACTTGCCAGTAAGTTTTAGGTGTTTTGGAAATTCATTTTTCCAAAAAAATACCATCAAGTTTTTGGCGCCGTTGTCGGGGATTGATTAGGTTGACAATGATTAAGTAAGGTGGTGGTCTAGATTAATCATTTTCTTTTTCTTTTTTCTAAGCACACTAACTGTTTGAATTTTTGCTTAAGCTAACACTAACTTCACTCTAAAAATAGAGTGTATAATTCTAGTTTCTGGTTCTGTGTTTATGTCAGGAGGAAAAAGCAATGAATCCACACCTTTTGATCCTGAAACACTTTGGAGGTTGAGAAGAGAACCAAGAAATGGAGGAAAATCCAACAAATCCACAAATGGGAGTGGCCAACGACAATGGTCAACTCCAAAGGAGAGTATTGGCTTCATATACATTTGCTAATCCAAGGCATTGTGGGAGTAGCATCCTGACCCCAAATGTCGATGCAAATAACTTTGAATTGAAGCCCCAACTCATCACCTTGGTGCAGAACAACTGTTCCTATAGAGGAGGCCCCTTGGAAGATCCAAACCAGCACCTATCCACCTTCCTGAGGATATGTAACACAGTGAAGACCAATGGTGTGCATCCTGACAGTTACAAATTGCTGCTATTTCCATTTTCCCTCAAAGACAAAGCCACTCAATGGTTGGAGTCATTTCCAAGAGATAGCATCAACAATTGGAGAGATCTAGTGAGCAAATTCCTTGCTAAATTTTACCCACCTCAGAGGATTATTAGATTGAAGACCGAAGTACAAACATTCACACAGATGGATGCTGAACCTCTCTATGAGGCATCGGAGAGATACAAGGCTCTAATCAGGAAGTGCCCTCCTGAGATGTTTAATGAATGGGATAAACTCCAAAATTTCTATGAAGGACTGACAATGAAAGCTCAAGAGGCACTTGATTATTCAGCAGGAGGCTCAATGCAACTCATGAAGACAGCTGAAGAGGCCCAAAACCTCATTGATATGGTGGCAAATAATCAATATTTCTTTGCTTATCAGAGACAACGCCAGCCATCACAAAGGAAAGGAGTGTTAGAGTTGGAAGGAGTAGACACCATCCTAGTTCAAAACAAGATAATGCAGCAGCAGATTCAACAATAGTTTGAGCAGATGGCCAAGAAAATTGATGGACTGCAAATTTCTGCAGTAAATACACAAGGCCAATCTCAAACCTCACATGGGTGAAATCAACCTGAAGAAAGTTTTGGGACATTCAATTATGAGCAACAAAGCCCTGAGCAGGTGCAATGCATGAATAACACTTCAAGTTCATTTCAACACAATTTTCATGGTGATGCACACAAGACACCCTGGAAGACTCATTCTAATTCAAGGTGGGGTGAGCATCAGAATCAAAGACAAAGGGACTTCAACTCTAGCAGCCTCAGCAACACAAACAACCATAACCATTCATCCAATAATACTAACCAATTCAAAAATTCACAAAACACATATCATCAACCCCATAACGACTCACAAAACCACCAGAATAACTTGTCCACATCCACATTCCACCCATAAAATACCCTCACAAATGGTTCAAACAATTTCCAGCAACAACCATCTCATTTTACACAACCACAACCAAATCCAAACTCTCAAAGAATCTCTAGTCTGGAGATGATGATGGAGAAACTCATGAAAAATCAAGAAGCAGCAAGAAAAGATCAAGAGATGGCAAGCATAAACCAAGAAGCGTCAATCAGAAACCTTGAGATACATATGGAACAAATGGCTAAACGAATCACAGAGATGGGTGAGAAGCAATCAAATGCATCCCCTAGTGCCTCTCAAGACCACCCAAGGGACAAAGGAAAAGCTACAAAGTGGGAGGAGTGCAAAGCAATTATAGTGGGAAGTGAGAAGGAAGCCATCAATCAAGAAGAATACAACAGACAAGTTCCACAAGAAGAGACAGAAGAGAAAAGTGAAGAGGAGAGAAAGACTAAGAATGCAAAAAGCTCAAAGAGAGACAAGGACATCCTTGAAACACAGCTACAAGAGAAGAAGGAAGAGGTGAAGCCATATATCCCCAAACTTCCATACCCTCAGAGGTTCAAAAAAGAGAATGAGGATAAGTAATACTCAAAGTTCCTGGACATATTCAAGACACTCAGCATCAATATTCCTTTCTTAGAAGCACTTGAACAGATGCCAGTGTATGCCAAATTTATCAAGGAAGTGCTGACAAAGAAAAAGTCCCTAAAAGAAGGACAAATTGTTGAGATGACAATGGAATGTAGTGCTATTCTCCAAAGAGAGTTGCCAGAGAAGAAAGATGATCCTGGGAGTTTTTATATACCTTGCACCATAGGAAACATAACAATTGAGAAGTCATTCTGTGATCTTGGTGCAAGCATAAATTTGATGCCTTTGTCTCTAATGAGAAAACTCCAAATTGTCGATCTGAAATCCACACGAATACTTCTTCAAATGGCTGATAAATCCATTCAGCAAGCACTTGGAGTTGTAGAGAATGTGCTGGTAAAAGTGGGAAAATTTCTTCTCCCAGTTGATTTTGTCATCCTGGATATGGAGGAGGACCCTAACACTCCCATCATTCTGGGGAGGCCTTTCCTAGCTACGGGCAGAGCATTGATAGATGTTGAAAAGGGGGAACTTAGAACCATCAAACAGTGAGGATGAAGACCAATTTGTGGGTGAGGAAGTGGAAAAACAAGAACCAAAGGTCCCTGTGTCAAGTGAAATTGTATTGAAGAATGAGGAACATGAGCCAAGGATTTTACAATCACAAAAGCTACTTGAGGTGACAATGAAACATAAAGATTCCCTCCCAAAGGAATTAATGGAAAATCATGAAGAAAAAATGGAGGAAGATACTCAAGAGAATTCACACTCAAGTGAAGCAGAAAATCACATGAAGGAAGGGCTCATGGAACCACCAATAAAAGAGGCTCTTAATGAAAAGAAGACTCCAACATTCACACAACCACCAAGACTTGGATTCAAGGAAGTGAAAGCAATTAACAAAAGCACCAAGAAGAGGATTGTGACCAAGCTACCAAGGACAACATTCAAGAGGAGGTCAACCACAAGCAATCCAACCCCTGGACCAATAGCAAGCAAGCTCAATCAAGCCATGTACAAAAGGAAGCTTGCTGAGAGGAAACCAAGACAGGGGGCAATAGCTGAATCTTCTCCTCCCTTGAAGTCATTCCTCTTAACAAACTGGAAGAAGAGGAAGAAAGTGAACAACATGTCAACCGTAGGTATAATTTCTCTTCTCTGCTTTGTTTTTGTTCTTTGTTTTGTTTAAATTCAATAAATTGGCATATGGTTACATTCTAAGTTTGGTGTTGCCATGCAACACATTGTTTTCAATCTTTTTGATGATTACATCAAATCAAAAAAATGAAAGTGACACACCAAGATTCTAAGTTTGGTGTGCCACTTATTTTTCTATGCACATCATTCAGCAACACCACTTGTCTGCATAACCATAATGTCTTTGCAGTATTAATTTTCTTTTGGTTTGATATTTTGTTATTCTGTTTACTTTAGTTAATTCTTTGTTTTTAATGCTTTCATTTTAGTTTGCTTATTTACTGTGTTTGTTAATACATTACCAAGAGAGCTTTATTAATGACAGATTCTTGGCTTGGTGATTGTACTTAATAAATAACAGTTTCATTTGCTTGGTTTTAATTCAAATAAATGGACATAGGATTGCATTCTAAGTTTGGTGTTGCTATGCAACACAATTTGCTTCAAATCTTTACTGGATACTTGCATTGATTCCAAGTGAAAGTGTCACACTATGTTTGGTGTGCCACTTATCTTTTATGCAATGTATTGTGCACACCTTCTTATCTATGCAATCAAAATGTCTCTATCTCTTGTGCCTTGATTATTATCTTTAATTTTGCTTGCTTAGAACACATGTACCACTAACTTTTCATTGTGTAAGACATTCATGATCCTTCTTAGCCCCATAGCCATTGTTCTAATTGTTGCCTAAGGATGAGCAAGCATTCTAAGTTTGGCAAGGGAAAGAGGAAGAATAGAGGAAAAAGGACAACAATAATGAAGATGAACTACAAGGTTGTAGAGTTCCTTTTCTCCTCATTTGTTTCCAGCACTTAAATTGCATGATTGTCTTCATCTTTTCTGTTTACATGTGTGTATGAATAAATCATAGCTTGAATCTTGATTTGTAACATGTTGCTGTGGCATTATGACTACCAACTTGAGTTTTGTGAGTTCAAAAGCAATAAAGTATCATGATCATAAACAAACAAGGCATTAAAGAAGAGTTTAGCATGTGCATACAAGTTTTGGAAAGCTAGTATGATTAATTGTTGCTCAATTGCATTGGATTTTATTTAATTGAAGTTTTCATTTAGGACATTTTGTGAAATCTTTTGAAAATCATGAAAACCTTGAAGAAGCAAATACAATTAAAGAAAGAAAAGAAAAAGGGAAAGAATGAGAAAGCTGAAGGCTCTGAGTACCAATGGCAATTTATTTGTTAAGTACTTGTGGTGTTTATGTATCAAGCCAAATGCTTGAAAACAAAACACTTAGAAGTCAAGGCTAGGCTCAAGTGCAAAAGCACTCCCTCAAAGCTCAAGGTTCTGAGCATCAATGATTAGAGAGTCAAGAAAAGAAAAGAAAAATGAGCTTAATGAAGTCCTCTAATTAAATGCTTGTGGTGCTTATGTATCAAGTGGTAATACTTGAAAACAAAGCATTTAGAAGTCGTAGCTTTGTTATTAACTCATGGGGCAAAGCACCCAAAAGGAGAAGCTAATAAGAAAAATCAAAAGCTTGTTTCAAGGAATAAATATAAGAGAAAGATTTCATAAATTGAGCTACATAGAAGCATCAATCATTTACATCTCTTTTGTGATTGTAGCATGCTTAGAAAACTAGCTAACCATGAACATTGAGTTGCTATTCTTCTTACCTTGCATTGTCAATCTTTAATGCATGATTCTTTTCTTGCTTGGGGACAAGCAAGGTTTAAGTTTGGTGTTGTGATGACATGTCACCATGTCATATTTTTCTATGCTTTTTCATACAAGAAATTAATGATTTGTGCTTAAATATTGAATGCTTTTGTACTTAATTGATATATTTCTTTGATCTTTTAATTTTATAAATCATGTAGGAAATAAGAAGAAAAAGAAGCAAAGAAGCACAAAATAAGCTAAAAAGGAGAAAAAAAGAGCTATGGCGAACACTTTGAAGTTGGAGCACACTTTGGAGCCTTAGGCCATGCTTTTAAAAGCGTGGCCCATGACCAAATAAAAGGAAAATAGGCAATCAGCATACAAAACTCAGCTCTCCAAGTGAGCTGAGCATTACCCTGATGCAAAGATGAGCTTGGAAGCAAAATTTTCGCTAAGTTAAAATCTGGGCGCTCACAGCATGACCATGCCTCCTTCAAAGGGCTATAACTTAAGCTACAGATGTTTGATTGATGTGCTTCTAGTTGCGTTGGAAAGCTGACATTCAGAGCTTTCCAACGATGTATGGAAACCCATATTGGCATGAAATTGAGGCACGAACGAAATGCATCTTTAAGGGCTAAAAATAAGCAAAAATAGACCAAAGTGCAACCACCAAGATTCGAAGAGGGAGCCTCACTCCAAGGCAAAGAGGCGCTTCTAATAGCGCTCACTTAGAGAGCACTGTGCTCACTTGGAGAGCTTTGTCGTGTTTTTCTTCATGAAAAATCAAGGAAAATTGCTTCCCAAATGCTTTCACCAAGGCTTGAACTTGGGACTTCCCCTTGGAAGCTCCAATGCTCAGCTCACTTGGAGAGCTGAGCGCTACTCATGGTGCATCCCACAACCATTTGACACGGACCAAGGAAGGAGCGTGCAACATGTGATATGGTCAGGGAGCAAGACATGCGCACAAGGCCCCAATGCTCAGCTCACCTTGTGAGCTGAGCATCCCCCTGGGAGCAACACCCATGGGCCAAAATTCAATTAAAATTCCTTTTGAACTCAACTCTTCACCAATTGAACCAAGGCCATCTAGACCCACTCTTCCTCAAATCCAAAGAAAGCTAAGCCCATTATCATCACTCAAAGGCACAAGGATCAACTAGATTAGGATTTTCATTTTAATTGTAATTTGTTTTAATTTCATTTTCATTCTCACTTTGTAAAGCCTATATAAGGCATCATTTCATCTTTGTAAAGGGGGAGCTCGATTAGAAAAGACGCTAACTCCAATAGGGAGTTTGGCACTCTTTAGTTTTCATTTTGCTTTCTATCTTAGTTTTCTTTTCTGTTTTGAAATTTTAGATTGAGATTGGAAGGAATTCTGTTTTCATTCTCCAGCTGCAACTTCTCTTGTTCTTTTCTTCTGTAATTTACTTTTCCATTTTCATTTTGCAATTGTTCTTGTTGGATCAAGGAAGGATTTGAGATCTAGACTTGTTTTCTAGTCTCTTCCACTCTTGAGATCTTCAACATCTTTTAAATTGCTGCAAATTAAGCATTGCTTTTCTGTCTTTAAAATTCTTCAAGGCATTTTACTCTTCTGTTTAGATCTGTTGCATGATTTTGCATCTTTCACTTCTCTATTTGATTGCTATTTACACTTTCCTGTTGAATTTTAATTTCCAGCACCCACTCCCCTTTATATTTCATGCAATTTACATTTCTTGTCATTTAAGATTCTTGTAATTTACATTTTTTGCTCTTTAAGTTTCTGTCCAATTTACTTTCTGCAATTTATAATTTCTTGTCATTTACTTTCTGCTGCTTCAATTGTCACTCAAATCACTCAATGTTAGCTTGACTAAACTAATCACCCACTAAAGTTGCTTGATCCATCAATCCCTGTGGGATCGACCTCACTCTAAGTGAGTTTTACTACTTGATACGACCCGGTACACTTGCCGGTAAGTTTTAGGTGTTTTGGAAATTCATTTTTCCAAAAAAATACCATCAGCTTGGTTGAGACGTCTATAGTCAATGCAAATCCTCCATGAATTCTGCACTCTAGTTGTCAGGAGCTCTCCATGCTCATTCTTTATTGTTCTGACTCCAGACTTTTTGGGAACCACTTGTACTGGACTGATCCATTCACTGTCTGAGATGGGGTAAATGATATCTGCTTCAAGTAGACTGGTCACTTCTTTCTTGACAACTTCTAAGATGGTGGGATTCAATCTTCTTTGAGGCTGATGGATTGGTTTTGATTCCTCTTCTAAATATATTATGTGCTCACAAACTTGAGGACTGATGCCTACTATTTTTGCCAAGCTCCATCCAATTTCTATCTTATGTTTTCTCAGCACATTGAGCAGTTGCTCTTCTTGTTGAGAAGTGAGTTCCCTTGCAATGATAATTGGGAACTTCTGATTATCCTCAAGGTAAGCATACTTGAGGTGTGGAGGAAGGGACTTTAATTCCAATTTCTGCTCATGGCTAGGCTCTGGATCATTCAGGGCTAGTGATAATTGCAAAGTGTCCATATTGTGTTCAAAGGGTGTCCCCACACTTGGACCTTGCTCCATGTGCTTCTCTTCTATTTCTTCTTGGTGAACTTCAGCTACAGTTTCATCAATGATGTCACACTGAAAGATAGAATGATCTTCCAGAGGGTGCTTCATAGCTTCATTTAAACTGAAACTCACTGCTCTGCCATCTATCTCAAAGGAATAAGTTCCTGAGAATGCATCCAGCTTGAACTTTGAAGTCTTCAGGAATGGTCTTCCAAGTAGGATTGATGATGGTCTTCCTGAGTCATTAGGGGGCATTTCCAGGATATAGAAGTCAATAGGAAATGTGAGCCCCTTAATGCTCACTAATACATCTTCAGCAATTCCAACTACTGTAATAATGCTTTTATCTGCTAACACAAAATGAGCTACCGACCCTTTTAAGGGAGGGAGCCTCAAGGTATCATATATAGACAATGGAATTATACTAACACACGCTCCTAAGTCACACATGCAAGCAGAAAATATTACACCTCCAATGGTACAGTTAACCATACATGGACCTGGATCACTACATTTTTCAGGTATACCTCCCATTGAAGCAGATATAGAACTATCTAAAGGAATAGTTTCTAACTCATTAATTTTATCTTTATGAATGCATAAATCCTTTAGAAACTTTGCGTATTTAGGTACCTACTGAATGACATCAAAAAGGGGAACAGTTACCTCAAACTTTTTGAATATTTCTACCACTTTGGGATCAAGTTCCATCTGTTTCCTGAATTTCTTTGCAAGGTGTGGAAATGGGATAGGGATGACGTCTTGTATAGCTTCATCTTCCTTTGGTTCTCCGTTCCTTGGTTGAACTGCTTCTTCTTCAACTATGTCTTGTACGTCCTCTTCCTCTTCAGCATCTTCCACTTCCACCACATTCTCAGTTGGGGCGTGTTCTGGTGGGCTTGGCTCCTCATGGTTCCTCTCTTGCAGTGTGGTTCAGACCTCAAGGTGATGGCATTGATGCCACCTTTGGGATTAGGTAGGGGTCGAGAAGGAATTCCACTAGAGCTTGAGAGTTGGTTGGTGGAATTAGGTAATGAATCTATCCTGGAGGCGAGAGCTTGTAGAGTGGCATTCAGACCATTTAAAGTAGAGTTCAACTGCGTCTGCATGTCTTGTTGTCCTTGTGCAAAAGAACGAAGCATCTCATCATTTGATGAGGAATTAGGATATGTGATCTGAGGAACTTGTTGTTGGTTATGCTGGGATCCTTGAGATTGTCTTAGGTGAGGTGCTCTGTAAGGCTTGTTCTGATTCTGCTGTCTATTGTTGTTATTCCACCTCTGGTTTCCATTGTTATCTCTGCCTCTTCTGTTATAGTTATCCCTCCAGCCATGGCTGGAATTATCTCTCCAACCCTGGTTGGAGTTGTCCTAACATCCTTGGTTATAGCTTCCACCTGGGTTGTAATTACAGCCTTGCTGATTGTATCCTTGATTCGGGCAGTCATAAAAGTTATGAGTACCTGCCACAGTGTTGTCTTCTTGTTGGAGCTGCGGACATTCATCAGTATAATGACTATAATCAGCACAGATTCCACATACTCTCTGTGGGACTAACTGTTGGCTCTGTTGTGGTGGGTGAGGCTGATCTTGTTATTGTTGGTTCAACTGCATTTGCTTCAGTAGGTTAGTCATTTCACATATACTCTGCATAAGAGCAGTAGTTTCAATGCTAGAGGAAACCTCTGCAACAACTTTTGAGTGGCTGTGCCTGTGCCTGTGATTTCTAGTAGACTCAGCTAAGTCGCTGATCAGTTGCCATGCTTCATCTGCAGTCTTGTACTTTTTCATAGAACCATTACTAGCACTATCCAGTGTAGTTTTATCCTGAGGCTTCATGCCTTGTATGAAGTAGCTGATCAACACCAGTCTATCAATCATGTGATGGGGGCATGCATCTAGAAGGTTCTCAAAGCGCTCCCAGTACTCATAAAGAGTCTCTGATTCTCCTTGAACAATGCAGGAGATCTCTTTCCTCAGTCTGTCTATGACTTCAGCTGGAAAGTATTTTTCCAAAAATTCTCTCCTGAGCGTATCCCAGTTGGTAACAATTGCTTTAGGTTGGGAGTAGTACCACTCCCTCGCCTTTCCCTCAAGAGAAAACGGGAATGCGGTTAACAGAATAGAAGTTTCATCTGCACCATTACACCTAACAGTAGAACAGGATGTCTGGAAATCCCTTAGGTACTTGATAGGCTCTGGATAGGCTCTTGAATAGATTAGTGCAATTTTTAGTTCAAAATCTGCAGCCAGAGTTGGATGATGCACTTGATATGGCTGCAGTGTAAAATCTGCAGCCTCCTGGAGAGTAATCCTCCTAGGTGCTGCCATTCTATCTGCACGTGAATTAACTGAATCAGTAGTAAAGGAGCTTGTTTCGCTCTTAGATGGAAGTTCAGATTTGCCCTCAGATGAGACTGGTGAATTGATAACAATCACTTCACCACCTAAGAGGCTATTCTGCGTCGAGCTCGCATAATACGTGAAAGAGTTCTTTCAATTTCAGGATCAAATGCAGCTAAGCTCGGATCAGGCAGTAAACGCGTCATTCAATGAGAAAAACATATAGCTCATGGTAAAAATAAAAAAAATAAAATACGCAAATAAAATAAAATATGTACACTAATTAATAATTCAGTACACAATTGCAACCCCCCGGCAACGGCGCCAAAAATTGACGTGAAGGCAGAAGTCGGCTAATTAAGAAATCAATATAGAGAATGCGTTGAGAGTATAGTTCTTAACTAGCTAAGATCCGCCTTGTTAATTCAGAAAATTTGTCACAAAATTCAGAAATAATAAGACTGGGAGTATGAGTCCCAGGTCGTCTCCCAACGAGTTGTAGGAAAGGGTGCTAACTTATTAATCAGGAATGTTCATGAGAGTTTGAGTTTGGATAATGAGCAATTAAATAATTATAAATTAAAGCAATAAAACTAAGAATGATTATTAATATTCTAATAAAAAGCCTTGACTGGATGAATGATTAATTGGAAGTTCTATCCTTGTTGGAATCTCTTAAGTGTAATATCAAAAAGGTTGTTGTTTTCACTTAGTTAACCCTTACTAAATAAAGGAAAGTCAAGTGATTGAGCTAATCCTTATTCGCAAATCCTAGTCCTCTCCCTTGGGAAGGTCTAGCGTTAGTAAATACAGAACTAGCCAACAACTTTCAATTTAATCAGCAGTTAAGCCTTCCAACTCAAGTATCTCCTTTTAATCAACCCCCATGTCAAGTATGGAATCTACTCCATTGACATGAATATAATACTCAGAAAAATATAAGAAGACATAATAAATTAATTAAAGATAAAATAATCCATGAAAATAATCCAATTAGAACTCTAAATAAAGTAAATAAGGATATGGAAGAATAAGGGACAAAGTAAACAAACTAGAATAATATCTTCAACGGAGGTGATGACTCTTCAATATCCAAAAGTAAAAGCAATAAACTGGGAATATAAAGAGAACCTAGAGGAAGAGTAATTCACTCTAGATTCAGATCTAAAACTAAAAGTAATCCTAATATGAATGAATGTGTATCTCCGTCTATATGTGTGTTGAGTTTCTGCATGTTCCCTGGCTTTATTCTGTGTTTCTGAGCTGAAAACTGGGTCCAAACGCGGCCCGAAATCGCCCCCAGCATTTTCTGTTATTTCTGCAGATCACGCAGGTCATGCGTACGCGTCATCCACGCGATCGCGTCATTCATGTAGACTCCAATCCACGCGTACGCGTCAGTCACGCGCTCGCGTTGCTGCGATTTTCTCCATTTCGCGTGCTTGCGTGAGCCATGCGCGTGTGTCAGTGTTCGCTTGTGATCTCCTTAGTTTCTTGTGTTCCTTCCATTTTCGCAGGCTTCCTCTCCACTTTCTAAGCCATTCCTGCCCTATGAAGCCTGAAACACTTAACACACGGATCACGGCATCGAATGGTATAAAGGAGAATTAAAATATACTAATTAAAGATCTCTAGGAAGCAAGTTTTCAACCATAAAACAGTATTAGGAAGGAATTATAAAATCATGCAATTAGTATGAATAAGTGGGTAAAGATTTGATGAAACCATTCAATTAAACACAAGATAAACCATAAAATAGTGGTTTATCATCCACTAACATACAGCTTGCCATGGAAGGGAGCACGCATGATTGGATGAAGACAATAGGAAAGCAGAGGTTCAGAAGCAATAAAGCATCTCCAAACGCTTATCTAAAATTCCCACTAATGAATTACATAAGTATCTTTAATTTAATTTACGTTTTATTTATCTTTCAATTATCAAAACTCATAACCAATTGAATCCGCCTGACTAAGATTTACAGGATGACCATAGCTTGCTTCAAGCCGGCAATCTCTGTGGGATCGACCCTTACTCGGATAAGTTTTTATTACATGGACAACCTAGTGCACTTGCTGGTTAGTTGTACCGGAGTTGTGAAAAGTGTGATCACAATTCCGTGCACCATGTTTTTGGCGCCGTTGCCGGGGATTGTTCGAGTTTGAACAACTGACGGTTAATCTTGTTGCTTAGATTAGGTAATTTTATTTTATGTTTTAGCTTTTTATTTTTATTTTTGAAAAAAAATACAAAAAAAATTAATTAATAAAATCATAAAACCAAAAAATTGTGTATCTTGTTTGAGTCTAGTGTCAAATTTTAAGTTTGGTGTCAACTGCATATTTTTAATTTTTCTTAGATTTTCAAAAATTCATGCATTGTGTTCTTCTTTGATCTTCAAGTTGTTCTTGATGATTTTCCTTGTTTGATCTTTAATTTTTCTTGTTTTGTATCTTTTCTTATTTTTCATATGCATTTTCGAATTGTTAGTGTCCCTAGCACAAAAGTTCTTAAGTTTGGTGTCTTGCATGTCTTTTTTTTCTTAAAAAATTTCAAAAATATGTTCTTGATGTTCATCATGATCTTCAAAGTGTTCATGGTGTTCATCTTGACATTCAAAGTGTTCTTGCATGCATTATTTGTTTTGATCCTAAATTTTTATGTTTTGTTTCATTTTGTTATTTTTCTCTCTCCTCATTAAGAATTCAAAAGTCAAAAAAATATCTTTTCCTTATTCTTCTCATAATTTTCGAAATTTTGAGTTGACTTGGTCAAAAGTTTTTAAAATTTAGTTGTTTCTTGTTAGTCAAGTCAAAATTTCAATTTAAAAACTTTATCTTTTCAAATCTTTTTCAAAATCAATTCTTTTTCATTTTTTTATGATTTTCGAATTTCATTCTTAAAAGTTTTCAAAATCTTTTTCATTTTTCTTTTAATGTTTTCAAAAATTTTAAGACTAATTTTTCAAAATCTTTTTCTTAATTTTATTTCATATTTTCAAAAATCCTTGCTAACAATTAATGTTTTGATTCAAAAATTTCAAGTTTGTTACTTTCTTGTTAAGAAAGGTTAAATCCTTAAATTCTGGAATCATATCTTTTAGTTTCTTGTTAGTCAAGTCATCAACTTTAATTTTAAAAATCAAATCTTTTTAATTTCTTTTTCAATTCTTTTTCAAAATAAATTTCAATCATATCTTTTTCAACTAGCTACTTGACTTGTTTATTTTAATTTTAAAAAATTTACTATTTCTTATCTTTTTCAAAACCACCTAACTACTTTTCTACTTCTAATTTTCGAAAATCACTAACCACTTTTTCAAAATTCTTTTTAATTAACTAATTGTTTTAAACTCTAATTTTTTTTTATTTCTTTTAATATTTTCGAACACTAACTAAATAATTAAAATAAAAACAAAAATATTTTTCTTTTATTTTACTTAAAAAATTTCGAATACTCTCTCTCTCATCTCTTTCTATTTATTTATTTAATTACTAACACTTCTCTTCTACTCATAATTCGAAGCCCTCTCTCTTCTCTCTGTTTGAATTACTCATATCCTCTCTCTTCTCATTCTTCTATTCTTCTATTCTTCTACTCACATAAAGGAATCTCTATACTGTGACATAGAGGATTCCTCTTCTCTCTTTGTTTTCTTCTTTTTCATATGAGCAGGAAGAAGGATAAGGACATCCTTGTTGAAGCTGATCCTGAACCTGAAAGGACTCCGAAGAGGAAGCTAAGAGAAGCTAAAGCACAACACTCTGGAGAGGACCTTACAGAAAATTTCGAAAAAGAAGCAGACATGGTAGCCGAACCCAACAACAATGCTAGAGATGCAAGGAAGATGCTTGGTGACTTTACTGCACCAACTTCCAACTTCTATGGAAGAAGCATCTCAATTCCTGCAATTGGAGCAAACAACTTTGAGCTTAAGCCTCAATTAGTTTCTCTAATGCAGCAGAATTGCAAGTTTCATGAAATTCTATTGGAAGATCCTCATCAGTTCTTAGCCGAATTCTTGCAAATCTGTGACACTGTTAAGAGCAATGGGGTTGATTCTGAGGTCTACAGACTTATGCTTTTCCCCTTTGCTGTAAGAGACAGAGCTAGGATATGGTTGGACTCATAACCTAGAGAAAGCCTGAACTTTTGGGAAAAGTTGGTCAATGCTTTCTTGGTCAAATTCTTTCCACCTCAAACTATGAGCAAGCTTAGAGTGGAAGTCTAAACCTTCAGACAGAAGGAAGGTGAATCCCTCTATGAAGCTTGGGAAAGATACAAGCAATCGATCAGAAGGTTTCCTTTTGACATGCTTTCAGAATGGAGCATCTTATGTATATTCTATGATAGTCTGTCTGAATTGTTCAAGATGTCATTGGACCACTCTGCTGGTGGATCTCTTCATCTGAAGAAAACACCTGCAGAAGCCCAGGAACTCATTGAAATGGTTGCAAATAACCAGTTCATGTATACTTCTGAAAGAAATCCTGTGACTAATGGGATGACTCAGAAGAAAGGAGTTCTTGAGATTGATATTCTAAATGCCATATTGGCTCAGAATAAAATATTGACTCAGCAAGTCAATATGATTTCTCAGAATCTGACTGGAATGTAAGCTGCATCTGGCAGTACTAAAGAAGCCTCCTCTGAAGGAGAAATTTATGACCCTAAGAATCCTGCAATGGAAGAGGTGAATTACATGGGAGAATCCTATGGAAACACCTATAATCCTTCATGGAGAAATCATCCAAATTTCTCATGGAAGGATCAACAGAAGCCTCAACAAGGCTTCAATAATAATAATGGTGGGCGAAATAGGTTTGGCAATAGCAAGCCTTTTCCATCATCTTCTCAGCAACAGACAGAGAATTCTAAGCAGAGCCTATCTGACTTAGCAACCATAGTCTCTGATCTATCTAAGACCAGTCTTAGTTTCATGACTGAAACAAGGTCCTCCATCAGAAATTTGGAGGCACAAGTGGGTCAGCTGAGTAAAAGAGTTACTGAAATCCCTCCTAGTACTCTCCTAAGTAATAGAGAAGAGAATCCAAAGAGAGAGTGCAAGGCCATCAATATATCCAAAGTGGCCGAACCTATAGAGGAGGAAGAGGCAGTGATTTCCAGTGAGGAAGACCTCAATGGACGTCCACTGACCACTAAGGAGTTTCCTAATGTGGAACCAAAGGGATCTGAGGCTCATACAGAGACCATAGAGATTTCACTGAACTTACTGTTGCCATTCATGAGCTCTGGTGAGTATTCTTCCTCTGAAGAGGATGAAGATATTATTGAAGAGCAAGTTGCTCAGTATCTAGGAGCAATCATGAAGCTGAATGCCAAGTTATTTGGTAATAAGACTTGGGAGGATGAACCTCCATTGCTCATCAATGAACCGAATACCTTGGTTCAGCAGAAATTACCTCAGAAGAAACCAGATCCCAGAAGATTCTTAATACCTTGTACCATAGGCACCATGACCTTTGAGAAGGCTCTGTGTGACCTGGGGTCAGGTATAAACCTCATGCCACTCTCTGTAATGGAGAAACTAGGGATCTTTGAGGTACAAGCTACAAGAATCTCACTAGAGATGGCAGACAAATCAATGAAACAGGCTTATGGACTTGTAGAGGATGTCTTAGTGAAAGTTGAAGGCCTTTACATCCCTAATGACTTCATAATCCTAGACACTGGAAAAAATGAGGATGAATCCATCATCCTTAGAAGACCCTTCCTAGCCACAGTAAGGGCTGTGATTGATGTGGACAGAGGAGAGTTAGTCCTGCAACTGAATGAGGACTACCTTGTGTTTAAGGCTCAAGGATCTTCCCCTGTAACCATGGAGAAGAAGCATGAAAAGCTTCTCTCAATACAGAGTCAAACAGAGCCCCCCACTCATCTTCTAAGTTTGGTGTTGGGAGGCCACCATTAAGCTCTGAGTCTCTATAAAGCTCTCTAAGAGCTCACTATCAAGCTATTGACATTAAAGAAGCGTTTATTGGAAGGCAACCCAATGTTATTTAATTATATTTATTTTTTATAGACATTTGTTTTCTATTGCCATGTTTTGTTTTCTTTAGGTTGATGATCACGTGGAGTCATAAAAACAGCTGCAGAATTAAAGCGGAATAATAAACAGCATCAAAAATAGCACACCCTGGAGGACAGGCTTACTGGCATTTAAGGATAGCAGAATGGGTGTTTAACGCCTAGTCTGGCAGCATTCTGGGAGTTAAACGCCAGAATTGGCAGATAGACTGGCATTTAACGCCAGAAAAGGGTGTCTGGCTGGCGTTAAACGCCAGATAGGGGCATCAGCCTGGCATTTAACGCCAGGAAAGGCAGCAGAGCTGGCGTTAAATGCCAGAAATGGCACACAGAGGGCGTTTAAATGCCAGAAAGGTGCAGGAACCAGAATTCCTTGATACCTCAGGATCTGTGAACCCCACAGGATCCCCACTTACCCCAACTCTTTTTCCCTCCTTTTCACACATTTCCATAACACTCTTCCCCAAAATAACCTCCACCAATCACCTCTATTTTTCCTCCAAAACCATCATACAACCCACCTACCCCCACCCATTCTAATTCAAACCATCTCCCTCCCAAACCCAACCCCTATTACAAGAATTCCCTCTCCACTCCACTCCTATATAAGCCCCTCATCACTCCTTCATTTTCACACAGCATAACCACCTAAAAACCCCCTTGGCCGAACCATTCACACACCTCTATCTCTTCTTCCTCTAATCCTTTCTTTCTTCTTTTACTCGAGAACGAGCAAACCTTTTAAGTTTGGTGTGGACAAAAGCTCTGCTTTTTATTTTTCCATAACCATTAAGGGCACCTAAGGTTGGAGAAACCTTTAGGAAGAGGAAAGGGAAGGCAGTTGCTTCCAACTCTGAGTCATGGGAGATGGAGAGATTCATCTCAAAAGCCCATCACTAGAAAGAGGATGGAGCAAACAAGAGAGCCCACTTATGGACCTCAACAAGAGCATAAGGAAGTCCCTCATCAAGAAATTCCTGAGATGCCTCAAGGGATGCATTTCCCTCCACACAACTATTGGGAGCAACTCAACACCTCTTTAGGAGAATTGAGTTCCAACATGGAGCAACTAAGAATGGAGCACCAAGAGCACTCCATCATCCTCCATGAAATCAGAGAGGACCAAAAGGCCATTAGAGAGGAGCAACAAAGGCAAGGAAGAGACATAGAGGAGCTCAAGAACTCCATTGGTTCTTCAAGAGGAAGAAGAAGCCACCATCACTAAGGTGGACCCGTTCCTTAATCTCCTTATTTATTTTCTTTTCTATTTTTGGTTTTTATGCTTTATGTTTTGACTATGTTTGTGTCTTCATTACATGATCATTAGTGTTTAGCGTCTATGTCTTAAAGCTATGAATGTTCCTTGAATCTTTCACCTTTCTTAAATGAAAAATGTTTTCTGAAAAAGAAAAAGAAGTACATAAATTTCAAATTCTATCTTGAAAATAGTTTAATTATTTTGATGTGGTGGCAATACTTTTTGTTTTCTGAATGAATGCTTGAACAGTGCATATTTTTTATAGTGAAGTTTATGAATGTTAAAATTGTTGGCTCTTGAAAGAATAATGAAAAAAAGAGAAATGTTATTGATAATCTGAAAAATCATAAAATTGATTCTTGAAGCAAGAAAAAGCAGTGAAAAACACAAAGCATGCGAAGAAAAAAATGGCAAAAAATAAAGAAAAAGAAAGAAAATGAAAAATCAAGCAGAAAAAGCCAATAGCTCTTTAAACCAAAAGGCAAGAGCAAAAAGCCAATAACCCTTTAAACTAAAAGGCAAGGGTAAAAAGGATCCAAGGCTTTGAGCATTAATGGATAGGAGGGCCCAAAAGGAATAAAATCCTGGCCTAAGCGGCTAAATCAAGCTGTCCCTAACCATGTGCTTGTGTCATGAAGGTCCAAGTGAAAAGCTTGAGATTGAGTGGTTAAAGTCGTGATCCAAAGTAAAAAAAGTGTGCTTAATAACTCTGGGCACCTCTAACTTGGGACTCTAGCAAAGCTGAGTCACAATCTGAAAAGGTTCACCCAGTTATGTGTATGTGGCATTTATATATGCGGTGGTAATACTGGAAAACAAGATGCTTAGGGTCATGGCCAAGACTCATAAAGTAGCTGTGTTTAAGAATCAACATACTAAACTAGGAGAATCAATAACACTATCTGAATTATGAGTTCCTATGGATGCCAATCATTCTGAACTTCAAAAGATAAAGTGAGATGCCAAAACTGTTCAGAAGCAAAAAGCTACTAGTCCCGCTCATCTAATTGGAACTAAGCTTCATTAATATTTTGAAATTTATTGTATATTCTCTTCTTTTTATCCTATTTATTTTTGGTTGCTTGGGGACAAGCAATAATTTAAGTTTGGTGTTATGATGAGCGGATAATTTATACGCTTTTTGGCAATGTTTTTACATAGTTTTTAATATGTTTTAGTTACTTTTTATTATATTTTTATTAGTTTTTATGCAAAAATTACATTTCTGGACTTTACTATGAGTTTGTATATTTTTTTGTAATTTTAGGTATTTTCTGGCTGAAATTGAGGGATCCGAGCAAAAGTCTGATTCAGAAGCTGAGAAAGGACTGCAGATGCTGTTGGATTCTGACCCTCCTGCACTCGAAGTGGATTTTTTGGAGCTACAGAAGCCCGATTGGCACACTCTCAAAAGTGTTGGAAAGTAGACATCTTGGGCTTTCCATAAATATATGATAGTCTATACTTTTCCTGAGATTTGATGGCCCAAACTGGCATTCAATGCCAGCCAGAGACCCTTTTCTGGCATAAAACGCCGGAACTGGCACCAAAACTGGAGTTAAACGCCAAAACTGGCATCCAAGCTGGCGTTTAACTCTATAAAAGTCCTATGCACGTGTAAAGCTCAATCCTCAGCCCAAGCACACACCAAGTGGGCCCCAGAAGTGTATTTCTGCACTATCTGCACTTAGTTACTCAATTTCTGTAATCCTTAGTAACTAGTTTAGTATAAATACTAATCTTTCCTATTGTATTCGGACTTTTTTTTATCACTTTTATCATCTTATTCCATTTTTCACATTTGGGGAGGCTGGCCATTCGGCCATGCCTAGACCTTTTTTCTCTTATATATTTTCCAACGGTGGAGTTTCTACACCTCATAGATTAAGGTGCGGAGCTCTGCTGTTCTTCATGAGTTAATGCAAGTACTATTGTTTCTCTTTCAATTCACGCTTACTTCTTCTCCAAGATATACTCTCTACTTAATTCAGTTAAGTCAGAATGAAGGGGTGACCCGTGACAATCACCCACTATCTTCGTTACTCGCTTAGCCAAGATCTGCGTGCCTGACAACACAAGCGGTCTACATGATGTTAAACGTAGTCATTGGATGACAGCCGGAGTATAGTCTCTTGGGTCTCTGATCCACGGATTTGACTTGCCTCTCTTGACAACAGAGCATTCGAATCTATGAGATTAGAACCTTCGTGGTAGAGGCTAGAACCAATTGGCAGCATTCTTGAGATTCGGAAAGTCTAAACCTTGTTTGTGGTATTTCGTGTAGGATCTGGGATGGGATGACTGTGACGAGCTTAAAACTCACGAATGTTGGGCGCAGTGAGAGTGTGCAAAAGGATAGAGAGATCCTATTCCGACACAAGTGAGAACCGACAAATGATTAGTCGTGCAGTAGCTGTGCCTGGTATTTTTCATTCGAGACGAGAGATCCAACAGTTGATTAGCCGTACAAAAACCGTACCTGGACCATTTTCACTGAAAGGACGGATGGTAGCCATTGACAACGGTGATCTACCAATCTACAGCTTGCCATGGAAGGGAGCACGCATGATTGGATGAAGACAAGAGGAAAGCAGAGGTTTAGAAGCAACAAAGCATCTCCAAACGCTTATTTGAAATTCCCACCAATGAATTACATAAGTATCTTTAATTTAATTTACGTTTTATTTATCTTTTAATTATCAAAACTCATAACCAATTGAATCCGCCTGACTAAGATTACAGGATGACCATAGCTTGCTTCAAGCCGGCAATCTCCGTGGGATCGACCCTTACTCGCGTAAGGTTTTATTACTTGGACGACCCAGTGCACTTGCTAGTTAGTTGTTCCGGAGTTGTGAAAAATGTGATCACAATTCTGTGCACCATCGACCCATGGTATGAACATTATCCTTCATAGCAAATGGGAAGAGCATTAGGTTATAAACTTCAGGATTCACTCCATTAGTTTTTACAGTATTACAAATCTGCAGGAAATTGTCGATGAATAGATTTGGATCTTCCTGCGGAAGCCCATGAAACTGACAATTTTGTTGCACCAGAGTAATCAATTGTCACTTTAGCTCAAAATTGTTTGCTCCAATAGGGGGTACAACAATACTCTTCCCATAGAAATCAGGAGTGGGAGTAGTGTATGAGCTCATGGTCCTTCTAGGTTGTTCAATTCCATTCAGATCCATGGTGAGCTCCTTCCTATTTCTGCACACATACATAGAAAACAAAGAAAAGTGAGAATCTCTACATCAGAGTGTAGAGAATTCCCAGTGAGGTATCCTATGTAAAAAAATAAAATAAAATAAAATGAACCAAACAACTAGAGCAAAGAATTCAAAGATCGCTAAGCAACAATGGAACACAAATTTTGAAATTAATAAAAAAATCAACAGGAAAAATAAAATAACTAGGGGACACCAAAGTTAATTTTAGAAATTAAGGAAAATTAGACTAAACCAAATTCAAAAATTAAAAGAGAAATAAACAAACAAAACTAAAGAAAAATCAAGGAAAAATTTTAAAATAAAAATAAACTAAATTTTCGAAAATTAAAGAAAAAAATAAATAAAAATCAAAGAGATAAAAACGCCTAATCTAAGTAATCAGACAACGGGTAGTTGTCAATCACCGTCAGTCCCCGGAAATGGTGTAAAAAACATGGTGCAAAATTTGAGAATATCCATAACTGAACCGGCAAATGTACTGGGTCGTCCAAGTAATACCTCAGGTAAGTGAATGTCGATCCCACAATGACTGAGGAACTGAGCAAGATTGGTAAACTAATTAGCTTAGTCAGGAAAACAGAAAAGTTAGTTGTGTCTAATTTTAAAAGCATTAAACAATAAATAAAGGGTAAAGAAGGTAAACAATGTGTTTGGTGTAGAAATCAATGAGATAAACAATTAAGGTATCGAAGATGTTTACTTTTTTGGATCAAGTTTTCTTACCAACTATTTTAATCATGCAAGACTCATTTCATGGCAAACTGTAATTGACTAAACCCTAATCTCTTAGTGATTTAGTCTCCTCTAACCTTCATCAATTGCCAATCTCTTAGTCACTTAATTCCAATTAGAGGATTAAGTTCCAATCTAGTTTACGGCCACAAAAACCCTAATTATCCAAAGCTAAACCGATTATATGTCACATATCCATATTAGTTCAAGTAATTAGCAATTTAAAAGGAACTTACTTTCAAGCTGTGTCCAGGTGAGAGACCTCTTCCGAGGGTCACAAGAACACATCTAGAATAAGGTTCATACTCTGGTTTCACCCAGATTCATAAAATTAAGAACGAAAGTAATCCTTGAAACTGAATCATTACAATAATTAAAATAGAAAAGTAATAGTCTTAATCCATAGAAATAAATAGAGCTCGTAACCTTAACCAAGGAGGTTTAGTGGCTCATGACTTACAGAGAAAACAAGAGTTCTGAAAAATGCAAAAGAGAGCGGAAGTGAGAAGATCTCCCTAAAGGGTTAATCTTTTCCCTTTTATATCTAACCTAATTTGATTTGAAACTAAAATAAAATATTCAATCCTAGATCTAAAAGATTTGTTTGTAAATAAAAATAACAAAAATAAAAGATACAATAATAATTAAAAGCTAAATCTAGCTAAATATGCTCCTTTGGATGAGGTTGACCTGCACTACTGGCGTTTAGCGCCAAAATTGGCATTCAGCGCCAGAATTGGTGTAACACCCTAACTTTTAGCACCTCATGGTCTTACTAAAAGCTCAGGCGTTACTTACCTCTAAACCTTTTTATTCTATACTATTTTTATTTAATATTAATATAAAACATTAATCAAGTAATTCAAAGGAGACTTTATTTTAAACCACTTAATCACAAAAAACATATATTCACATGGCAATATATACATAGACTTACTCAAAGATCCTCAAATACAATTCTTACCCCTCTAAAAACTAAAATAATAAATGACGTGGGAAAAATAAAATCTAAGAACTCAACTCGTAAATATAATCTTCTATGCTCCTGTAGCTCCACACTAAACCTTTGCACCTGTAGCTGAAAGGGGTGGAAATAGGGGTAAGAACTGGGGAGTTCTTAGTAGGGTCGGGATAAAAGTTAAGTTCGTTTTAATATTATTAACCAACCGCAACTAACAGCAGAACACATATAAGCATAAAGAATAAAAGAACACATAAGCCAATCAGTCATGCATCACACACACACAATCACAGAGTTACATAGCACAAAGATATGTGCAAAGAAGCATGATGCATGTCTAGTCCTATACAGGCCATGAGCTCATGTGTCAGTTTATTGCCCGATTCTCGGCACTGGTCCTGAGATAAGTGTTTCGTACCACCGTCCTTATCTCAGCCAACATCCCCTCCATGAGCGTTACGTAGCACCATCCTCATGGAAAAACCTTTCTTCCGGTCTCCAGTGAGCGTTACGCATCGCCGTCCTCACTGCGCCGTACTTATAGTATCAAGTGAGCGTTACTTATCGCCGTCCCCACTATACGCTTGGCACTTAGGCCCAAACAGCATTCAATTTCTTTTTAATTTTTGCTCTCTACTCTACTGCAGTAGAGATCCCTTTAGTTAATACATTCTTCCATTCCTACTCTCTACTTTCCAGTGGCAGAGGTTCTTTATATTCTTTTAATTCTTTTGTTCTCGGTTATTTATTGAATTATGTTTTCACTAAACTCAGTAACCTTTGTCTAAGTTTGGCTTCCAGTGTCATAACCTCTGTAAGCAACCTCTGTCTTATAGGTGCGACTCTCTTGAGCCGATATATGCAAACATAACCTCCGTAAGCAACCTCTGTCTTACAGGTGAGGCTTTCTCTAGCCAATGTATGTATTGCTAACCTCTGTAAGCAACTTCTGTCTTACAGGTACGACCATCCCCTGGATTGGCCGAAGTATCTCTGGAAGCAAATCTTAGTGGATTCACCACCATATCTCTACTTATCTCATTTTCTTTTCTTTCCTTCTTTCTTTTCTGTTCTCTGCTCTCCTGTGGCAGAGGTTTCTTTAATATTTTTCTTTCCTTTTCTTTTCTTTCTTCTTCTTCTTTTCTTTCCTATTATTCCATAATATAAATTATTTTCACATTATTCCCTTTCCTCTCCCTAAGTGTCTTATAAAAAAGAATTATAAAGTTCTTTAATTAAGTCTGCGTTTTCTAAAACTTTTAGGATTACTTTGCTTGCTTGCTTACTCTTTCATATTATACATTATAATATTCTTACAAAATAATATCTTTGATAAATACTAATTATAATAATAATTTATTCTAATAAATGAATAATTTTAACGAAGTATTTAAAATAATATTTATAATCTTCTTTAAAACTTAGTTTATAAAATCTTATTTTTAAACTTTTATTAATTACTTTCTAAATCAGGAACTATTTAATATTCTATTTTTAACTTCAATATTTTATAAAATTATATTTGAAACCCTTAGCCCTTTCCTTTCAAAATATTACTTATATTTTAATCCGTTCTCGAGTTTCTCGATTACTGATTCCTCATAACATTTAATTTAATCCCTCGACCATCAAATCTTACCAAATTTATACTTTTATCCTCAATGATATTTCGGCCCAAAATTCACCAAAACCGTTCAAATATAGCTGAGCCAACAAATCACAATCAACAACAACAATTCAACAAAAACTCATTCAAACTCAAACAATAATCAACCAAATCAACATTCACTTATCAAATTCATATCTAATTATTATAAAGTTATCAAAACCTACCTCCGTACAAAAAAAAACAACGGAAGCTCCGGAGAAATTTTCTGACCGAGTCATTGAAGAAGAAAATGTCAGAAATTGCTTGTATCTCCTAGAACTCCAATTGGCCGAACTCAAAAGAAAGGGGAGCTACGTCACCGCCAACTTTCATCAAGCAAAAATGACACCAATACGAAGAGAAGGAAGATACGAACACTTTTATTGGATTAGATTTTTTATTGGAGATACGGATCTCAAGAAATCGAGGTCGGAAGCACCACGGTCATGAAGGTTCTCACGCTCCTCTCTCTCTATTCTCTTTCTTTTTTTTCTTTCTTATAGCATTAAAAATGAATGAATGATGATGATTAAATGAGTTTTGATGAAGTGAATGTGTGTTGTCAAGGTTATATATATATTTATATATTGAAGCCACGTTTTTGGCTTTCCTTATCTTTACTATGTATATATATAATGAATATATACAATGGCATATATGTATAATAATGGCCTTCGGCCACTTTCTTTTCCTTTTTTTTTAGTAATAATAATAATAATAATAACAATAATAATAATAATAATAATAATAATAATAATAATAATTAATTTAATTTGTATTTTATCAAATTATTTTTTGATAAATAATTCAAATTTAACAGAATAAGTAATAATTAAATTAAACTATAATAATCATAAAATTCTTTTTAATAATTTTTATTAAAAATAATTTTCTTAAAAACAAAATCTTAATATAATATAATAACTCATAAATAACTAATTATTTAATTTTTAAAAATTTGGGGTGTTACATTCTACCCCACTTATAAAAGAAAATAGGGTCCACGAAGGGAAGTACAGCTAAACAGAGGTACATAGGGACAATAAGGTTTGGTCGCGGAATAATCAAATCTCATTATGAGAGAATTCGAAGCAAGAATTCCTATGAAGATAATGAAGGAAGAGATGACTCGAGTTTGCGTAGAACGAATGAAGATTATACTTCGGAACCAAGCTAACTTCGTAATCTCTAACGTTCTCAAACTCGGTAATTCGCATTACCTATTACTTCGATTTTGTCCATGATAACCCATTATTGTTTCCGTATACACAAATCATCAGTATTAAGTTGGCCAGACCTAATACCATGAGAAAGGCAACTGTCGACTAACAACATTAATCAATAGACAATCATGCATGTGAAACTCAAACTCCTGTCATTAAAACAAGTCCTTCCACATGACAGACACTCAGAGTATACAGTGAAGCATAGTCAGTCCATTCCCAAGGCTCTAATAGGAACGAACTGCTCTGATACTATAATGTAACTCCCTAACTTTTAGCACCTCATGATCGTACTGAAAGCTCAGGCTTTACTTACCTCTAAACCTTTTTATTCTATACTATTTTTATTTAATATTGAGCCTTCGCAAATACGAACCGAAACTTTAATCAAGAAATTAAAAGAAAACTTTATTTTAAATCACTTAATCATATATATATTCACATAGCAATATATACATAAACTTACTCAAAGATCCTCAAATACAATTCCTAACCCTCTAAAAACTAAAATAATAAATGACGAGGAAAAAATAAAATCTAAGAACTCAACTCGTAAGTATAATCTTCTATGCTCCTGTAGCTCCATAGTAAACCTTCACACCTGTAGCTGAAAGGGGTAGAAATAGGGGGTAAGAACTGGGGAGTTCTTAGTAGGGTCGGGTTAAAAGTTAAGTTCATTTTGCTATTATTAACCAACTGTAACTAACAGTAGAACACATATAAGCATAAATAATAAAAGAACACAGAAGCCAATCAGTCATGCATCACACACACACAATCACAGAGTTACATAGCACAGAGATATGCGCAAACAAGCATGATGCATGTCTAGTGCTATACAGGCCATCAGCTCATGTGTCAGTTTATTTCCCAATTCTCGGCACTGGTCCTGGGATAAGCGTTTCGTACCGCCGTCCTTATCTCAGCCAACATCCCCTCCATGAGGGTAAGTATTGCCGTCCTCATGGGAAAACCTTCCTTCCGGTCTCCAGTGAGCGTTACACATCGCTGTCTTCACTGAGCCGTCCTTATAATATCAAGTGAGAATTACATATCCCCGTCCCCACTAGACACTTGGCACTAAGGCCCAAACAGCATTCAATTTTTTTTAATCTTTGCTCTCTACTCTACGGAGGTAGAGATCCCTTTAGTTAATACATTCTTCCATTCCTGCCCTCTGCTTTCCTATGGCAGAGGTTCTTTAGATTCTTTTAATTCTTTTGTTCTCGGTTATTTATTGAATTATATTTTCACTTAACTCAGCAACCTTTGTCTGAGTTTGGCTTCCAGTGTCATAACCTCTGTAAGCAACCTTTGTCTTACTGGTGCGACTCTCTTGAGCCGATATATGCAAACATAGCCTCCGTAAGCAACCTCTGTCTTACAGGTGAGGCTTTCTCTAGCCAATGTATGTATTGATAACCTCTGTAAACAACTTCTGTCTTACAGGTGTGACCATCCCCTGGATTGGCCGAAGTATCTCTAGAAGCAAATGTTAGTGGATTCACCACCATATCTCTACTTATCTCATTTTCTTTTCTTTCCTTCTTTCTTTTCTTTTCTATTCTTTGCTCTCCTGTGGCAGAGGTTTCTTCAATATTTTTCTTTCCTTTTCTTTTCTTTCTGCTTCTTCTTCTTTTCTTTCCTATTATTCCATAATATAAATTATTTTTGCCTGATTCCCTCGTCTTTCCAAAGTGTCTTATGGAAAAGAATTATAAAATTCTTTAATTAAGTCTGCGTTCTCTAAAGCTTTTAGGATTACTTTGTTTGCTTGCTTACTCATTAATATTACACATTATAATATTCTTACAAAATAATATCTTTCATAAAAATTAATTATAATAATAATTTATTTTAATATAAATGAATAATTTTGAAGAAGTATTTAAAATAATATTTATAATCTTCTTTTAAAACTTAGTTTATAAAATCTTTTTTTTAAACTTTTATTAATTACTGTCTAAATCATGAACTTTTTAATATTCTATTTTTAACTTCAATATTTTATAAAATTATATCTGAAAACCTTAGGCATTTCCTCTCAAAATATTACTTATATTTTAATCCGTTCTTGAGTTTATCGATTACCGATTCTTCGTAACTTTTAATTTAATCCCTCGACCATAAAATCTCACTAAATTTATACTTTATCCTCAAGGATATTCCAGCCCGAAATTTACCAAAACACCCCCAGCTGGCCGTTCATATATAGTCGTACCAACAAATCACAATGAACAACAATAATTCAACATAAACTCATTCAAACTCAAACAATAATCAACCAAATCAACATTCACTTATCAAATTCATATTTAATTATTATAAAGTTACCAAAACCCTACTTTTGTACAAAATGAAAACAACGGAAGCTCTAGAGAAGTTTTCTGACCGAGTCGTTGAAGAAGAAAACGTCAGAAATTGCTTGTACCTCCTAGAACTCTGATTGGCCGAACTCAAAGGGAAGGGGAACTACGTTACCGTCAACTTCTCTCAAGCAAAAATGATGCCAACACGAAGAGGAGAAAGATACGAACACTTTTATTAGATTAGATTTTTTATTGGAGTTACGGATCTCAAGAAATCGAGGTTGGAAGCACCACGGTCCTAAAGGTTCTCACACTCCTCTCTCTCTGTTCTGTATCTTTTTTTCTTTCTTATAGCATTAAAAATGAATGAATGATGATGATTAAATGAATTTTGATGAAGTGAAAGTGTGTTGTCAAGGTTATATATATATATATATATATATATATATATATATAAAAGCCACGTTTTTGGCTTTCCTTATCTTTACCATATATATATATATATATATATATATATATATATATATATATATATATATCAAATTATTTTCTGATAAAAAATTCAAATTTAATAGAATAAGTAATAATTAAATTAAACTTCAATAATCATAAAATTCTATTTAATTATTTTTATTAAGAATAATTTTCTTAAAAACAAAATCTTAATATAATATAATAACTCATAAATAACTAATTATTTAATTTTTAAAAATTCGGGGTGTCATATTCTACCCCACTTATAAAAATTTTCGTCCTCGAAAATTGATACATTAAAATAGGTTCAAACGTAAATCAAAGAAAATAGGGCCCACGAAGGGAAGTATAGCTAAACATAGGTACATAGGGACAATAAGGTTTGGTCGGGGAATAATCGAATCTTATTCTGAGAGAATTCAAAGCAAGAATTCCAATGAAGATAATGAAGGAAGAGATTACACAAGTTTGCATAGAACGAATGAAGATTATACTTCAGAACCAAGCAACCATCGTTATCTCTAACATTCCCAAATCCCGTAATTCGCATTACCCATTACTTTGATTTTTTCCATGATAACTCATTAGTGTTTCCGTATACACAAATCATCAGTATTAAGTTGGCTAGACCTAATACCATGAGAAATGCAACTGTTAACTAACAGTATTAATCAATAGACAAGTCCTACCGCATGAGAGACACTCAGAGTATGCAGTGAAGCATAGTCAGTCCATTCCCAAGGCTCTAACAGGAACAAACTGCTCTGATACCATAATGTAACTCCCTAACTTTTAGCACCTCATGATCATACTAAAAGCTCAGGTGTTACTTACCTCTAAATCTTTTTATTGTATACTATTTTTATTTAATATTGAGCCTTCACAAATATGAACCGAAACTTTAATCAAGAAATTGAAAGGAGACTGTATTTTAAACCACTTAATCATAACAATATATATATTCACATAGCAATATACACATAGACTTACTCAAAGATCCTCAAATACAATTTCTACCCCTCTAAAAACTAAAATAATAAATGACGAGGGGAAAATAAAATCTAAGAACTCAACTTGTAAATATAATCTTCTATGCTCCTGCAGCTCCGCACTAAACCTTCGCACCTGCAGTTGAAAAGGGGTGGAAATAGGGGGTAAGAATTGGGGAGTTCGTAGTAGGGTCAGGTTAAAAGTTAAGTTCATTTTGCTATTATTAACCAACTGCAACTAACAGCAGAACACATATAAGCATAAATAATAAAAGAACACAGAAGCCAATCAGTCATGCATCACACACACACAATCATAGAGTTACAGAGCACAGCGATACGCGCAAACAAGCATGATGCATGTCTAGTCCTATATAGGCCATGAGCTCATGTGTCATTTTATTTCCCAAATCTCGACACTGGTCCTGAGATAAGCGTTTCGTACCGCCGTCCTTATCTCAGCCAACATCCCCTCCATGAGCATTTCTTATCGCCGTCCTCATTTGAAAACCTTTCTTCCGGTCTCCAGTGAGCGTTACGCATTGTCGTCCTCACTGAGCCGTCCTTTTAGTATCAAGTGAGCGTTACGTATTGCCGTCCCCACTAGACACTTGGCGCTAAGGCCCAAATAGCATTCAATTTCTTTTCAATCTTTATTCTTTACTCTACTGCGGTAGAGATCCCTTTAGTTAATACATTCTTTAATTCCTACCCTCTGCTTTCCTGTGGCAGAGGTTCTTTAAATTCTTTTAAATCTTTTTGTTCTCGGTTATTTATTGAATTATATTTTCACTTAACTCAGCAACCTTTGTCTGACTTTGGCTTCCAGTGTCATAACCTCTATAAGCAACCTCTATCTTATAGGTGCGACTCTCTTGAGCTGATGTATGCAAACATAATCTCTGTAAGCAACCTCTGTTTTACAGGTGAGGCTTTCTCTAGCCAATGTATGTATTGATAACCTCTGTAGGCAACCTCTGTCTTACAGGTGCAACCATCCCCTGGATTGGCCAATATATCTCTGGAAGCAAATCTTAGTGGATTCACCACCGTATCTCTACTTATCTCATTTTCTTTTCTTTCCTTCTTTCTTTTCTTTTCTGTTCTCAGCTCTCCTGTGGCAGAGGTTTCTTTAATATTTTTCTTTCCTTTTCTTTTCTTTCTTCTTCTTATTTTCTTTCCTATTATTCCATAATATAAATTATTTTTTCATTTGATGAGAGGATATTTTATATGCTTTTTGGCATCACTTTCGTATACCTTTTATTATGTTTTGTTTGAGTTTTATTATATTTTCATAGGTTTTAGTGCAAAATTCACATTTTTGGATTCTACTTTGAGTTGTTGCGTTTTATGATAATTTCAGATAATTTCTGGCTGAAATTGAGGAGCTTTGAAAAAGTCTGAGTCAGAGACAAAGAAAGGACTGCAGATGCTGTCGGATTCTGACCTCCGTTCACTTGAAGGAGCATTGGAGATACAGAAGTCCAAATGGCGCGCTCTCAATGGCATTGGAAAGCTAACATCCAGGGCTTTCCAGCAATTTATAATAATCCATACTTTGCTCTGGAAATGCAGGTCTAAAACTGGCGTTCAATGCCAGCACTTCACCCTCTTCCTGGCATTGGACGCCCAAAAGGGGGCAGCTGGAGTCCAATGCCCAAAAAGGAGTCCAAAGCTGGCATTCAATGGCCAAGAAGGGTACTAGCTCGTGGAGTCACCCTTAGCTCAGCCTAAACACTCACCAAGTGGGCCCGAAAAGTGGAATTTCGCACTACAAGACTTTACCATATACCATATTTTTGAACATTATTGTAAGCTATGAGTCACTAACCTCCTAGGCTAATGAATTGGGAGTGTAACTAGACCGTCATCCCTATTCTACATGAGTTCTTGCGAGTCCTTGACGGGATAGTACTGAACCACAAGCTTGATTATACATCTCTTAGACGGCTAATCCATGACTTCGTTGGGGACTTAGAGACATCAGTTCAGCCGAGGTGCGGGGAGATTAGGGCCTTTGTGGTATAGGCTAGAATCAATGGAGCAGCGTTCTCTGATCCAGAAGATCCGACCTTGTCTGTGGCGCTTTGAGTAGGATCACCAATGGAATGGACTGCTGGAGCTTCACCCCTGTTCAGGTTGGATGACCACTGACCTGGCATTAGTCACTTAGAGCCTACCATAGAATGAATCATCAGAAGTTGAAGTAAACAGTGAGAAAATTTGATCCAGAAGGAGGAAGCATCTTCGAAGCCTCAACCGTTCATTTATTATTGATTTCACACCACTTAAGTAACTCTATCTTTATCCTGTTTTTATGCGTTTTTCATAAGAACTATATTTTTTATCCGCCTGACTAAAATCTACATGATAGCCATTGCTTGTTCAAGCTAACAATCTCTGTGGGATCGACCCTCACTCACCTGAGGTATTACTTGGACGACCCGGTGCACTTGCCAGTCTATCTGTGCGAATATTGCAGAGTCAATTTTGTGCACCAAGTTTTTGGTGCCGTTGCCGGGGATTGTTCGAGTTTGACAAACTACCGGACTGTCTTGTTGCTTAGATTATGTACTTTTAATTGTGTCTTTTGTTTTGTTTTTCAAAAACATTTTCAAAATCCATCTTTTCTTTGTCTTTTATTTGAGTCTAGTGTCAGTTCTTAAGTTTGGTGTCCCGTCTGTTTTCACCTTTTTCTTCAAAATTTTCGACAATTGTTCTTGAGTGTTCTTCTTGGTATTGAAGTTGTTCTTGTTTCTTTTCTTTGTTTGATCTTAAAATTTTTAAGTTTGGTGTCTTTTGGTGTTTTTCTTTTTAATTTTGGAAAAACTAGTGTCATTTGATATAAAAATTTTAAGTTTGGTGTATTTTAGTTGTTTTTCTCTTTCTTCATTAATTTGAAAAAAAATAAAAAATATTTCTTTTATCTTTATTCAAATTTTCAAAAATCTTGCTTTCTTTTTTTATCTTGATTTAAAAATTTTAAGTTTGGTGTTTTCTTGTTAGTAAAGTTAAATTTTAAATTTCAAATCTTATCTTTTTCAAAACTTGTCATATCTTTTTAATTTAAAAACTTTTCTATCTCATCTTCTTTTAAATTTTAATTTCAAATCTCTTTAACTCTTTACTATCTTTTCAAATCTTTTCATATCTTACTTTTCTACCTTATCTTTCTTTTAATTTTTAAAATCTCAAATCTTTTCAAATTTGATTTTCAAATCTTTTAAATTTAAATCCTATCTTTTTGAAAAAAAAAAGAGTTAAGAGAGATCACCTTCTTTTTAAATCTTCATCTTATCTTTCTCTTTTAATTTTAAAACTTACCTAACTTTTCTTGTTTCTTTTATTCAAAACTTTTTCAATTTGAATTCTTTCTTTCTTCTTTTTTCAAAAATCACCTTTCAATTTTCAATTCCTGTTAGTTAATTTGCTTTTGATTCCCTTCTTGGTTTTCGAATTCAATAAACAAATAAAATAAAAACAAATATTTTAATTCTAATTTCTCTTTTTATCTCTTAAAATTCAAATTCTTCTACCCCTTCTATTCGAATTCTTCTTCTCACTCCTCTACCCTCATTCTTCTTTCTTCTTCACATCTCACTGGGAGTTCTTTATACTTTGACATAGAAACCCCCATTATCTTTCTTTCTTGTTTTTCTTTTTCTTGTTTATGAGCAGGAACAGAGATAAAGAACCTCTCTTTGATCTTAATCCTGAAGCTGAGAAGACCATAAGGAGGCGTTTACAACAAGTTAGAGCACAACACTTCAGAAGAAACCTCACAGAAATTTTCAAACAAGAAGCTAAAAGTGCAAACATGGCATCCAATTCGAATGATGGAAGAGATGCAATGAAGATTCTTGGTGACTTCACTGCACCCACTTCCGACTTCTATGGAAGAAGCATCTCCATACCTGCCATTAGAGCAAATAACTTTAAGCTTAAGCCTCAGTTAGTCTCTCTAATACAACAGAATTGCAAATTTCATGGACTTTCACAGGAAGATCCACATCAATTCCTATCTGAACTCTTGCAAATCTGTTACACTGTCAAGACCAATGGAGTGGTCCTGAGGTTTACAGGCTTATGCTTTTCCCTTTTTCTGTTAGAGACAGAGCTAGGATATGGTTGAATTCTCAACCCAAAGAAAGCTTAGGCTCTTGGGAAAAATTGGTCAATGCATTCTTGGCCAAGTTCTTTCGACCTCAGAAAATGAGCAAGCTCAGGGTGAAAGTTCAAACCTTCAGACAAAATGAGGGTGAATTCCTCTACGAAGCTTGAAAAAGATACAAGCAACTGATCAGGAGATGCCCTCCTAACATGCTCTCAGAATGGACTATCATAGGTATCTTCTATGATGGTCTATTTGAGATGTCCAAGATGTCATTGGACCGTTCTGCTGGTGGATCACTCCACTTGAAGAAAACGCCTAAAGAGGCATAGGAACTCATTGAAATGGTTGCAAACAACTAATTCATGTACACTTCTGAGAGAAATCCTATGAACAATGAGGTAGCTCAGAAGAGAAGAGTCCTGGAGGTTGACACTCTAAATGCCATACTAGCTCAGAACAAGATCTAGACCCAACAGATCAATATGATCTTTCAGCATTTGACTAGAATGCAAGCTGTAGCTAGCAGCACTCAAGACACCTCCTATAATAGAGATGCTTATGATCCAAATCAACCCATGATGGAGGAGGTGAATTACATGGGAGAACCCTTTCGAAACACCTACAAACCCTCATGGAGGAATCACCCTAATCTCTCATGGAATGATCAACAAAAGCCTCAGCAAGGCTTCAATAATAATCAAGGTAGAAGAAACCAGAATAGGTTTAATAGTAATAAACTATTCACATCTTTTTAGTAATATATGGAAACTTTTAAGCTGAGCCTCTCTGACTTAGCAACCATTGTCTCTGAACTCTCTAAGACCACTCACAGTTTCATAACAGAAACTAGGTCCTCCATCAGAAATATGGAGGTACAAGTTGGTCAGTTGAGTAAGAAAATACCTGAGACCCCTCCTAACACTCTCCCAAGTAACACTGAAGTAAACCTAAGGGAAGAGTGCAAGGCCATTACAGTAAAAATTGAGGCCGAATCTGGAGGGGATTCTCTAGCGTTGAATGCCAGTAAGGGAGTCCCTATTGGGCGTTCAATGCCCAAAGAGGAACCATTCCTAGCATTGAATGCCAGTAAGGGAGGCCTTACTGGGCGTTCAATGCCCAAAGAAGAGTCATCCCTAGCGTTGAATGCCAGTAATGGGGCAGTTTGGCATTCAACGCCCGCTAAAGAATTTCCTATTAAAGAACTGAAGGCAACTAAGGCTCATGAGGAGACCATAGAATTTTGGATTATGAATATCACTCCTCCTCTGATGAGGAAGAGTAAACTAGGGAAGAGCAAGTTTCTCGGTACCTAGGAATTCTGATGAAGCTAAATGCCAAATTATTTGGAAGAGAGACATTGGAGGAAGAACCTCCAGTGCTCACCAAGGAACTCAATACCTTGGTTCAAAAGAAACTACCTCAGAAGCTACCGGATCCCGGACGCTTCCTAATTCCCTGTACCATCGGTACCATTACCATTGAGAAGGCTCTGTGTGACCTAGGGTCAAGCATAAACTACATGCCACTCTCTATAATAGAGAGGCTAGGAATCTTTGATGTACAAGCTGGAAGAATCTCACTAGAGATGGCAGATAAGTCAATGAAAAAGGCATATAGTCTGGTAGAGGATGTCTTAGTAAAGGTTGAGAACCTTTATATCCATGCAGATTTCATAATCTTGGATACTAGGGAGGAAGAGGATAAATCCATCATCCTTGGAAGACCCTTCCTCACTACTACCAATGCCATCATTGATGTAGCAAGGGGAGAGCTAGTCCTGCTATTGCATGAGGACTGTATCTTATTCAAGATACCTAGCCCTAACTCCCCCTCTGTTAAAAGCAAGACAATTGTATAACACTTAGTGTTCTAACCCTCTCTCTCAGTGGAAAGCTATACGGAGCCCACAGACACTAATTCTAAGTCTGGTGTTAGGCAGCCATTATTAAGCATTGAGAATAAAAGTACTAAGAAGAAAGTACCTAAAGGTTGGAGGGACAAGAAAATCCCCACTGAATGCCTCTCACCTGGCATGAGAGTTGTCTTCACTGACAACCCAGTCATTCCACATACTGTGAACAAGATCCTGTCCTTAGAATATGTGGAACTCATCCATGAAAGCATAGGCAAGAAGTTCATTGTAAGGGGAAAAATTTTGAGCCCCTATCCATCTCCGTAAGGAGCTATCCGTCAAGCTAGTAACGTTAAAGAAATGCATGTTGGGAGGTAACCCGACCATAATTAGTTATTTCTATTTTTTCTTTAAGTTTATTTTACATAATTAGTTCTTTAATTTTTTTATCATGTGCAGTAGTTAGAAATGAAACCGAAACAGTCAGAACTGGAAATAGAACACCTTGGAACAGGTACCTTGCTGGCATTGAACACTAGACAAGGGGGCAAGAATGGGCGTTCAACGCCCAACAAGAGTAGCCAAGCCAGCATGGAATGCCATACAGGGTATCCCAAGTGGGAGTTCAATGCCCAAGAAAAGTAGCACTGCTAGCGTTAAACGTTAGCCAGGGAGCAGAGGCTGGGCGTTGTGATGCATGAGCATCTTTCCTATCTTTTCCTAGTGAATTTGCATTCAAATTGTTAATTTTTTTAATCAAGATTTAATTACCTTTAGCCACTATTAATGATACTTTGAGTTGTTTGCAATTTCTGTTTATTTCAGGTAGCATTCGGATAGATTTGACGGAGTTTTGTAGCAGAAAAGGAAGAAAGCGAATGATGTTGTCAACCTCGACCTCCTTGTACTCAAACAGGAATAACTTGAGCTACAGAAATCCAATTGACGTGATTATAACGACGTTGGAAAGCTAACTTCCAGAGATTTCCAACGATATATAATAGTATACCCTTTTTTCCATATCATTCGGCCTTCACGGTGCCAAACTTGAGATACTTCAAGTTTGGCGCCACACTCAAGAATCTAAGGAGTGCTTTCTAATGAGTTAAAGCCAAACTTGAGATACCTTAAGTTTGGCACCAACTAAGAAGAATTGAAGAATTTCATACGGGCTTGATGAAGCCAAAGCAAGGAGAACGTCCAAGGAATGCATGCTGGCTTGCTGAAGCCAAATTTGAGAAACCTCAAGTTTGGCGCCAGCCAAAGAGAACCAAAGGGAAGCTTTTGGTTGGGTTGAAGCCAAACTTGGATCCTCCAAGTTTGGCGCCAACCTTTACTACTCAAGTGGTCCCCCATTCATCCAAGGAGCATCATGCGAACATTTTATTAATTTTTTATTTAACTTTATTTTATTTTACAAATAGGAAAAGATATTATTTAATTTTTGAAAATATATTTTACATTAATTAGGATTAGATATAAAAGGAAAAAGAATAAGCTCTTCGGGCCATGGTAATCTCTTCTCTTTTTCCTCATTCCGCAATTTACAGTTTTCAGAATGCTAGTTTTTTCTTTGAACCACGAGCAACTAATCCTCCACTGTTAAAGTTAGGAGCTCTGTCTATTGTATGGATTGATAATATTATTTTTCTAATTTAATTCATGGAGTGATTTCTATTTCAAGAATTGTTTTCGTTCTTTATCTTATGAATTTGGGTAGAATGGAAGTATGACATATAATCCTCTTAATATTTGGGTAATTAGGGTTTCTGTGGCATATAAACTAGAATTGAACTTTACCCTCTAATTGGAATTAAGTGACCAAGGAATTGGCGGTTGATGAAGGTTAGAGGGGCATAAAAAGGTATAAGGAATTAGGGTTTAGTCACATATAGTTTTCCATGAATTGAATCTTGCATGATTAAAGTAGTTGGTAAGAAAAGTTAATCCGGAAAATAAATATCTCTAAACCCTTAACTATTTTCTCCATATATTTTACAACCCGTTTACTGTTGCTTTCTGATATTCTGAATTTACTGTTAATGTTTTTGAACTCTCAAAACACCATTTTCTGCTTGTCCAACTAAGTAAATCACTCAATCATTGTTGCTTAGTCCATCAATCCTCATGGGATCGATCCTCATTCACTTGAGGTATTACTTGGTATGACCCGGTGCACTTGCCGGTTAGTTTGTGGGTTATAAATTCTACACCAAGTTTTTGGCGCCGTTGCCAGGGATTGATAGTGATTGACAACTACTGGTTGTTTGATTTCATAGATTAGACATTTTTGCTTTAATTTCATTTAACTTATTTCTTTAAATCTAAAAAAAATTATTTTGATTTATTTTATTTAAAATTTTTTCTCTTAATTTCTAAAATTAAGTTTGGTGTCCCCTTAGTTATTTTATTCTTCCTAGTTATTTTATTTATTGAGTTTAAATTTTATACTCCTTTTTGCTTATTAGTTATTTTATTTTCTTAATTATTCAGTTTATTTTCTTTATTTTATTTTTCTTTTCTTTTTGTTTTCTTTTATATTTTATTTTATTTTCCTTTATGTTCTTTCTTCTTCGCTCGCCTGTTTACCACATGGTGCGTTTAATTCTGTTTGGTGCTTTGTGCTAAGGAAAAATAATGGAGAGAGATCACATGGGTTATTACTCACATCCAAGGAGTGATTCTTATTATTGTGGATGGAGGAACTACCCGAATTTTGGTCGGCAAAGTCAAAACCAAAGAAACTTCAGTACTCCATGTTCCAACTATCAAGAACTACCATCTCCATATTCATACCAAGAACCACCATCTCTCTATCTATATCAAGAACCATCATCTTTCTACCCAGATCAAGAGCCACCACCTTCCTATCCATACCAAGAACCACCCTCCTCTCCTTATTCATATCAAGAACCATTAGCTCTTGAGCTATCCATGAAATAATTCGTACATGATATGAAGATGAGTGTAAAGAATATAGAGAAATATGTGGAGTTGATTATCAACCCCCAGGAAGAGGAACAAGCGAATTCCTTCCCAAGAGATACAATGTAAGATACTATGGAAGAAAGTGAGAAAATCAATTAAAGGAGTTTATACTCCAATGAATTAGAGAACTCTCCACCCTCACACATGGAAGAAGAGGAAGATGCAAAAATAAAGGAGGAAGATGCACAAACAAAAGAGGATGATACACTAACAAAGGAGGAAGCCATGCACACTCCATGCTTTCACATTCCAATAATTCCGGAGGAAGCCATACAAGTCCCTATAATTCTATGCATGCAAACTCCTGAGAAGAAAAATCTGAATGCACTACCCACATTTGAATTGAAGTCTTCTCTTCCAACACTTGAATATGCTTTCCTTGGTCCTAATGAAGCAGAGAGTGGCATAGAGGGTGAGTTTATTGAACCACCAATTCAAGAAATTCTTGATGAAGGGTACACTCTAACCATCATACAACACCCAAATTTTGAAATCAAAGAAATGAAGGCAACCAAGGAAAGCACTGAAAAGGGGATTTTGACCAAGAAACAAAAGAAAATATCCATGAAAAAGAGAAGGTTAGAATTATAGTTATTTTAGTTCTACTTTTAAATTACTTTATCTCAATTTTTTTTAGAATTTTTCTTGTTTTACATGTGTTTTGGTCATGCAGAGTGGTTAGAACAAGAATAGGAGCAATTAAAAGGAATTTTTGACACCCTGGAGTTTTTCTTTGCTTGGAGACAAGTAAACTTTTAAGTTTGGTGTTGTAGAGTGTGCCCTCTGTTTAGCTTATCATCAGTGGCACCATGAGGAGATGAATGTTCTTCATAGAGGAGCACATCCGGAGGAATGAGATGGCCACTAGCATAACTGAGGTGGTTGAGTTCCTTTCATTCTATTTCCCCTTCCGTTCTTATTTTGTTATCTTCTATTTTCTGTTACTTTGATTGCCTGCATGATCTTTATTACTTTTAGTTCTTAGATTTAGTTTCATTCTGTTATTTGCTTTTAGTTAAAAAAAATTGTCTCATGTACCACTCACTGAGCTTGAATCTAAAAAGAAAAGAAAAAAGTGATGTATTTCATGCGAAATTGAGTTTATATTTAAGAGTAGTCTTATTTACTTAAATGTGGTGGTATTATCTGTGATTCTGAATGCATGATATGAACCATGCATATTTGAATTTGAATAAAAGGATGTTGATGTATGAGGAACAAGAATTTAGAGAACTATTATAAATTCTCTAAAATAAACAAAAGCTTAATCTTTGAAGCAAAAGAAACAGCAAAAGAAAAATAAAAGCAAGGTCCAAGACTCTGAGCATCAATGACTAGGGAGGTTAGACTTAATTAAAAACTTAAAGAGTTATTTCCCTAGTCATATGCTTGTGGTGTAAATATGTCAAGTAATCCTTGAGATAGAGCACTAAGAGTCGAGATCAAGTGCATTTAACTGAGTATGCCAAAGGCTTTGAGAACTACTGTCTGGGAGTGACTGAAAGAAAAATTAGAACCAAAAGAGAGTTTCCCAGTCAAGTGCTTGTGGTGTTTTTGTATCAAGTAAAGCTTGAGACAAAGCATTTAAAGTCAAGGCTAGGCTCAAGGTGCACAGCACCAAAGAAAAGAGAATGAAAGAAATTTTGCTGTGTTCGAGGATTAAACCAAAGTACAAAGGCCGGAGAATTCATAATATTATCTGGATTCTAATTTTGAATGACAGTGCCATTCTTCTTATTCAAAGGATAGTGAGATGCCAAAACTATTCAGAGCTGTAGTGTAGAAATCCCACTTCAAGAAGAGACATGAGCCTAATTAAACTCTCACTTCTCATGCAAATTCACATCTTAATCATGTATTAGTTTTGGTTGCTTGAGGACAAGTGATGTGAGAAATTTATGTTGATCTAGAATTTCACAAAAATAGAATTGGCGTTGCAAGCATAGTCTAGACCAACAATTAACTCTCAATCAAAGTTTAAATCAAAGATGTCACAATTCAACACAAAATAACCAAGAGTATTAATCTCCCGGGTCGTTCTCCCTAGGAATTGCAATGAAGTGTTCAATTGTTGGTTATGAGGGATCGGGGGTTGTGATTGCAAGGAGCAAGAAATTAAAATGCAAGGGAGTAAATAGACATGCAAGGAATTAAAGCTCAAAGCAAGTAAATCAAAAATGTAATTCAAGTGGCAAAAAGTAGGAACTCTTAGCAAGGATTGGGAGTTAAGGTTTTGTATCATAATCATAGACCATAAACATGATAATTGCTAAGAATTAATCCCAATTAGTCTATCCTAACATCGAGAATAAGTTAAAAGGGCATAATTAATCTTAATCTACAAGTCCTAATCAACTCACTAATTAACTTAGTGAAAGACTAGCGTTAGTGGAGACCAAACCAACCAACAATTCTAATTACAATATCGAATGGACATCTATGACTCAAGGTCACTTAATTATCTCATTCCAAGCCAAGAGTGTAAAAAACTAGGCAAAAGCTAAAAGATACATTTTATCAAACACCTAGCATGCATAAAAGGGAAAATATCATAAATTGTAATAAAAAAAATTTAGAACTACCAATTGTAATAAAATGATAATAACAACTCAAACAAGCATTAAAAAGAGACATAAAACATCAAAATTGCATTAAATAAAATTGAAAGTAACAAGAGTGTTCATAAACTAGAAATGACAAAATTGAGAAAATAACAAAAGAAATGAAGATGATCAAGACAAGAAAGCAAGAGACATAAATGAAACTACATTAAAACAAGAATTAAATGTTGAAATTAGAGAAAAAGTAAACTAAAAAACCATAATTCTAGAGAGAAGGGGGAACTTCTCTCTCTAGAAAACTAACTAAAACATGTAAAAACCTAAACCTAAGTGCTCTCCCCTTCATCCTTCTTCGATTTGGCTTGAAATAGCTTCAGAAATGAGTTGGATTAGATTTTTGGGGCACAGAAATCCCCCCCAGCGATTTGAAATCAATGAGCTCACATGCCAGGACTTGTGCGTACGCACACTTGCTATTTTCTAACTTGAGTGTACGCACAAGTTGTGTGCATATGCACACTTATACTTATGTCCACTATAGTAAATTGTATATCATTTTGAAGCCCCGGACGTTAGCTTTCCAATGCCACTAGAACCGCCTCATTTGGATCTCTATAGCTCAAGTTATGATAACTTTAATACTGAGAGGTTAGGATTGGCAGCTTTCCAAATCCTTCATTTCTTGAATTCTTCCGCTTTGTATGCTTTCCTTTCTCACTTCTTCAATCCATACTTGCCTTATAAACTTGAAATTACTCAACAAACACATCAAGGTATCAAATGGGATTAAAGTGATTAAAATTTAGCAATTAAAAGGCCTAAAAAGCATTTTTTACTTTCAAGCACAATTTAGGAATAATTTATGACACTATGCTATTTAAATGGATAAATGCAAGAAAAGTTGATGAAATCCACCCAAATAGAACAAATAAATACCATAAAATGTGATTCATCACATCCCCACACTTAAATAATAGCATGTCCTCATGCTATACCAAAGGAAGATAGGAAGGGGAATCAACAATTATTCAATGTAACTAACTATATGCAATCTACCTATATATTTGTAACTATACTATCTAACTATCTATATGTATTTAATTAGTCCAAATAAATCAATTTCCAAGAAAGTATCTATATACAACCAAGGGGTAAAGCAACCATGACCAAATCACATTCACAATTGAATTGAGTCATATAAAGAATTTAAGCAAACTTGCAAGATAAGCAATGATCATAGGTGGAAATATGGAATTGAGTGATTGAACCCTCACTGGATGTGTATATGCGCTCTAGTCGCTCAAGTGTCTAAGGGTCAATCCACTCAATTCTCCTCTAGTCATGCTTTCTAAAGTTTGTTCTTCATCTAACCAATCAACAAAAATTTAATGTATATATGCAAAAACTATGAGGTCTTTCCAAGGTTGTAATGGGGCTAAGGTTAAAGGTAAGGATGTATATATGGCTAGGTGAGCTTGCATTTGAATCTTTGATTAGCCTAAATTATCACCCAACACACACACAACCTATACAATTTTAATACCAAGCTTAGCTACCCATAATCTCACTTTTACATATACGCACACTCATGCATCAAATGCAATTCATCACATATGCATTGATTATTATTGAATTTCACATTGGGGTAATTTTGTCCCCTTTTCATTATTTCTTTTTTTTTCTTTCTTTTCGTTTTTTCTTCTTTTTCTTTTTTTTTCTTTTCTTTTTTTTCAAGAACATAATATATATATATCAACACATCAATGCATATGGTTTCTATAATATTACATGAATATGCACCCCAAATTTCCATGATTTTTCAACAAGAATAAAACACCTATTCATCAACCAAAGTTCCCACATTTTTTCCACACTTAAACATCATATACTCTCACAAACTTAAGCTACTCAAAGATTCAAATAAAGGACATTTCATTATTTTTCACTTAAAGTTAATGATGTGGCAAAATAAAGAACAAAAAGGGGACATTCATAGGCTTAAAGTGGCAAACAAAGGTGAATGAAATGGTAGGCTATTTGGGTTATGTGAGCTATAAAGAAATAATAGCCTCAATCACATAATTGCATAAATACATTAAACAATGGATATATAGAATTAAACAAATCAAAGATTGCAATCATAAGGAAGAGCAACACACAAGAATGAAATAAGTGGTCCAATGATGTAACCACACAATAAGGCTCAAAAACCATATTCCACAATGTATAAATCATGCAAGTTTCAATGAAAAAATTCAACTCAATTCAATTTGAATTTCAATGCCCTATATACAAAAGATAAGCTTCTTGGAAATTTTATTAATTGACTAACACTTATTCTATATATGTATATAGTGTGATTGGATGGAAAAAGTCAAAAATCCTAAGTTTAATTCCTAATTTCAATCAAACCAAAATAGGTGCAATCATCACATCATCCAAATCACAATCACAACTAAAAGCTAAGAAAAAGGTAATCTAAAAACATGCTTTACTACAATATAATACTAGGTTATATACAAGCAAAATTGAAAAGTGCAATAAACTAAGAAAGTGCAATAAACTAAGTAAAAGGTTCCTCAAAAGGATAAAATATATACAAAGTACCAAAAAAAAAAACATAAAAAGAAACTACACTAAAAGTGTTCGGAAATGAAGATTGTCACCCAAAATGCGCTGCTGAAGTTGGACAACCTCCCCACACTTAAAATGTAGCACCGTCCTCGGTGCTCACGATCATGTGGAGTGGAAGGAGTCGTCACTGTGTCATCTCCATCTTCAGCTGGTGGGTTAGGCAATAGAGCGGCTGCAAGAGTGATGGTAGTGCTGAAAAGGAAAGAGCTAAGTCACAAAACAGCATATGAAGTGAACAGATAATAAAAATTTGAATGGAAGCATACATGAGATTCAAATTAAATCAAACACAAACAACTTCCAATCAAATTCAGGACATGAAGAAAGCTAACTTGCTTGTTTATCAGAGAATAAAAGAAGGAATGAGCATTGTACTATGCACAAAGAGAAAGAAAACAGTTAAAAGTTAATATTAGTTGAAAATTAAAAAGAAAGTTAAAAGTTAAAAGTTATGTTAATAAAAAGGAAAATGGTTAATTGAAAGAGAAAACAAAGGTTAAAATTTTTGTAAAAAGAAGGGAAAAGTCAGTAAAAGAAAATGAAAGAAAAGTCAAAAGTTAGGTGCATAGTCAAAAGTTCCTTAATTCCTAAAAAAACGTTTTCAAAGTTTCAAAACAAGCAAGTCTCTATTCACTTCTCAAAAACTCAAGATGTCAAAACAAGTGATGCACATGTATGTGTAGAGTACATAATAAAGTAAATATCAATCACAAGTAAATTAGCATAATTTGAAGCAATTTGGTGTTGGCAAGTTAAAACATTGAGAAACAAGTTAATCCAAGAACATTCAAACACCAAATTTCAATAAGGCATAAAAGGTCACAAGGTTGAGATAAGAGATGAAAATTTTATGCACTATGTGACTAAAGGTAATTTGGGCATAGAGAAAATGAACCAAATTAGCCACATAAGTAAAAGAAATCATCAACCATGTGAGAGTAAGCAAATGAGGCTCAAAATTAAATGAAAACCAAGTTTATGGTCAATTTGAAAATTCACTTGAACTATTCAATACATAGAAGTAAATTAGCATTACAAACAAGCAAAGAATGTTAGAAGCATGACCAAAACTTGCAAAGAAGTTCTTGAGGCAATTAGAAATCTTGTAGCAAACAAGGGTCTATTTTGACACAGAAATTCGTCAAATAGAACTTGTTTGCTCAAACAACACAATGCAGCTTAATTGGGCAACCAAATAGGGCAACAACCAAATAGTGAGTAACAAAACCTGAAGCTTCCAACAACCAAAACAGTGAAGCACTTAGCCGGATAATCAATCAATTGAGCTTAGCAACAGTTGAAAACCAAAAGCAATGAAATATCAACTCAATCAATTAATATTCAAATAGATTAAGATAAATTCTGGCAGCATTTCAGCAGTAAATTGGTATATTTCCCAATTTCAATCAATTAATTCAGACTTCCTATGAATTCATTGACAATTAAAAACACAAAAACCATATATGTAACCATAGGAAGTAAGCATATGACCCAACATACAGTAGTAAAATAGCCATGAGCAATTCAGCCAAAACAAATAAGCAATGAATTCAAACAAACAGCCAAGGAGCACTCAATAGCCCATCATATAGCATCAAAACAGTAATAATGAACAATCCAGCAGCAATATCACAGCAAAATAGCAAGAGCACAGCAGTTTATCCATTAATTCAACAAAAAATCAATCAAGCAAAACTAAACGAGTTCAGCAACAGATTTATCAATAAAACCAATCTCAGTTCAGCAACCATCAGCATTCTTTTTCTTGAATTCAACAACCAATCACAAGTATTCAACATGAATTTAAACAACTAAGCATCTTGAGTCAAGTGATTGAGTTCAAATTGGAATAAAATAGCAGCAAAAACAACTTAAATTCATACATTAAGAAAAAATCATCACTGCACAAGCAACCATTAACAATATTTAGCAGCTGGCTCATCCCAAACAGCTGTGAACAAAAGCACAGCAGCAAGAAACAGGGGTGCAGAAGAATCAGACAAGCCAAATTAACACAGGGGCAAATCAATGAAATAGCAAAATTTCCAAACAGCAGCATGAATCAAAACAAACCTAAATCCACTATCCACGCCAGATTCTCTAACAACCGAAGCAACTAACATGCATTTCTAACTAACTTAATCAATAAAATTAAACTAAGCTAACAGAAAATAGATAAGGGAATAGAAAACAGAAAAGAAAATGGAACCTAGAAAGGCAAAAATAGAACAGAGAAAGGGAATGGACAAGAGAAGGGGAAACGGAAGCAGAGGGATGCCGGCCCAGAGGTGGCGGCTTCAACAGTTGGAACACACCTGAGACGAAGAGAGCAAGAGCTTGAAATTGCTCTGTTCTTCAACCCAAAAAGAACGAGAGAGACAAGGGCCATGCCGGAAGTTGTTCGCAGAGCTGGCGCGAGACTGGTGATGCAGGCCTGGCGCGAAGACTACTGTGCTTGGCGGAGGGAAGGGTTGCATGACTGGAGGTTGAGACACAGGGGGTTCTAAGCGGGGGTCCTCTGGTTCGGCGAGGACAAGCGTGGCGATGGTGGAATCGCAGAGGGGAGGTGTCAAAACAGTAAAGGTGTTGAGGCGCTCTGGATGGTGGTTCGTGGAGGAAGGAGAAGATGGTTAGGTCACTGTGGCTCGTTAATGGTGGGGGCTACGGTGGCTAGGCCGGTCCGGAAAGATTCGGTGGTTCTGTGCGGCGCTAGGTTACCACGAAGAGGAGGGTCGTGGGGCTGTGGATTCGTGCTAAGGTAACAGGGCTTGGGAACGGGGAAGGGAGAAGGGGTGAGAGAAGAGGAACAAGAGACGGGGTGAGGGACACAGCGACTGCGGCGGTCGCCGGCGGTTGTGGGTGAAGGTGGGTGGTCGGTGAGGCACTGTGGTGGTAATCATGGTGGATGTTGGGTAAAGCTTATTGATGGTGAAGGGTTGGCTCAGAGAAGATGAAAAGACGGGAGAATGGAAGAAATAGAAATTTCAAAAGGGAAGTAAAATCGAACTATAACTTAAATTATAAGAAAGTGTAAGAACAATGTAACTATAAAGAGTAGCAACAAAGAGATACTTACCATGGAAATTAGCAAAAATCCAAGATCAAAATGGAAATGGCACTTGAATGTAAAAATCCTAGTGTAAACCCTAGTAGAGAAGATGATGAAAAACTTAAAGAAAAACTATACTGAAGCTATTTACCACTACTCCTAAACTATACTAATGTTATGCTATGGTATGGTCTTCATTTTCCCTTCCTTATGAGCTAAATGGCTTCAGAAATAGGCCTCCAAACCTCAAAAATCGCGAGTCACGTGAGATTTTAATAAAGGCATGTGCGTCCACCAGTGCGAACGCACAGACGTGTGCGTTCGCACATTCGGCCGAAAATCTCTACCCGTGCGTATGCACAGAAGGTTGTGTGCATGCACACTAGGCGATGCTTGATGGAATGCGTGGCGTGCACGGTGCGGCTCACGCGCACGCTTGGCTCTGATCTGATGGCTGTGCATACGCACGCAGGTCTGTGCGTACACACACTAGGCTGAGCTCTTCTCCTTTGATTCTTCATGCTTCCTCCACTTTGAATACTCTTCTTCCATTTTCTCCAAGCCATTCCTACCTTATACCTCTAAAATCACTCACAAATAACATTAAGGTATCGAATGGAAGGTAAATGGAATAAAATTTATCAAATTAGGCACAAAAGAGCATGTTTTCATAATCAAGCACGAATTAGGAGGAAAGTTCAAATGCATGCTATTTAGTGGAATAAGTGCAAGTTTATATGATGAAATCCATTCAAATTCAACCAAAAATCATCATCAAATATGGATTCATCAATTCCCCCATACTTAAACACTAGCATGTCCTCATGCTAAACACACTCAAAGGAGAAAGATGAAAGGAAAACGATTTATTCTATGTACTACCTAAATGCATGCAACTATCCTAAGGGTTACTACTAAAATATACTATGCAAAGAGTTGGTAAGACAAACCATGAAATTTCAATCCATCACAAGAAGGCTTTGGGGCAAATGCAAAGAGTCTATGCACTAAAATCAATGTCTAAAGAATTGAATTGAGCCTTTCAAAACTAATCAACAAACAACTTGCAAGAAGATACAACATGAGGTGCAAGAACATAGAATTGAGCGATCGAACCCCTCACCGGATGTGTATTCACTCAATTCGCTCAGTGTTTAGGGTTTAATCACTTAATTCTCCTTTTATCATGCTCTTCAAAGATTTGCACTTCATCTAACAATCAACTAGTATTTGATGCATGAAAGACAAATATCATGAGGTCTTTGGAGGGTTGTAATGGGGCCAGGGGTTAGGTAGGATACATATGGTCAAGTGGACTTAAAGAATTAGTCCTTTGATTAGCTTAAGTGTCCACCTAATCTTATATTACCTATATACTCATAACAATGCAACCTAGTTACACCATTTTCCTCCTATCTCACCTTACTCATGCACTTTCTTTTCAAAACATGAACATATGCATTCTTTATTTCAACTTTTTATTTCACTTTCTATTATGCACAGTTTTTTTTTTTGAAATTATTTCTTGTCTTTGTTAACACAAGAGATGCATATGCCTAAAACAAAGAGCACATGAGCATTTTTTAATTGCCAATTTTTCACAATCAGTTCCATGCCTCTATCACCAATGCTTCCCAACAATTCCCCCCCATACTTAGAATATACACACTAATCCACCCAAGCTAATCAAAGAGTTTCAAGGACATCAATGGTTTTTCGCTTAAGGGGAAATAATGTGCTAAACTCAGAACAAAAGAGAATTACAGGTTCAACAGGGGTTCACAATGGTGAGTACAAGGGTTGGCCATATAGGTTGGTGAGTTTAACATCAAAGATGGCCTCAATCATGCTAAATGCATCCAAACAGCAAATACAGGATATAAAGAATCATGCAGATCAAGGATCATAATCAAGAAAAAAAAGTAAAATCACACCAGAACAAACATTATGGTTGAAAAATGCAACCATCTATCAAGGCTCAAATCTTACAAGGTATGTTGTTCTAGCTCTTTTCTATGTTCCACAAACAGAATACTTCAAGCAAGTTGGAAAACACAAAATTTTTCTTCAATTCAACCGATGGTATGCCCTAAGAAGGATTTCAGGGAAATTCCTTGGTGTTTCACCAAACTTATTCATTCTATCATGCAATCATGCAAACATTAGCTACCATATAACTATGAACACTAAAGGGATATATACAGACAAACCAACTAAGGTGCAATAAAGATAAAGCTACTAAAATTTAGTAAAAAGAACTAAAAGAGTATTGCAAAGTGGTTTGAGAAAAGAAATGTTTACCCCCACAAAGTCGATCCTCCCCCACACTTAGTTCTTGCACGGTCCTCCGTGCTTGCGTCGGATTCGGGAGAATGAGAACTTCGGGGTCACTTCAGCTAGTGGTATCGAAATGGGTTGGTCACCTTCATCATACTCCTCCCCAACTAGCTCGAATGAAGCTCAAATAAGTGCTTAAGTTGCTAGGTTAAAGCATGGACATAAAAGCAACTTCAAGCTCGCACCAATTGATTCATTAACACGCTTTGAATGTAATGGTCATTGACGTTGTTGGCAAGAGATTTCATTAGCAAAAAAATGTACAACAACAATAACCATGCACTCAAAGTGAAGTGTCAATTGCTCATTCTCAAGAAGTGGTAACCACATGTGCAATGTTCTAAGTTAAGGCCAAAAGATGTTTGATCAAGACATCATCTAAAGTTGAACAATTGTAAAGTGATTACCGAATCCAAATTCCGAGATGAACAATGACAATTGAGTTTCACATAACACAATGCATTTGTAACCAAAATTTCACATCAACAAACAAGGAAATGCATTGGTGAATTCACTTAACTACCATCAAAATTGAAGTTGCACAATTCATACAATATGCTTAACAAGAGATAAATTGAACACATATAATGGCCATGTCATATGAATCAAACAAAATGTTCGTTGAGGCATTTCATCAAACATGTGGTATGCAATGTGCAAGCTTATCACAATCAATGCTTAAATTCAATCATAATCAATCCATAATCAATTATCAACACTTGCAATACACAAAAGAACAGAGGAAGCAATAAATTTAATCTAAGAAACATGAAAAGAAAATCAAAACAATTGCAAAAATCAACAAAAAAGGAAGATAAGAACCTGAAAATTAAAGGTGGAAAGAAACAAGCAATGAGGAAGAAACAATGGCACTTCTTATAGCTGTTGCGAGTTTGAGGCGGTTGGGTTCGCCGGAAAAACACCAGAGAGGGAGAACTCACCGGTGGTGAAGAAAAGAAACGAGAAAGGAAAGAAATATAAAAAAGAAAAGAGAAGAGAAAAGATAAGTAAGAGAGAGAGAAGTAGTGGCGGCTTGACGGCGGCGGTGGCCGGCGACAGGGTCACTTGGAACTGGGCAAAGGCTGAGAGAGAGCAGCAGCAGGGTAGGTTGCCCTGTTAATGCCCAAAACGAGTCGTGTGCGGGCACACAAAGGCTTGTTCGGACGCACAAAAAGTAGAAATTGGAAGGGTTGTGAATGCACACAGCATGCGAGCGCTGCGACTAGAGGGGGTGTATAAGCTTGTGCAGACGCACAGCAGGGAGCGCATGCACAGAGGTCACAAGATAGGGGGTGTGTGCGTAGGCATAAACTGGTGTGTACGCACAATACGCGAAAATAAGTGGGATGCAGGCACACAGAGCGTGCTATTGCTCCCACCAGAGGGGCTACAATAACACTTGCGGGCGCACAAGGGCGTGCGCTCGCACAGAAAGTATCTTCTCTTTTTTTTTTCTCTTTTTTTTCTTATTAAGGAAATGCTTGAGGTACAGAGTCGTGTGTCCGTGCGCACACAGGTTGATACGTGGTCAGGAGGGCATTTTCGTCATCTTAGAGCTAAGAGACGGAATGGTAATCTTGTCATATTCAAGGATCTGAATACTAGAAGAATTGTACCATGCCAGTCTTAGACATCAAAAAGTCCAAGAGTCCGTCTCAAAATCAGTGGTGCTGAAAGGGCGACAACTCATAAAGCCCATTGGGCTAAGTTAGGACCGCAAGAAGCCCAATAATGCTTTTCAAATTCAATGAGAGGCATAATTTATTATTAATTTTCGAATTTTTAGGCATTTATGTTAGTTTGTTTTGTTGTTAGAGTTTATTGAAAGATTTGAATTACTCCTGATTTGCTTTGTAGTATTTTTAGGAATTTTAAATTTAAATCAAATCTGATCTAATCTAATAAGATCAAATCTGATTTAAATTAGTTATCATATCTTTAGGATTTTAAAATTTAAATCAAATCTTATCTAATCTAATAAAATCAAATCTGATTTAAATTAGTTATTTTATCTTTTAGTTAGTTTGTTACGTGCCTATTTAAACACCTTTGGTGAAACAATTTACATAACTTTGATGAATAAATTTTCCTTAGTGCTTTATGCACGTTTTTTGTGTGATTAAGTAAGGTGAGTGATTTGCTTCGCTTGTTGCATGGAGAAAATTGAGTGATTCAATTTTCATCCCTCTAATCTAGGTTGTCAAGGACAGGTTCTTTGAAGGTCTAGTAGGGAGTCCCTTCCAGTGACCTAGGTTGCTAAGAACAGGTATCTTAGAGGTCTAGTAGGAAAACCTTATCTATCCTTTGTTTTTGCCTTTTATCTATCTTTTTTTTTTATTTTCTTATCATCTGGTATCAGTTACAGGTCAGGTAAATTCTTATTTATCTACACGTTCCATGGGTCTTATTTAATCTCTTTGTTTTTTTTCTTTAATTCACCTTAGAGTTCCCAAAAAGAAAAAAGAGTCGCAAAAAAAAAAAATATTTGCGTATTACGATAGTGATGATGAAGGAAGCTCATATGCGAAAAAAGGTTCTCAGTTGCAAATCCCTGCATTCAAAGGAAGGAATGATCCTGAAGCGTATTTCAGATGGGAAAGGAAGGTAGAATAAATTTTTGCAAATTGCATCCTTTTAGAGGAAAAGAAAGTTCAATTGGTACAAGCCAATTTTTCCGATGCTGCTTGTATATGGTAGACTAAATTAAGAAGATCTAGAAGACGGTACGGAAAGAGCCCAATTTGCAGCTGGGAGAACATGAAGAAAATCATAAGGAAGCAGTTTGTGCCATCATCATACCACATGAGGAATCGAGTTGTGCCATCATCATACCACAATGAATTTTTTCGAATATTTTGTAAGTTGCAACAAGGTTCACAATCAGTAATGGAATACCACACGGAATTTTTATATTTAATGGGCAAAGCTAATATTAAAAGGAGTCCTGAGGTTCTTATGGAACGATTTTTGTTTGGATTACGTGAAGAACTTGCAGATATAGTCCAACGTTACCGTTACGCAACTATGGAGGATTTGGTCAAATTGGCCATTGGCTGGGAGCAGGTGCAACAAATGAGAGATCGCCATAACAAGAGAATTTCTTCTACATCTATCTTTCATTCTTCTTCAAAGCCAGAGATGGAAAAATCTGTTGAGTATGCTGTAGATGGTGATGTATTCTTGGAAGATTCAAACATGCAGAATTTCTCAACTGAGTCCTTGGGATATGAGCAATTTGAAAAATATGAGAGAAAAGAAATTAAAAAAGAGAGTGAGTGTTTGAGTGAAAAGAATCCATGTTTGTTTGAAAGCGAGAGTTTTGAGAAAAAATATGAGAATAGTGAAAGAGAGGAGTCAACGAGTGACAAAGAAACTGAAAGCAATAAACACACTTGTGAGAGAGATCTAGAAAGTTCTAGCTTAGAAAAGAGTGCATTAGTATCATTGAATTCCACGGAATCCTTAGTTTCTCATACATCTAACCATAAAATTCCTAGTGTTTTTATATCAAAATTTTCAGGCTTTGTAGATTCATTGATCAATTATGGAAGCATTAATATGGATGAAAAGAAAGGAAGACAAATTGCACACTTTGGACAAGATGGTAAACGTATGGTTGAAAAGATTGAACTGGCACACATGAAAGACATAGCCACAATTCAGTGGGTAGAGAAAAGTCAACAAACCATGGTATTTAAACCGGGAGATTGGGTTTGGATTCCTTGGAGGGACGAAGGACATCCCATGCAAGATTAAAAAAAGATAAAAAAAATCCTAATGGAAGGGGGACAAGAAAAGAATGGCATTTAAGAAGAGGAATTTATTGGCGTAAAGAGACACGGCAGAAACATAAAAGATAGATAAAGGTTTTCCTACTAGACCTCTAAGAAACCTGTTCTTAGCAACCTAGGTCACTGGAAGGGGCTCCCTACTAGACCTTCAAAGAACCTGTCCTTGACAACCTAGATCAGAGGGATGAAAATTGAATCACTCAATTTTCTCCATGCAACAAGCGAAGAAAATTACTCACCTCACTTAATCACACAAAAAACGTGCATAAAACACTAAGGAAAATTTATTCATCAAAGTTATGTAAAGTGTTTCACCAAAGGTGTTTAAATAGGCACGTAACAAACTAACTAAAAGATAAAATAACTAATTTAAATCAGATTTGATCTTATTGGATTAGATCAAATTTGATTTAAATTTTAAAATCCTAAAGATATGATAACTAATTTAAATCAGATTTGATCTTATTAGATTAGATTAGATTTGATTTAAATTTAAAATTCCTAAAAATACTACTAAGCAAATCAGGAGTAATTCAAATCTTTCAATAAACTCTAACAACAAAACAAACTAACATAAATGCCTAAAAATTTGAAAATTAATAATAAATTATGCCTCTCATTGAATTTGAAAAGTATTATTGGGCTTCTTGCGGTCTTGACTTAGCCCAATGGGCTTTATGAGTTGTCGCCCTTTTAGCACCACTGTTTTTGAGACGGACTCTTGGTCTTTTTGATGTCCAAGACTGGCATGGTACAATTCTTATAGTATTTAGATCCTTGAATATGACAAGGTTACCATTCTGTCTCTTAGCTCTAAGATGACGAAAATGCCCTCCTGACCACGTATCAAGATGCTCGAACACGGCTTCCCCAAAAGGGGTCGAGATCTAAAAAACACGACTCCAAAGGAAAGACCGAGCTCGAGTAAGGGCACTGTTCATACCCTGGGTCGAGCTATCCGACCCGGGCTGATTAAAAACAAAGCAACCGACCTCTTCAGGTCAGGTCCCCCGACCTCTTCTTTAAATAGCTCGGCCAATCGCCACAAGAAGCCCAAGCAGGCCCAAACAAAGGGACATAGCCCAATCTAAAGGCAGCTAAAGCCTAGAAAGATTAAGGCGGTTCCCCTTAGAGATAAAATGACTTCACTTAAAGATAAGATAAGATAACTAACTTATCTTATCTAGAAAGGTCAGCCCACACTACTATAAATACACTAGAGCACCCAGGTATAAATCATACTCTGATTCTACATAAAATATCTGCTTAAAGCCCATGCTAACTTAAGCATCGGAGTCTCTTGCAGGTACCACCACCCTCCAGTGACGAAAGATTAGCAGCACCAACAAGTCCAACAAGTCAGACACGTCAGCTCCGGCCACCACCACAGATCTCAACCGAGATCGACCTACAATTTCAGGTAACCCTCGGAACAGTAACATTGTTCCAACTTTATCTTTTTGTATTTAGCTTTTTGGATTAGTTGCTTTCCTGTGGTATGATGATTAGATTAGTTTTGATTTGGTATTTTTGGATTGAATAAGTTGGATTGCTTGTTGATCATGAATTTATTCTTGTTTGTATGATTTGGGGTTGGTATGTTGATATGCTAAAGGAAGGAACCTTAGTTTTGAAAAGAAAAAATTTTTGTGAAACAGAGCATCTGTGCATGCACACCACCCTGTGTGCGCGCACACAACTGCATTTTCCACCATCTGTGCTAGCGCACGCCCTTGTGCGCCCGCACACTCGTTGCAGCACCCTCTGGTCGCAGCGCCAGCACTGCCTGTGCGTGGGCGCTGCCCTATTTTCTGAGTCCTGTGCATGCGCACCCCTCTGTGCGTATGCACGTATTCCCTTTATCGCGCTTCTTGTACGGCCGGACAGATGTGTGCATTCGCACACCGAATGACAGCCCTTCTGGTGGGAGCGTCATCATGAGTTGTGCACATGAACAACCTCCCCCATCTTTGTCCTTGTGCGTGCGCACGGACCTGTGATACGTGATCAGGAGGGCATTTTCGTCATCTTAGAGCTAGGAGACAGAATGGTAATCTTGTCATATTCAAGGATCTGAATACTAGAAGAATTGTACTATGCCAGTCTTGGACATCAAAAAGACCAAGAGTCCGTCTCAAAAATAGTGGTACTGAAAGGGCGACAACTCATAAAGCCCATTGGGCTAAGTCAGGACCGCAAGAAGCCCAATAATGCTTTTCAAATTCAATGAGAGGCATAATTTATTATTAATTTTCGAATTTTTAGGCATTTCTGTTAGTTTGTTTTGTTGTTAGAGTTTATTGAAAGATTTGAATTACTCCTAATTTGCTTAGTAGTATTTTTAGGGATTTTAAATTTAAATCAAATCTGATCTAATCTAATAAGATCAAATCTGATTTAAATTAGTTATCATATCTTTAGAATTTTAAAATTTAAATCAAATTTGATCTAACCCAATAAGATCAAATCTGATTTAAATTAGTTATTTTATCTTTTAGTTAGTTTGTTAGGTGCCTATTTAAACACCTTTGGTGAAATAATTTACATAACTTTGATGAATAAATTTTCCTTAGTGCTTTATGCACGTTTTTTGTGTGATTAAGTGAGGTGAGTGATTTGCTTCGCTTGTTGCATGGAGAAAATTGAGTGATTCAATTTTCATCCCTCTGATCTAGGTTGTCAAGGACAGGTTCTTTGAAGGTCTAGTAGGGAGCCCCTTCCAATGACCTATGTTGCTAAGAACAGGTATCTTAGAGGTCTAGTAGGAAAACCTTATCTATCATTTGTTTTCCCCTTTTATCTATCTTTTTTTTTTTTTATTTTCTTATCACATCTTGCTTTGGGTTGATCTCCGGTTGAGGCTCCTTGGATGCGAAGCGTTTCTCTTTTTTTTTTAATTGTAGCACTTGTTGCGCTTTTCTTGGAAACGTCAGAGTGTTTAAAAGCTCATAAATATCCCTTCGCCGTTTCCTTTTTCCCTCTTCGCTACTTCATTTTTGAAATTTTCAAAGTGTCATTTTACAGTTTCTTTCTCTAATTCCTCTTCGTCTTCTTTGTTCATCATTTGCAAGGCGTTTTGCTCCTTCTGATATCTTCTGGTTTACATGCCCCCCCAAGCTTTCCATATCCTGTGCTCGAGAGGGTTTTGTTGGCGCATATTTGGTCGCTTGCTTATTCCTGATCCTTCCCTCGTGCTTGCTTCTTCATCCTCCACAAGTTAGTATTTTCTTTCCCTTTTATGTTTTCGGTAGTCGCCTTCTTGTATATCTCCACTGTTGCGTGTGATTTTTACTGATTTTGTCTCTGAGAATCCTGACCCCTTTGATAAAAGATTGTATCTTTCCTTTCGACATTTTTGTTTTCACAATTTTCTGATAAAGCTTGCATCTTTGTGGTGATCCCTGCATTCTTTTGCTGTGATGTGTGCCTGGTAGTTTTTGCTTCCTTAGGGTTTTCTTCTTGCTGTTTCTGTTTCTTTTATCCTTGCATGTCCTCGTCTCTAGGTTCACTACTTTTCTCTGAACTGTTGGAAAAGAAAGATTATAGCTTTTGATGATTTTTGTTGATGATGATGGGTTTCTTGCTGCTTTGTGTAGAGTGATGTTACTAGAGAAGGATTGTGTTTTGTTGCGAGATGTTTAGGCCATAGACCGTCGATTTCCTTCTTTCCTGTTTCTTGCCTTGTTACTGTCTCCAAAGGGTGCCTCTGGATTTTAGAATGAATCCTGGGGTTTCCCTTTTACTGCCGTGTCTGACTCTTGATGTTCATATGTTATTGTCCGAATTGTTTCCATATTTGCCTGAGTTGTTTGGTAGTAACCCATTTTTTCTTTTTCTTCCTGTGGGAATAGTTGACCTATGTCTTCCCGCAGAAACATTGTTGAGATGTCTACTAAGATCCCGGATGGCATGTCTAACTGGCTGGACTCCATAGTTTTAATGTGTGTTACAGTTACTGACCCTGAGTATTGTGTGCGACTTAGGAGTCACCATAGGATCTGTAGTAATAGGGATCAGGAGAAAAATTATGAGTTAGTATCACCTGACCCTGAGGAGAGGGTTAGTTTTTCTCCTTTGACTCAAGAAGAACGTCCCTTTTTCTATGCTTATGACTATTTCTTTAGTCAATTGAATATTTCCATTCCTTTTACCCCTTTTGAGACCGAGTTGTTGTGGTCCTGCAATATAGCTCCTTCTCAGCTCCATCCGAACTCTTGGGGCTTCATAAAAATCTTCCAATTGTTATGTCAGGAACTGGATATCCAACCCACCCAAACTCTTTTTCTTTATCTTTTTGTGTTTACAAAGCCTGGGGCAGCTAAGAAGAAAGCTTCCGGGGTTTCTTTCTGAGCTACCCAAGGAAAGAAAGTGTTCTCTATGTATGATGAGTCCTTTAGGGATTTTAAGAACTACTATTTCAAGGTCCGAGCTGTTGAGGGTGTTCATCCTTTTTTCTTGGATGAGAACAATGAGCCCACCTTCCCATTATGTTGGCAAAAGAATGTAGTAGTAGCTAGGTATTCTTGGAAAGTCTGGATGAGGTCGAGCAGGCCTTTGTGAATGTATTAGAGGAGAACTGGGGCGAGCCCCCTCATCTTGACACAAAGAAGTTCCTAAGAGATCCTTCCATTCTTCGTGCTAAATTGGGTAGTGGCCGACTTCTTTATAGTCTTATTTTGTGGTTGAATTTTTCCTCTTTCTGTTTGTGACTTCTTTTCTTGGTTTCTGTTTTGCAGAGATGGTGAAATCCATGGACTCCATGAAACACTTCCATCGGGCTAAGAAAGCAACAGCTACTCAAAACATCTCGGTGAAGGCTTCTGGAGAAGGATCTACACAAGTTCCTCCGAAAAGGCCGACCTCGGACACTTCTGGTCCGAGGAAAATCATCCCGACTCCTTAGGTTCGTATGGTTCCTTCTGCTCCTCTCCAGTCAACCTCTGGTGCTGCCTCTTCTCCTACTGCTGGTCCTCCTCCTAAAAAACAGAAGACTGTGGATTCTTATGACTTGGATGCCCCTGATTTTGATGTTGTGGGGTTTGTTGATAATCAAATTGCTCTTTATGGTCTACTTCCAATGGATGATGTGTCCATTCTTCATCACTTGAATTTTATTACCAGTAACAGTATTCGGATGGCCCATATGGGAGCAGCTCTATTCCGTACTGTTCAGGGTTCCCCAGTCCATGCGACTCAGGCTTTTCTGGAGGATGCTAAATCGGATTTTGATAGAATCAAGCGGGTGAAGGATGAGCTTGATGCTAGGGTAATTAAGCTGGAGTTGGATTTGGAGAAGGAAAAGTCCCGGGCTACCAGGGCTGAGGCGGATGCAAACTTGGCAGAGGAGATCGCGAAGAAACACAAGGAGAGTTATACTCGCACTTATGCCGAGGTTTTGGAGCTGAGGGAGAGGCTTGATTCTGCCCGTGTGGATTACGCCGATCTCCAGGGTCATCTTGTAGATACTGTGACGGGTGCTTATGAAAACTTAAAGGCACAGGTCCGAGTTCTCGCTCCTGAACTCGACCTCACTCTCTTCAGCCTGGACAATGTGGTGGAGGATGGCAAGATAGTGCATGCTCCGGATGATGAAGATGACGGGCCTCCTCCTGCACCGCCAGCCAAAGTTTCTACAGCCACAACTTCTTCAACTCCTTCTGCTGAGTTTGACCATTCCGAACCTGATCCTGATTGTCAAATTCTTAATCGGGAGGATGGGACTGTGGATGCCACTCCCATGAAGGTCATTCCTCCTCCTTCAGCCACAGATGGTTCTACTGGGGAAAATTTGGACCCCTTATTATTTCTTTGTTTTATTTGTACAGCCCGATTTGTGGGCTTCTGAACTCTGTGTTTCTAACTTTTGATGTGGTGGACTTCTCTTGACTTTTAGTTGCTTCTATGCAACTTTATTTTGAAACAAAAACATTTTTAAACTCTTGAGGCTGCCTCTTAGGTGGCCTTTTAAGATTTTAAATATTTTTATGTTGATGGGTATATTTCTCTGATATACTGTTCATATCTTTGCAACTTTCGTAGATCTTTATAGAGTGTTGGTACTCTACTGTCCGACATCTTTTTGATTAGATCCTGTTTTGTCTGTCTTCTGTTCGGGCGAGATGACCCTTGGGGCTAACTTGTCCGATAACTTTTTAGTGTTCTGGTAGAACCTTTTTAGTTAGTCTGAACAATTTTGATAGCCTTGTCATGGAACCGTGGCTTTTTGGGCAAAGCTATATCCCTTTTAGCGCACGCTTTTTGTTGGTCTGACTTCTCTTGTCGGTTCGAGCTGTAGCTTTCGTTGGTCCGACTTCTCTTTGTCGGTTCGAGCATTAACTTTTGTTGGTACGACTTCTTTTGTCGGTCCAAGCTGTAGTTTTCATTGGTCCGACTTCTCTTGTCGGTCCAAGCTAAGTTATTTTTAGTAGTCCATTTTTAGTCAGACTTCGTCAGGCCGTTTTTTATGGATTACTTTTTATAACTTCTTGCATTAATCTGTTTTTATCGCTTTCACCTTGCCGACTTTGTCGTAATCGGGTGATTAATTTGGTTTTCACGTTGCCGACCTTGTAATAATCGGGTGATGAATTTGGTTTTCACCTTGCCGACCTTGTCGTAATCGGGCGGTGAATTTGGTTTTCACCTTGCCGACCTTGTCGTAATCGGGCGGTGAATTTAGTTTTCACCTTACCGACCTTGTCGTAATCGGGCGGTGAATTTTTTCATTTAGGTTAATGCGTCTTGGTAGGAAACTTTTTAGGAAATCTAAAAAACTTTATTCAAGTAGAAAATAGGCATATAGACAAGAATGTATATATATGAGTGCTTACCCTTCTAAATCGGGCAATTTTGTAGATCTTGGCTTGGCGCCTCAATAAAAAACCTTTTCAGGAAAAAGAGTGCACATTGACCTAAGATCTTTATTACTTTCTAAATATAGTACCTTCTTAGGTTACAGGCATGCCATGACCTTGGTAGCTCTCATCCCTCGAGGTCGGACACCTTGTAGTAGCCTTTTCCCAGTACCTCTACAACTCGATAAGGTCCTTTCCAATTAGCTGCTAGCTTCCCTTCTCCTAATCGACCTACTCCGATGTCATTTCAGATTAGGATGAGATCGTCACTGGCGAAGCTTCGCTGAATTACCCTCTGATTATACCTTGAAGTCATTCGACGCTTTAACGCTTCCTCTCTAATCTGAGCTCTTTCTCGGACTTCTGGAAGTAGGTCGAGCTCTTCCCTTTGATTTTGGGAGTTGATCTCTTCATTGTAGAGGATCATTCTGGGGGATCCTTCCTCTATATCCACTGGGATCATTACCTCCATTCCGTAAGCAAGTCGGAAGGGTGATTCTCCTGTGGTGGAGTATGGAGTTTTCCAATAAGCCCATAGGACTTGTGGGAGGTCTTCGGCCCAAGCTCCCTTTGCACCATGTAGTCTCCATTTTAACCCAGCTAATATGATTTTTTTGGCAGCTTCTGCCTGTTCGTTAGCTTGTGGGTGTTCTACAGATGTGAATTGGTGCTTTATTTTCAAGTCGGCTACCAAGTTTCTGAAACCTGTATAAGCAAATTGAGTGCCGTTATCTGTGGTGATGGAGTAAGGGACCCCAAACCCTATAATAATGTTCCTGTATAGAAATTTCCAACTTCTTTGAGCGATGGCATTGGTTAGGGGCTCTACCTCAATCCATTTTGTGAAATAGTCTACCCCTACAATGAGGAACTTGACTTGTCCCGATCCTTGGGGAAAGGGTCCGAGGCCCCATTTTGCGAACGGACAGGGTGACGTTACACTGATGAGCTCTTCTGGCGGAGCGATGTAGAAGTTAGCATGCTTCTGACATGGTGGGCATGTCTTGACGAACTCTGTCGCTTCTTTGTGTAAAGTTGGCCAGAAGAATCCAGCTCGGAGTACCTTTTTGGAAAGAGCTCGTGCCCCTAAGTGGTTGCCACACATGCCACTGTGTACTTCTTCCAGGACTTCTCTTGTATTAGAAGTTGGTACGCATTTTAGGAGCGGTGTTGAGATCCCTCTCCTATATAAGATGTCACCCACTATAGTATAGTACTGTGCTTCTCGTATCAACCTCTTTGCCTCCTTCCTATCTGTGGGGAGTGTCTCTGTCTTGAGGTAGTTGATAATGGGAGTCATCCACCCTTGATCCAGACCTGATATGGCTAGGACCCTTTCTTCCTCTGTGATTGATGGGATTTGTAATGTTTCCTAGATGAGGCTTCTGTTATTACCCCCTAGTTTGGTGCTGGCTAGCTTTGAGAGTGCATCTGCCCGAGCATTCTATTCTCGAGGTATATGTTGGACCTCATATTCCCTGATCTGCCCGAGCTGTTCTCTAGTTTTGTCGAGATATTTCTTCATGGTAGGGTTCTTAGCTTGGTAGCTCCCATCTATTTGTGAGGTAACTACTTGTGAATCACTGAAGATGGTGAACTTTTGGACTCCTACCTCCTTAGCCAGCCTCAAACCAGCCAGTAATGCCTCATATTCAGCTTGATTATTTGAAGCAGGGACTTTGAACTTTAGTGAGAGTTCGATTTGGGTTCCCTGATCGCTTTCTATTATCACACCTGCGCCACTCCCGGTTTTGTTTGAAGAGCCATCCACGTAGAGATTCCATCTTGTGGGAGTTCCCGGGGTATTAGTGTACTCGGCAATGAAGTCAGCTAGGTACTGTGATTTGATGGCTGTCCGGGCTTCATATTGAAGATCAAATTCGGACAACTCGATTGCCCATTGCAGGATTCTTCCCGCTAAGCTTGTCTTCTGTAGGATGCCTTTTATGGGCTGGTTGGTCCGAACCTTGATAGTGCGCGCTTGAAAGTACGGGCGGAGTCGTCGAGAAGTAAGTATGAGTGCGTAGGCAAAATTTTCTGTCTTTTGATAGTTCAGTTCGGCCCCTTATAAAGCTTTGCTGATGAAGTAGATGGGTTGCTGCTCACCCTCGTTTCTCGGACAAGTGCTGAAGCGATTGCCCGATTTCCCACTGCGAGGTATAATATGAGTACTTCTCCTTCCCGTGGTTGGGTAAGAACTGGTGGTTGCCCCAAGAATTTTTTGAAATCTTGGAAGGCTTGCTCACACTCTGTTGTCCACTCAAACCTCTTTCCTTTCCTTAATGTGGCGTAAAAGGGAAGAGATCTGATGGTTGAGCCGGCAAGAAACCTGGATAGGGCTGCAAGTCTTCCGTTGAGCTGTTGTACTTCTTTGATGCAAGTCGGGCTTTTCATGTCGAGTATAGCCTGACATTTATCTGGGTTTGCTTTGATTCCTCTTTGCGTGAGCATGAAGCCCAAAAATTTTCCAGCTTCTACCATAAAGGTGCATTTTGCGGGACTAAGTCGCATTCCATGCTTTCTGATGGCGTCGAATACTTTGGTTAGGTCGGGCAGCAAGGATTCCTCACTTTGTGTTTTTACCAGCATATCGTCTACGTAAACCTCCATTAATTTCCCAATGTGTTCACAAAAACTTTGTTCATCAATCTTTGGTAGGTAGCTCCTGCGTTTTTGAGCCCGAATGGCATGACGATATAGCAATAATTTGCTTTTGGGGTTAGGAACGAGGTTTTTTCTTGATCGGGTGGGTACATCGAGATTTGATTGTATCCTGAATAAGCATCCATGAAGGAGAGGTATTTGTATCTAGAAGATGTATCCACTAGAGTTTCTATACTTGGGAGTGGGTAGGGATCTTTTGGGCAGGCTCTATTTAGATCAGTGTAGTCAGTGCACATCCGCTACTTCCCATTTGACTTTTTTACCAAGACTATGTTGGCTAGCCATATTGGGTATTTGACTTTCCTTATGAACCATGTCTCTAGTAAGGCTTGTACCTATTCTTCCACAGCTTGGGACTTTTCCGGTCTGAGCTTCCTACGCTTCTGCTGCACTGGCTGAGATCCTGGGTATACCGCCAATTTGTGGCACATTAGTTTGGGATCTATGCCCGGCATGTCTGCGGCCTTCCATACAAAGAGGTCGGCGTTATCCTTTAGGAACTGTATCAGAGATTCCTTTAAGTCTCCCTTTAAGGTTGCCCTGACGTTTGTCGTCTTATCCTGGGCATCACCGATTTGGACCTCTTCAGTTTCGCCTTCAGGTTGTGGACGAAGTTCCTTACGAGCTCGAACTCCCCCAAGTTCAATAGTGTTGACTTCCTCTCCTTTGGGGTTACCTTTAAGGTTCAGACTTTCATTGTAACAGCGTCGCGTAATTTTTTGGTCTTCTTTTATCGTGGCGATCCCTTCTGGGGTTGGGAACTTCATGTACAGATGTGGAGTCGAAACCACTGCGGTGAGCTGGTTCAGTGTTGTCTGACCTATTAGGGCATTGTAAGCTGAGATCACGTCGACTACGATGTTGTCTATGTTGAGTGTCCTTGACTGGGTTCCCTTTCCAAAGGTTGTGTGTAGTTAGATATATCCAAGTGGTTGGATTGGAGTATCTCCCCGTCCGAACAAACTATTCGGATATGCTCTGAGCTCTTTGTCTTACAAACCGAGTTTGTTGAAGGCGATTTTAAAAAGATATCCGCATAGCTTCCTTGGTCTACTAGTGTTCTGTGGAGATTAGCATTGGCCAATATGATATTAATGACCAGGGGATCATCATGTCCCGGGATGATGCCTGTTGAATCTTCTTGGGTAAAGATAATTGTGGGGAGGTTGGATGACCTCTCTTCTTCCACGACATGATATACCTTTTTAAGGTGTCTTTTGCGAGATGATTTAGAGATCCCTCCTCCTGTGAATCCTTCATTTATCATATGAACATGTCTCTCAGGAGTGTGGGGTGGTCGTTCAACCCGTCTGACTTCTTCGTCCCGTCTTCTCTTTCTTGGTTCGTCAGTTTTATTGGCCAAGAACCTGCCTAGTCTTCCTTCCCGGGCTAGCTTCTCTATGACGTTCTTTAGGTCGTAGCATTTGTTTGGGGGGTGTCCATAGATTTGGGGATATTTGCAGTACTCTGTCCGACTTCCCCCTACTTTTTTGCTTTTGATTGGGCAGGGTGGTGGGATCTTCTCAGTGTTGCATATTTCTCGGTAAACATCCACAAGAGACACCCGAAGAGGGGTATAATTATGGTATTTTCTAGGCTTCTCACTGGGTTGATCTTCATTTTTCTTGGACTCTTTATCCTTGTCCCGAGAGGGGTAGGAGAATCCAGGTTTTGAGGTTTTACCTAATCAAGAATTCTTCTCCATATTAATATACTTGTCTACCCTTTCTTGTACCTTGTTCAGAGATGTTGGATGCTTTTTTGATATGGAGTGACTAAAAGGTCCTTCTCGTAGGCCATTGATGAGACCCATGATGGCTGCTTCAGTTGGTAGACTTTGCATGTCCAGACACGCTTTGTTGAATCTTTCCATGTAGTTGCGAAGACTTTTCCAATCTCCTTGCTTGATCCCTAACAGGCTCGGGGCATGTTTGGCTTTGTCCTTCTGGATGGAGAATCTGGCAAGGAATTTTTTGGCTAAGTCGTCAAAACTTGTGATAGATCTAGGGGGCAAACTGTCGAACCACTTTATTGCTGTCTTTGTCAGGGTAGTCGGGAAGGCTTTGCATCGAATGGCGTCCGAGGCATCAATGAGATACATTCTACTTCTGAAGTTGCTGAGATGATGGCTTGGATCCAAGGTACCATCGTATAAAGTCATGTTGGGAGCTTTAAAATCCTTTGGAACTTTAGCTTTCATGATCTCTTTGGTGAAGGGGTCTTGGTCTTTGTGGGAGTTATCTTTATGGTTGGAATGAGCAGTTCTGGTCTTGAGATTTGCTTCTAGTTTTGCGAGCTTGTCCTCTAGCTCCCGGTGGTGTCTCGTTTCTCTTCGGAGGTTTCTTTCAGCCTCCCGCTAGTGTTCAGCCTCCTGTTCGAGCTGTTTGAGACGATCCTATTGTTCTCGGATAGCTTCCAAGATTTCTATGTTTGAGGGTTGTTTATCCCCCCTGTTTTAAGGTGCATCTTTTGATGTGACCTTCGTATTTTTAAGCGGAGTTCTTTCTTCCAAACTGGAGTTGTGATCGTTGTCAAGGTTGTCCGCCATGAGGATGGAATGACTTCTAGGATTCCCGGCAACGACGCCAATGTTTCGAGGGTTACCTGAAACTGTAGGTCGATCTCGGTCGAGATCTGCAGTGGTGGCCGAAGCTGACGTGTCCGACTTGTTGGACTTGGTGGTGCTGCTGATCCTTCGTCACCGGAGGGTGGTGGTACCTGCAAGAGACTCCGATGCTTAAGTTAGCATGGGCTTTAAGCAAATATTTTATGTAGAATCAGAGTATGAGTTATACCTGGGTTTCCAGTGTATTTATAGTAGTGTGGGCTGACCTTTCTAGATAAGATAAGTTAGTTATCTTATCTTTAAGTGAAGTGATGCCAAGGCATCTTAGGCTAGTTTCACTAGCCTTTTTCTTTTATTTTTAGTTGTTTTATGCATTTTCTTGAGCCTTAAGTAATCATTTTGGGCCAAATAGTCATGCTTGTCTTAAATCATTCAACATGAAGATTTTGATGCAAATTCCATGAGTTTTTAGTTATATTCCTTGAAAGCTATGAATGGAAGAATTCTCATGAATTTTTGCAAGACTTTGATGCAATTGTTTGGATGATTTCAGGGAAGAAGAGGCTAAGCAAGGAAGCAACAAAATCAATAAAGGAAGCTTGAATATCACATGTGGAGTTTAAGTTCCAGTTTAAGCCTAAACTGGAGCTTAAACGCCAAAATCATGAAGGATAAGAAATGCTGGGATTGAAGTTTAACCTCCAGTTTGACCTCAAACTGGAGGTTAAACGCCAGAATGAAAAGCCTCACTAAAGAAGCATTCCACGTTTAACCTCCAGTTTGACCTCAAACTGGAGGTTAAACGCCAGAATGAGTATGCCACCCAGGGAGGAGTTCCACATTTAACCTCCAGTTTGACCTCAAACTGGAGGTTAAACGCCAGGAGTGGGAAGAGCACCAGGGAGCCATTTCCACGTTTAAGCTCCAGTTTGACCTCAAACTGGAGCTTAAACGTGTTCGACAGCTTTTCTCCTCCAGGGTTGCTCTCTCCATTTCCACGTTTAACCTCCAGTTTGACCTTAAACTGGAGGTTAAACGTGCTCGACCTCCAGGGCTGCCCTTCCTTTATCCACGTTTAAGCTTCAGTTTAACCTTAAACTGAAGCTTAAACGTGTTATATGGAACAGCTTGACCATGCCTTCTTCAAACATAAATAACTTGAGCTACAAAACTCCAAATGAGGTGATTCAAAATGCATTGGAAAGAAGACATCTAGAGCTTTCCAAGCATATATGGCATGCATGGTGGATACTAAAAATTGAGGGAGAAAACAGCCCCGTAATGTGCATAGAAGAGCATAGTACCAACATGCAATCAGGCCAGCTGACCTCTTCACCTTCCATGGAGTATAACTCGAGTTGTAGAGATCCAATTGAGGTGCTTCCAGTTGCGTTAGAAAGCTGACATCCATAGCTTTCCAACGAGGTATAATAGTCTATATTTGGCATCAAATTGGCAAGGTTGACAAGAGAACAAAGTGACGACTCAAGAAAGGGGGTGCAACATTTGAGTGTAGTTTAATGGATCATTATCCTTTTTGGATCAATTATGTCACTCAGCCCTTCAAGCAAGCAAGGCCCATCAACAACACCAAATCAAGGCCACAAGAATCATCTAGAATAGTTTATTTTCATTTGATTGTAATTTGCTTTGAATTTCATTTTCATTTTGTAATTTAGGGAGCCTATTTAAAGGCCTTAGTTTCTGCATTTAGACGGGGGGAAAAAAAAGGGGAATCCAGCCCCTGAGGGGGACTTTTTTTAGCTAGTTTTCCTTTTCTTTGTAATTGAATTCAGAGCTATGATTCACTAAACCCCCTTTCATTGGGTTAGGGAGCTCTATTGTAATTCAATGAATCAATAATAGTTTATCTTCTTCTTCAATCTTTTCTCTTGAATTTTGTTAGAAAGCTTCTCGATCTAATTCCATTGAGTAGTTGTCTTGGGAAAGAAACTACTCATACTTGGAATCCTTCGGAGCCTTGGGAAAGGAATGGAGGATTCATGCTAGAGAAGCTTTCTCACAGTGAATTGGATTGGGGTTTGGATGGATATTGTGACATGTAATCCTACCAAATTGTGGTTCATGAAATTGTGTGGTATAATCAGTGATCAAGCATCATCTCTTCTTATGAACATTTAAACCAAGGGATTGGGAATTTGTTCGTTTTTAGAGAGAATTGGTGAGCCAAGGGATTGGGATCCAATCATATAAGATTGCCAAGCAAAATTCAATGAACGCATTGGTTGAGGAAGAGATAAACATGTTTTGATTCGGAGATCTCAATATCTCCTATAACCCAATGAATTCCCCATTTCTGATTTCCACTTTCTCTTTACATTCTGCTACTCAATTCATGCAATCACCCCCATTCCCTTTTAATTTCAGCAATTTAGTTTCTGCTCTTTAATTCATGCAATTTAAGATTCCGCCATTTCAATTTCTTGTCATTTACTTTTCCCGCCAATTTTACATTCTGCAATACTCATCTCAATCTTGATTCCGCTCAACTAGAACACACTTCTAATCCGAATTGCTCACTCAACCAATCCTTGTGGGATTCGACCTCACTCTATTGTGAGTTTTTACTTGACGATAACCGGTGCACTTGCCGGAAGGAATTTTGCCGATCGTGCAATTTCCTAAATCGTAGCATAACTAGTTTATGTGCATCAAGTTTATGGCGCCGTTGCCGGGGATTGGTTTTCGATTGACAATTCTCCAATTGGAAGTTAACTAGATTGAGCAATTTTTCTTTTCTTTTGTTAATAGTTTTTGTTTCAGTTTATTACTGCTAATTTCTGCAAATTTTAATTTGTTTTCTTTGCTTATTCACTTGTTAGCATACTAACCACTAGCTGTTTGTGATATTGCCTCACTATGGGATTTCCACTATCTTTGGATGAGTATTGTTTGAGACTGGGCACATTGCAAAAAAGAAAGGAGTATCCATCATCTTTTGGTCAATCAAAATCCATGAGAAACTCTCCACCACCACAGAATGATTCATGTTATTATGCTCATGGTGGGTGGGAGTATCAGGGACAGGAAACGGGGTACTTCCCAGAGCCACAAAATGGTCAATGTTTTGGTAAATGTGATCACTACTCAAGTTGTGGCTGGGAAGATCAAAACCAAGGAGATTTCACTTATTCACACCCCATTCATCAAGAGCCATCACCTCTGAATTATCCAACCTCACCTCCTAGTTTTACATATCCAAATTCTTCATCACTTGAGCATTTCTCAGCACAAAATTCCTTCTCAAATTCATACAATTCATTTCACTATCCACAAGACTCATTCCACTACACACAAGAGTCATACCACTACCAACACTCCAACCAAAGACTCTATCAGCCCACACAAAACACATACTCCCAGCCACCATATCACAGCCAAGATAATCAACCTCATCAACCCAATCCGAACCAACAATTTCAAGATCAATTAAACAGGATAGAAGGAATGCTTGCAACTATGGGCAGAGATGTGGCCGATTTGAAAGGCTTTAAGGAAGAAGTGATATCCAACTTACAAAATCAGGGTGCTGCCATTCAAAAGCTAGAAGCACAAATTGGATATCTATCAAAGCAAATCCCTACCCACAATTCTTCTAGTGATACCATGGCAAACCCAAGGGAGGAATCAGAAGAACAAGAAATGGAGAAGGTTAATCAAGGGAGATCACACTCCAATGAAACAGAGAGTTGCAAAGAGGAAGGGTTCATTGAACCACAAATTCAGGAAGATTTTGATGAACAGGATACTCCAACTGTCCAACAACAACCAAGTTCTGAGATCAAGGATGTGAAGGCAGTAGAAACAAGCACCAAAATGAGGATTGTGACCGAGAAACAAAGGACCATATCCATGAAGAAGAGAAGGTCGAAGAACAATCCAACTCCTGAGCCAACAAGCAAGTTCACTCAAGCCAATCACAAGGGAAAGCTTGCTGGAAAGAAGCATTCACAACAAGGGGCACTAACTAGCTCCTTTATCCACTTGAAGTCATTCCTCTTAACAAACTGGAGGAAGAGGAAGAAAGTCAGGAACAGCATGTCAAGCTAATGACGTTAAAGAAGCGCTTGTTGGGAGGCAACCCAACCAAAGGTAGTTTTTCTTTTCTAGTTATTTTAATAAAAGAGTTAAGTAGATTTATCTGTATTGCAAGGAGCTAAGTTTGGTGTTGCACACCAAAACAATTCAAGGGTAAATGTGAGATTCTAAGTTTGGTGTTCCACCAAAAACTTCATTAAAAGCACATTTCTACCTCAGCATGACTAGTCACTAGCTCCAACAAATCAGGGAAACTACTTAAACAATAGTTTAATTTCTAGTTCATAGTTTCTTTTTCTAGTTCATAGTTATTTTCTTAATAAAAGCACATGAGGTTTTCTGCATATGATCCAAATTGCTGCATATGGCAAGGAACTAAGTTTGGTGTTCACACACCAATCTAAGTTCAGAGGCCTACAAACATACATGCATGCTAACCAATTCTCAAAGTGCTTGGGGAACAAGCAACTTCTAATAGCTTCGCAGGAAGACAATCAATCTCATGGAAGGAATATACATCATCATCAAAGAGAACACCAAGGCTAGGAAGGATGATGAACAACAAAGAAGATGCTAAAAGGTTGTATTGTCACTTAATTGCTTGTACTTTGAATTGCTGATATTGGAAGTTTGCATACACCCCTGCTTTAAGTTTGAGTCATTGCAGTTTTTGTTTGTCTGTTTGTTTAATTTTCAAATAAGTGATAGTCTAAGTGTCTGGATAAACTTCACTTGCTTAAATGTATGCTTGCCATGCTTGTTCTGTTTCCATAAAATAAAAAAAATGTTTGAACAAAAGTAACTCAATTCCATTTGGTAAGAAATCAAATAAGATTAAGTGGTGGTATGCATGTTTGATTGAATAGTCAGCTCACTAAGAAATAAAGTTAGAATTGTCACTTTTAGTGGAAATTAGTATGCTGTCTATGGATCTTGATGAATAAATGTCTTTGGCCATGAAAAAGAAAGAAAAAGAAGAAGAAAAAGCCACTGAAAAAGGGCAACCAAAAAGCAAAAAAATTGAGAAAATAAGCTAGGCACCAATGGTTTGAACTTCTGAGACAAATGCCTGTGGTGTTTATGTATTAAGGATATGCTTGGATGAATAGGTTCTGAGGAGTGTTTCAACACTTGGTAACTTGGGTTAACTAACCCGGGATTATCAACCAAAAGTCCATTATCAAGAGCAACCTAAATACAAAACATTTAGTCACACAAAGAGGTGCTGGGCACCAATGTCTCAAGAAGAAATGTGAACTAAAATGCCTGTAGTGGATATGTGTAGCGCACTAATAAGAAAAAGAGAATGCCAAAGGCTTGAGCAACACATGACACTGAGCAACAAGGAGCAAATAAGCTCAAAGAAAAAGAAAAACAAAGAAAAGAAACTTGCCAATGATATGTGAATAACAAGAGGCCATAAGCAGTGTTTTAGTGGAAACATAAAAAGTGACATTCTTACCTAAGAAACAATAAAGTGATGCTGCAACAACTTTCTGCATGAACACCCCATTAATCAATGTCAATTACTTACTGATATGGCTAATGAATTTACTTTCTGTTTCATTCTTTCTTCTCAATAATTCAGAACTTGCTTGGGGACAAGCAAGGATTAAGTTTGGTGTTGTGATGCCAAGGCATCTTAGGCTAGTTTCACTAGCCTTTTTCTTTTATTTTTAGTTGTTTTATGCATTTTCTTGAGCCTTAAGTAATCATTTTGGGCCAAATAGTCATGCTTGTCTTAAATCATTCAACATGAAGATTTTGATGCAAATTCCATGAGTTTTTAGTTATATTCCTTGAAAGCTATGAATGGAAGAATTCTCATGAATTTTTGCAAGACTTTGATGCAATTGTTTGGATGATTTCAGGGAAGAAGAGGCTAAGCAAGGAAGCAACAAAATCAATAAAGGAAGCTTGAATATCACATGTGGAGTTTAAGTTCCAGTTTAAGCCTAAACTGGAGCTTAAACGCCAAAATCATGAAGGATAAGAAATGCTGGGATTGAAGTTTAACCTCCAGTTTGACCTCAAACTGGAGGTTAAACGCCAGAATGAAAAGCCTCACTAAAGAAGCATTCCACGTTTAACCTCCAGTTTGACCTCAAACTGGAGGTTAAACGCCAGAATGAGTATGCCACCCAGGGAGGAGTTCCACGTTTAACCTCCAGTTTGACCTCAAACTGGAGGTTAAACGCCAGGAGTGGGAAGAGCACCAGGGAGCCATTTCCACGTTTAAGCTCCAGTTTGACCTCAAACTGGAGCTTAAACGTGTTCGACAGCTTTTCTCCTCCAGGGTTGCTCTCTCCATTTCCACGTTTAACCTCCAGTTTGACCTCAAACTGGAGGTTAAACGTGCTCGACCTCCAGGGCTGCCCTTCCTTTATCCACGTTTAAGCTTCAGTTTAACCTTAAACTGAAGCTTAAACGTGTTATATGGAACAGCTTGACCATGCCTTCTTCAAACATAAATAACTTGAGCTACAAAACTCCAAATGAGGTGATTCAAAATGCATTGGAAAGAAGACATCTAGAGCTTTCCAAGCATATATGGCATGCATGGTGGATACTAAAAATTGAGGGAGAAAACAGCCCCGTAATGTGCATAGAAGAGCATAGTACCAACATGCAATCAGGCCAGCTGACCTCTTCACCTTCCATGGAGTATAACTCGAGTTGTAGAGATCCAATTGAGGTGCTTCCAGTTGCGTTAGAAAGCTGACATCCATAGCTTTCCAACGAGGTATAATAGTCTATATTTGGCATCAAATTGGCAAGGTTGACAAGAGAACAAAGTGACGACTCAAGAAAGTGGGTGCAACATTTGAGTGTAGTTTAATGGATCATTATCCTTTTTGGATCAATTATGTCACTCAGCCCTTCAAGCAAGCAAGGCCCATCAACAACACCAAATCAAGGCCACAAGAATCATCTAGAATAGTTTATTTTCATTTGATTGTAATTTGCTTTGAATTTCATTTTCATTTTGTAATTTAGGGAGCCTATTTAAAGGCCTTAGTTTCTGCATTTAGACGGGGGGAAAAAAAAGGGGAATCCAGCCCCTGAGGGGGACTTTTTTTAGCTAGTTTTCCTTTTCTTTGTAATTGAATTCAGAGCTATGATTCACTAAACCCCCTTTCATTGGGTTAGGGAGCTCTATTGTAATTCAATGAATCAATAATAGTTTATCTTCTTCTTCAATCTTTTCTCTTGAATTTTGTTAGAAAGCTTCTCGATCTAATTCCATTGAGTAGTTGTCTTGGGAAAGAAACTACTCATACTTGGAATCCTTCGGAGCCTTGGGAAAGGAATGGAGGATTCATGCTAGAGAAGCTTTCTCACAGTGAATTGGATTGGGGTTTGGATGGATATTGTGACATGTAATCCTACCAAATTGTGGTTCATGAAATTGTGTGGTATAATCAGTGATCAAGCATCATCTCTTCTTATGAACATTTAAACCAAGGGATTGGGAATTTGTTCGTTTTTAGAGAGAATTGGTGAGCCAAGGGATTGGGATCCAATCATATAAGATTGCCAAGCAAAATTCAATGAACGCATTGGTTGAGGAAGAGATAAACATGTTTTGATTCGGAGATCTCAATATCTCCTATAACCCAATGAATTCCCCATTTCTGATTTCCACTTTCTCTTTACATTCTGCTACTCAATTCATGCAATCACCCCCATTCCCTTTTAATTTCAGCAATTTAGTTTCTGCTCTTTAATTCATGCAATTTAAGATTCCGCCATTTCAATTTCTTGTCATTTACTTTTCCCGCCAATTTTACATTCTGCAATACTCATCTCAATCTTGATTCCGCTCAACTAGAACACACTTCTAATCCGAATTGCTCACTCAACCAATCCTTGTGGGATTCGACCTCACTCTATTGTGAGTTTTTACTTGACGATAACCGGTGCACTTGCCGGAAGGAATTTTGCCGATCGTGCAATTTCCTAAATCGTAGCATAACTAGTTTATGTGCATCAAGAAGTCATCTTATCTCTAAGGGGAACTGCCTTTATCTTTCTAGGCTTTAGTTACCTTTAGAATGGGATATGTCCCTTTGTTTGGGCCTGCTTGGGCTTCTTGTGTCGATTTGGCTGAGCTCTTTAAAGAAGAGGTTGGGGGACCTGACCTGAAGAGGTTGGTTGCTTTATTTTTAATCAGCCCGGGTGGGATAACTCGACCCAGGGTATGAACAGTTACCATGGTGGTGTGTCTCCCACCAAGCACTTTGGTTTAGAGTCCTAAGTTGGACTTTGCATGGCTTCATTGGTCACTTTGAACTTCTCCAAGGAGGAAAATCTCCAACTCCTTGGCATTCTTGGGTTGAGTGTGATCTCTTGAATCGGACTTATTGGCATATTTCTCTTCTTCTTGCTCTTTGCTTACCTCAATCACTTCATCTTCGACTATATCACACCCAAAGATAGAATAGGCTTCGAGGATGGGTTTCCTGGATTCATCCAATGTGAATTTTGCTACCTTGCCATCAGCTTCAAAAGAATAGACTCCTGAATGTGCATCCAGCTTTAACTGGGATGTCTTTAGAAATGGCCTTTCCAGTAGAATGGATGATGGCTTGTCTGACTCAATGGGAAGAGTCTCCAAGATGTGGAAATCCACTGGGAAGAGCAAACCTTGGATGTCAACCAGAACATTTTCTGCAATCCCCACAACTGATACAATGCTCTTATCGGCCAACACAAATCTCGCCCCGGACCTCTTTAAGGGTGACAAGTTTAATCTCTCATAAATGGGGAGTGACATAATGCTTACGCACGCCCCCAAGTCACACATACAGTCTGTGAACTTAATCCCACCAATCAAGCAGGTAACCAAACATGGGCTGGGATCATTGCATTTTTCAGGAATTAAAGAAGAGATAGAATCATCTATTGGCCTTTTGTTGAGTTCGCCAATTTTCTCCTTGTGGGTACAAACATCTTTGAGGAACTTGGCATATTTGGGCACTTGTTGAATGGCTTGAAATAGAGGGATGATGACTTTAACATTCTTAAAACTTTCCACCATGTTGGGGTCAAGTTGTTCTTGCTTCTTGGCCTTCTTGGCCATAGTTGGAAATGGAATGGGCATAGGCTCTTCAATCAAATTTTTCCTCTTTGGTTCCTTGGCCTTGAGTGGATCCTCCTCATCCTTCTCAACATCTTCCTCTTCATCCTTCATCACTCCCATATCTTCTCCCACCTCTTCCTTGTGGGTTTTCTCACTCGAACTAGTAAGCACAACACCAATTTCATCCAACTTGGTGCCGCTCCTAAGGGTGATAGCATTGATGCTCCCTTTAGGATTCAATTGAGGTTGTGAGGGCAAATCACTGAAGTTGAGGCTTTTTGGGCATTTTATGTAGTCGAAAGAGAAAGAGTCAAATGGGTGAGTGCTTCGGCAATTGTAGCCATATATGCTTCTTGTTTCTTGTGAAAGTCCCATTGCTCTTGCATAAAGGTTTGGAGTGTGTCATTCATGTAAGGTTGATTAGGAGGAGGTCCTTGATTGCCTTGAGGAGGGTTAGGTCTACTATTTGGGTGTTGATACCTCCCTTGAGGTTGAGATTGTGGAGGTTGTTGGTAGGATTGTTGGTATTGTGGTTGACCTTGAGGAGGTTGATGATAGTAGGATTGTTGGCTTGGGTAAGGTTGAGCTTGTGGGGCTTGGTTCCACCTTTGATTAGAATTATCCCTCCACCCTTGGTTTTGACTTCCTCTATGTTAATTGTAGTTGGGTCTTTGTGGGTATGGATTGGCTACCGCTAATGTAGTGTCCTCTTGGAGTTGAGGGCACTCATCAGTGTTATGGTTGTTACAAGCACAAATACCGCATGATCTTGGTGGTCCCTCAATTCTTGGAGGTTGAGGTGGAAGAGATAGCAAAGCTTGGTGAATTTGTTACCCTTGGGTGATTTGTCTCAACAAAATTGTCATCTCATCGAGGGTCTTCGTCAAAACGGCATCTCTGGAAGGAGAAACTTTACTTAAAGCTTTTGGTTGTGGGTTGCTTACCCTTAAGTGTTGAGTGGAGTCCGCCAAGTCCGCTATGATCTCCCAGGCTTCCTCGGCGGTCTTGTTTTTGGTGAGAGATCCTCCACTAGAGGCATCTAGGAGAAGCTTATCTTGGGGGTTCATCCCTTGACAAATATAGCTAATAAGTACCAACTCGTCAATACGGTGGTCGGGGAAAGCTTCCAACAACTTCTTGAATCTCTCCTAGTACTCATAAATAGTCTCCCCATCTCGTTGCACAATGCAAGAGATTTCCTTTCGCAGCTTATCTGTTTTCTGTGGTGGGTAGAACTTTTCCAAAAATTCCTTACGCAACAAGTCCCACTCGGAAATCACATCTCCCGGTTGAGTATAAAACCATTCTATCGCTTTTTCCTCCAAAGAGAAAGGGAAAGCGAACACCAAAACTGCTACTTCATCTGCACCATGTCTTCTCGTAGTGGAGCATGCAACTTGAAAATCCTTAAGATGCTTAAGAGGGTCCTCTCCGGGCAGTCCATTGTACTTGGGGAGCAAGTTGATTGTGCTGATCTTAAGCTCAAAATTTGGATCCAAAGCTGGATATCGGATTTGTATCAGTTGCAAGTTAATATCAGGAGCTTTGGCTTCCCTTAAGGTGATTTTGCGGGGTGGATCCGCCATGGTATCGTCACCTGAGTCACTCAAAGAGATTTCATCACTCCCCATAGATGAATATAAGGTTTCCTCGTTAATTGAAGAATAATGGTCACGGATTGATGGTAATAGTGAATTGGAGTGCTCTTCAAGCAAGCCCGATTCACTATTCACAAATGCTAGCCGACGCCGAGCTTGCCTAATATGAGTTAAAGTTCTTTCTATTTCGGATCAAAAGGGCCCAAGCTCGGGTCTGGAAGCGATCGTGTCATTTAACTTAGGAAGCAATAGAAGCATGCAATTATGAAAAGCAAAACAAGAATGGGCAAATAAACATAAACCAACCTAACAATTAACAACTACCAAGACTAGCTAGATAGAAACAATATCTTCAAATTAGTACCAAGCAGCAAACAAAAACTAAATATTTATACTATTCACATATTCACAACAACTAAAATTATAGCACTCATTGCACTTAAAGTGATTCCCCGGCAATAGCACCAAAATTTGACGTGAGGGAGATTTAACCGTTAATCCAGGTTTTCACAAATTAGAATCCCATCGTTGAAAGTATAGCCTAGACCAACAGTTGATTCCCAAGTCAAATATCAATCCAAAGGATATGTCACAATTCAAAACCAATTCAATTCTGGGAGTTTCAATTCCCGGGTCATCTCCCAAGGACACTTGAGACCAATGAGTGTGCAATCTTGGTTGTGAGGAGCATGGGATTTTCAATAAAGAGATAAACATATAAAGCAATGAAAGAACATGCAAAATTGTAATAAATGAACTAATAAAGGAATCAAAGAAGTAACTATGCAATATAGACAAGTAAAGTGTAAAAGGAACTAATGTAATAATGTGTATAAAAGAACTTAAGTATAAAAGGTATCTTGGCTTGGAGTGAGCTAAGGGTCCTTTCCTTGTTGGAACCATGTAACACCCTAATTAGCCTAAGCCTTACCTCGCGTCGTAAAGCCAAGGTCAATCAGAGATTATGATAGTTCTAAACTCATACATAATATATATATATATATATATATATAGAAAGAATAGTATAATCTAGAAGCCCGATGAAAGATCTAGCTCAAAAACAGATTTCGAAGCACAAACGTACTAACGGAGCTACCAGCTTAAGGCATAAGAAACAGAGAAGATATAACAAAAGCTAAGTATATAATATCATAGGGAACTAGTCACGACTCGCGGAGTTTAAGCCGGCTAGCCATATACTGATATACAAAACCATACAGTGAAAACAGCTTATACAAGTTTTGTTCTCTCAAATACATGCCTCTAGGCAAAACAAAATACAAAAGGAGAGATGTATAAACAAAATAAACCAAAAAGAACTCCAAAATGATCCAAGATTCTCCGCTCCTGTCACCAACCAAAGCAACTCACCGAGGTGGGTTGCGACCTGCATCTGAAAAACACAACAACAATATGGTATGAGAACCGGCGGTTCTCAGTATGGTAACAGTTCCCAGTGATATAGGATATAAGACCCCGGGACGCCAAAGGCAATCCTAAGCTTCATATCAATCACAAGATTCAACTTAAAGCATTCTAAAACATTTAAGCATAATATACCAACTTGACTTAAATAAACCAGGTTATCTATCTTAAGGGATTTCTATTCTAACCAAACACCGCTGTCCCATAGCCTTCACCAATCGATCCTCCATGCGATCCCATCGCCACCGCCTTCCGAACCTCCTCAATCCCAGCAGAAAACACAGATAATGTTCAAAGCAAGTAAAGCACAAGTAGTAGCATATATGGCAAATAATTCAGATAGCAAGTAAGCATGTTATTCAATTAGGCAAACCATTACAAGTAGACAAAGCATACAAGCAGATAGGAAATGCATATGATGAATGCCTGCCCTACTGGCTGTGATATCACATTGTCGGTTCAACTGCCAACCCGACACATCTCCATGGAGACGTCGCCCTTCAGATTTCTCATATGGGAACCCCCCAGATATAGTGCCCGGATCACTGTCCAGGTACCGACGCCTGCTCGCCCTATAGATCCGAAGGGATGCGAGCGAGATATTCTTGCCTCAGACCTCACATCTCAACGTAAGCGGGATTAACCACCGTCCTTACGCCGCCGCCGCTACCTCGACAGGCGGGATTAACCACCGTCCCTGCCAGGCGCATGGCGTCTCAAAATATCATGTAAAAATATTATTTCAATAGTTTTCAAAAGTATTTTCAGCATACATAGATCCATCACTTCAATCCGAGTCCCCGACTCATCTCAACCACTGTCCCTTTATAACTCAGTTTCCAAATACCACAAGTCTATCATTCCTCATCTCATATACCAATCATCCTTCACCTAACCTCAAACCATTCTCAGCATGCCAGAAACCTAGGCCTCCGTTTTCTAATTTACCTTAAAATCATATACTAGAGCCCTTAATTTATATCCCATGTTCTAATAATCAAAACTAGGCCCAAACGTCTTAAAATGATGTTATAGAAGCTTACAACCTTGTTGAAAAGGCAAAATAGTTGAAAACAAATAAATTTTTGAGAAACAGGACGTGTGCACCCGCACATATCAGAAGTAATGAAATTCTGCAACTTTGGAAAATTTCAGATTTTTAACCCCAACTTTGAATGATCATAACATCCTCTACCAAATTCCAATTTTTTTATAAACTTTATAACGATTCGAACAATTTTCAATAAGCTTTAATGCTAAACTAATTTCATTAGATTTTGAAAACCAAGGCATAAGTTATGATTAGACAAAATTCACCAAAAGTCAACTTTTACCAAGACTCACAAGAATCTCAATTTACCAACTTTCATAACCCAATCCAACCAAAACCACATCAATTCTATCACATTTCAGAATTTACCATTTTCCATATCCAATTTACCACTCCACCATATATAATCATCAATTCTCACTATCAAATACATAATAATACCCTTACTAACCATCATCATTATTAATTTCAACATCAAACTCCAACATCATACTATCAACATCAATATAACCATTTATCAACAATCCCAACACTCACCTTCAATTACCAAAAATATCAATATTTATCATCCATTATCAACCACATCAACAAACCCTCATCAACAACAATAAATCATACATCCCTCATCAACCTGTATAATCATTAAATTCCAACAACATCATTATTCATCATCAATCATTAAATACCAACAACCTCATCAACAACACTAATCATCAATACTCATTAACACCAACAATTCTCCATAATCATCCTTAATCACAATATTCCAAGGATACCAACAATTAACATCAATTTACACATAATCATTCATACACCAACAACATTCAATCCTATCTTAGGGTCAACTAGCCTAAGTGTCCATGAATATTATATACTACATAGAGGAAACCGAAACCATACCTTGGCTGATTTTCTTTATGCACCCAAACTCAAAATGAGCACCAACAAGCTTCCAACCACAATCCAAGCTTTCAAATCCACTCCAACAAGCACAAATAAGTTTCAAAAGCTCCCAAAGCCACAATAATCAAACTATATACATATAAATTACCACAAATCAACCTAGAGTTCAACATAAGCATAATCTCACAAGGGTTTAAGAGCTTTTACCTTTCCCAATAGATTTGATAACACAAATCCAAAGTTAAGCAAGGATTAGAGCAAACCTAAACATCCAAAATCACAAAAACCCATTTAACCCAAAACTCTAATAAAACCCAAAATTTTGAAGAGAGAAACTGGAAGATTTCGTGATTACCTTGAGGGTTTCTTGGGTGAATTTTGTAGAGCTCTTCACAAGGAACGTGTAGCTGCAAACGGTGCGGCGATCGGAGCTCCGTAGCTCAAGATATGAGCTTGGGAAATTTAAAGTGAATAGTAACAATGGTGAAAAGCTCTCACCTCTCTCCTCACTTCAGCTGCTGTTGTGTTTAGGTTATGAGGGTGAAAGTGGCTGAAATGGGTTCATTTAAGTGTATTTATATGTTGGGCTTGGGCCCAACTTCGGCCCGGTCCAACCTGTTAGCGTTTTTAGCCCGTTTGGCCTAACTTCGGGCCAAATCTTTAAAATTAAAGCCCGATTTTCCATTTCTAATATTTTTCTAAGGTTTTTTGACGGTTTTCACTTTTCTTGTGCGGTACTAGGCAGACTTGAACCGGTTCAACCGGTTCAATTGCCGGTTCGCGATTTTTCACAGTTTTTCGTAGAAAGCACATTTTCTGACTCACAAAGACTCACTGAGTCCAAAAATCTCCTTTAAATCCCCAAATTCTCTCTCTAACTTTTTGGAATCTAATTTGGAAAATTAATCACTTAATTAACCGGTTGATTAGTTGTGGTTCTTACAAACCACAACTATGCCAACTAGAATGGATCAATCTCACTTGATTAACCCTTACATCGGAGAGGAAGTTAAATGAGCATAAGTGTTCTTAACCCACAAATCCTAAATTGCTTGCTAATTGCCTTAGCAACAACATAGCGTTTGTGGGAACAAGAACAATTAACAATCTAAAAATTAACACTAAATGTTGAACATTCCAACTCTAGGAATCCAATTGCTCACTTTTCCCAAGCCAAGAGATAGAAAACTAGCCCAAAATCATACTTGACATTTTGTCAAACACTTGGTGGGCAAAAACCTTAAACATGGGAAAAATGAGAAAAAGCTTGGAACCAAAAGCAACAAATGATCTTAATCAACAATAAAGACTCAAGAAAGCATGTAACAATCATCAATTATCAAATTCATCAACAAGAAATAGAAATTGCAAAAGAGAAGTAAAATTGAACTATAACTTGAATTATAAGAAAGTGTAAGAATAATGTAACTATAAAGAGTAGCAACAAAGAGATATTTACAATGGAAATTAGCAAAAATCCAAGATCAAAATGGAAATGGCACTTGAATATAAAAACCCTAGTGTAACCCTAGTAGAGAAGATGATGAAAAACTTAAAGAAAAACTATACTAAAGCTATCTACCACTACTCCTAAACTATACTAATGTTATGCTATGGTATGGTCTTCATTTTCCCTTCCTTATGAGCTAAATGGCTTCAGAAATGGGCCTCCAAATCACCAAAATCGCGAGTCACATGAGATCTTAATGAAGGCATGTGCGTCCACCTGTGTGGACGCACAGACGTGTGCGTCCGCACACTCTGTCAAAAATCTCTACCGTGTGTATGCACAGAAGGTTGTACGCACGCACACTAGGCATGCAGGTCTGTGCATACGCATACTAGGCTGAGCTCTTCTCCTTTGATTCTTCATGCTTCCTCTACTTTGAATACTCTTCTTCCATTTTCTCCAAGCCATTCCTGCCTTATACCTCTGAAATCACTCACAAATAACATCAAGGCATCGAATAGAAGGTAAATGGAATAAAGTTAATCAAATTAGGCACAAAAGAGCATGTTTTCATAATCAAGCACAAATTAGGAGGAAAGTTCAAATGCATTCTATTTAGTGGAATAGGTGCAAGTTTATATGATGAAATCCATTCAAATTCAACCAAAAATTATCATCACATATGGATTCATCAACAAGCAACAATTCAAGTTTAGTGTTGTGATGCATGAGCATCTTTCCTATCTATTCCTAGTGAATTTGCATTCAAATTGTTGAGTTTAATCAAGATTTAATTACCTTAGCCACTATGAATGCTACTTTGAGTTGTTTGCAATTTCTGTTTATTTCAGGTAGCATTCGGATGGATTTGATAGTGTTTTGTAGCAGAAAAGGAAGAAAGCGAGGGATGCTGTTAACCCCAACCTCCTAGCACTCAAATAGGAATAACTTGAGCTACAAAGGTCCCATTGACGTGATTCTAGCAGCATTGGAAATCCAACTTTCAGAGCTTTCCAATGATATATAATAGTATACCCTTTTTTTTCCATTTCGTTTGTCCTTCATGGCAGCAAACTTGAGATACTTCAAGTTTGGTGCCACACTCAAGAATCCAAGGAGTGCTTGCTGATGAGTTGAAGCCAAACTTGAGATACTTCAAGTTTGGCGCCAACTAAAAAGAATTGAAGAATTGCATACGGGCTTGATGAAGCCAAACTTAGATTCTTCATGTTTGGCGCCAGCAAGGAGAACGTCCAACGAATGCATGCTGGCTTGCTGAAGCCAAACTTGAGAAACCTCAAGTTTGGCGCCAGCCAAACAGAACCAAAGAGAAAGCTCAAGTTTGGCACCAACCTTTACTACTCAAGTGGTCCCCCATTCGTCCAAGGAGCAGCACACGAAGATTTTATTAATTTTTTATTTAACTTTATTTTATTTTACAAATAGGAAAAGATATTATTTAGTTTTAGAAAATATATTTTACATTAATTAGGATTAGATATAAAAGGGAAAAGAATCAGCCCTTCGGGCCATGATAATCTCTTCTCTTCTTCCTCATTCCGCAATCTACAATTTTCAGAATCCTAGTTTTCTCTCTAAACCATGAGCAACTAAACCTCCACTATTAATGCTAGGAGCTCTGTCTATTGTATGGATTGATACTATTATTTTTCTATTTTAATTCATGTACTAATTTCTATTTCAAGAATTTTTTTCGTTCTTTATCATATGAATCTGGGTGGAACGAAAGTATGACCCTTATTCTAATTGAGTTCTTGTATAACTTGGAAAAGCTCTTTACTTGAACAACAGCTTGAAAACAATTTCTCCTAAATTTCTAATTATCTGGACTTAACGGGATACATGACATATAATCCTCTTATATTAGGATAATTAGGATTTCTGTGGCATATAAACTAGAATTGAACTTCACCCTCTAATTGGAATTAAGTAACTAAAGAATTAGCGGTTGATGAAGGTTAGAGGAAACTAAAAAGGTCTAAGGAATTAGGGTTTAGTAACATATAGTTTGCCATGAATTGAATCTTGCATGATTAAAGTAGTTGGTAAGAAAAGTTAATCCGAAAAATAAATATCTCTGAAACCTTAACTATTTTCTCCATATATTTCACAACCCGTTTACTGCTTGCTTTCTGATATTCTGAATTTACTGTTAATGCTTTTGAACTCTCAAAACACCATTTTTTACTTGTCTAACTAAGTAAATCACTCAATCATTGTTTCTTAGTCCATCAATCTTCGTGGGATTGACCCTCATTCACTTGAGGTACTACTTGGTACGACCCGGTTGGTGCACGAAATTGTGATCATCAATGGCGCCATCAACATGTTACGCTCAATTGTAATCTCAACTTTTTATCACAACTTCGCACAACTAACCAGCAAGTGCACTGGGTCGTCCAAGTAATAAACCTTACACGAGTAAGGGTCGATCCCACGGAGATTGTTGGTATGAAGCAAGCTATGGTCATCTTGTAATTCTCAGTCAGGCGGATATAGAATGGTTATGGAGTTTTCGAAAATAAATAATAAAATAGGGATAGAAATACTTATGTAAATCCTTGGTGAGAATTTCAGATGAATGCATGGAGATGCTTTCGTCCCTCTAAACCTCTGCTTTCCTGCTGTCTTCATCCAATCAGTCTTACTCCTTTCTATGGCTGGCTTTATGTAAGGACATCACCGTTGTCAATGGCTACTTTTGATCCTCTCTGGAAAATGGTCCGATGCGCTGTCACTGCATGGCTAATCGTCTGGAGGCGTCACCCTTGCCAATGGCTACATCCTATCCTCTTGTGAAAATGGTCCAAATGCTCTGTCACAGCACGGCTAATCATCTGAGGTTCTCGATCATACTGGAATAGGATTCACCCTCCTTTTGCGTCTGTCACTACGCCCAGTATTCGCGAGTTTGAAGCTCGTCACAGTCATTCAATCCCAGAGTCCTACTCGGAATACCACAGACAAGGTTTAGACTTTCCGGACTCTCATGAATGCCGCCATCAATCTAGCTTACACCACAAAGATTCTGATTAAGAGATCCAAGAGATACTCATTCAATCTGAGGTAGAACGGAAGTGGTTGTCAGGCACGCGTTCATAGGGAATGATGATGATTGTCATGTTCATCACATTCAGGTTGAAGTGCGAATGAATATCTTAGAAGCGGAACAAGTTGAATTGAATAGAAAACAGTAGTACTTTGCATTAATCTTTGAGGAACAGCAGAGCTCCACACTTTAATCTATGGAGTGTAGAAACTCTACCGTTAAAAAATACATAAGTGAAAGGTCCAGGCATGGCCGAATGGCCAGCCCCCAAAACGAGATCACAGGATCAAAAATACAATCCAGGATGTCTAATACAATAGTAAAAAGTCCTATTTATACTAAACTAGTTACTAGGGTTTACAGAAGTAAGTAATTGATGCATAAATCCACTTCCGGGGCCCACTTGGTGTGTGCTTGGGCTGAGCTTAAATGTTACACGTGCAGAGGCTCTTTCTGGAGTTGAACGCCAGGTTGTAACGTATTTCTGGCGTTCAACTCTGGTTTGTGACTTGTTTCTGGCGTTCAACGCCCTTTTACGTCATCTAAACTCGGCCAAAGTATGGACTATTATATATATCTGGAAAGCCCTGGCTGTCTACTTTCCAACGCAATTGGAAGCGCACCATTTGGAATTCTGTAGCTCCAGAAAATCCACTTTGAGTGTAGGGAGGTCAGAATCCAACAGCATCAGCACTCCTTCTTCAACCTCTGAATCTGATTTTTGCTCAAGTCCCTCAATTTCAGCCAGAAAATACCTGAAATCATAGAAAAACACACAAACTCATAGTAAAGTCCAGAAATGTGAATTTAACATAAAAACTAATGAAAACATCCCTAAAAGTAACTAGATTCTACTAAAAACATACTAAAAACAATGCCAAAAAGCGTATAAATTATCCGCTCATCACCGGTGCACTTGCTGGTTAGTTTGTGGGTTATAAGTTCTGCACCACATTCAACTCCGCAAAGGAGGCAGAGACCTGGCATTGAATGCCAGGAAGGAGGTCGCCTATGGGCGTCTAATGCCCTATCAGGAGCATGAAGCTGGCGTTCAGCAAGAGTTGGGCGTTCAACGCCCACAAGGAGGCAAGGAATTCGAATTCCCTAGCCCCTCATGACCAGTGGGTGATGAGCGGATATTTTATACGCTTTTTGGCATCATTATCATATAGTTTTCATTATGTTTTGTTTAACTTTTATTATGTTTTCATAGGTTTTAGTGCTAAGTTCACATTTTTGGATTCTACTTTGAGTTTGTTTGTTTTATGGTGATTTCAGATATTTTCTGGCTGAAATTGAGGAGCTTGAGCAAAAGTCTGATTCAGAGACAGAGAAAGGACTGTAGATGTTGTCAGGATCTGACCTCCGTGCACTCGAAGGAGCTTTTTTAGAGCAACAGAAGTCCAAATGGCGCACGCTCAACGGCTATGGAAAGCTAACATCCAGGGCTTTCCAAAAATATTTATTAGTCTATAATTTGCTTTGGAAATGAAGGTCCAAAACTGCCATTCAACGCCAGCCACCTACCCTATTCCTGGCGTTGGACGCTTAAAAAGGAGCAGCTAGCTTCCAACGCCCAAAAGGGAGTCCCAAGCCAGCGTTCAACGCCCCTAAGGAGTCCTAGCACGTGGAGACACCCTTGGCTCAGCCTAAACACTCACCAAGTGGGTCCAAAAAGTGGATTTTCGCACTACAAGACTAGTTTATCTTATTTCTGTAATTCTTAGTTAGCAGATTATTATATATAGACAAGAGTTCACCGTTGTTAAGAACTCTTGCCCACTTTTATGTTTTACATTACCGTTTGTAAGCTATGAGTCACTAACCGCCTAAGCTTAAGGTTAAGGTTAGGAGCTCTGCTGATTCTTATGAATTAATAATATCACTATTCTATTTCAATCTATGCTTGATTCTATTCTAAGATGTATCTTCGTTCTTCATCCTAACAAATTGGGAGTGTGACTTGACCGTCATCCCTATTCACATGAGTTCTTGCAAGTCCTTGATGGGATAGTATTGAACCACAAGCGTGATTATACATCTCTTAGACGGCTGATCCACGGCTTCGTTGGGGATTTCTCGAGACATCAGTTCAGTCGAGGTGCGGGGCGTTTAGGGCCTTTCTGGTATAGGCTAGAACCCAAGGAGCAGCGTTCTCTTATCCGGATGATCCGACCTGGTCTGTGGCATTTTGAGTAGGATCACCAAGGGAATGGACTACTAGAGCTTCACCCTCATTCAGATTGGATGACTGCTGACCCAGCGTTAGATCTAAAGTAGAGGAGATTAATGACCACTAACCCAGCGTTAATCATATACAACCTACCATGGAATGAATCAATCAGAAGTTGGAGTAGCTTGTGAGAAAAGTTGATCCAGAAGGAAGAAGAATCTCCGAAGCCTCAACCGTTCTCATACTATTGATTTCACACCTATCTAGTAACGTTTTATTTATTTATCTGTTTATACGTTCTCTCGGGACAACTATATTTTCTATCTGCCTGACTAAGATCTGCAAGATAACCATTGCTTGCTCAAACCAACAATCTCCATGGGATCGACCCTCACTCACATGAGGTATTACTTAGATGACCCGGTATACTTGCTGGTCTATCTGTGTGAAACGTGCGGAGCCAGTTCGTGCACCAAGTTTTTGGCGCCGTTGCCGGGGATTGTTCAAATTTGATAAACTACCAGATTATTTTGTTGCTTAGATTAGGTACTTTTTACTTTTGTTTGAAGTCTTTTGTTTTCTTTTTCAAAAACTTCTTCAAAAATCCATCTTTTGTTTGAGTCTAGTATCAATTCTTAAGTTTGGTGTCCTTTGTCTGTTCTTTATTTTCTTTGAAATTTTCAAATTGTTCTTGAGTGTTCTTTCTTGGTATTCAAGTTGTTCATGTTTCTTTTCTTGTTTTGATCTTAAAATTTTTAAGTTTGGTATCTTTTGGTGTTTTTCTTTTCAATTTTTGAAAAACACGTGTCTTTTGATCTAAAAATTTTAAGTTTGGTGTCTTTTAGTTGTTTTTCTCTTTCTTTATTAATTTCAAAAAAATAAAAAATAATATCTTTCCTATCTTTATTCAAAAATTTCGAAAATCTTATTCCCTTTGATTTAAAAATTTTAACTTTGGTGTTTTCTTGTTAGTAAAGTCAAATTTCAAATCTAATCTTTTAAATCTTTTCAAATCTTTTCTTTTAATTTTATTCTTTCCTATCTTATCTTTCTTTTCAAATTTTAAAATTCAAAATTTTTTCAAATCTTTATCTTATCTTTGGTTTATCTTTCTTTAAGTTTCAAATCATTATCTTATCTTATCTTAATTTTAATTTTCAAAATCAAATCTTTTTCAAATCTCCTATCTTATCTTATTTGCAAACCTTTCTTAGTTAGTTACTTGTTTTCTCATTCTGTCCTTTTCAAAACTTCCTAACTAATTCCTCTCTCTTCTATTTTCGAAAATTTACCTATTTCTCTTTCTTCTTTTTTGAAATTCACCTATTTAATTTCCAAATCATTTTAATCTATTAGTTACCTTAGTCTTTAATTGTCCTTTTTCTTTTCGAATTTGATTAATAATTAAAAATAAAAATAAAAGTATTTTAATTATAGTTTTTCTTTTTACTTCTCAATATCCAAATTCTCCTACCTTTCTTTACCATGAACCCAAATGGAAATGAATAGTTCAGAAGAAATTTGGGGTCCTATATGGCCCCCACTCTTGACTTTTATAGGAAAAGTATCAGTATACCCCCCATTAGAGCAAGTAATTTTGAGCTAAATCCTCAGCTCATTACTTTGGTGCAACAAAATTGCCAATATTCTAGACTTTCACAGGAAGAGCCTACTGAGTTCGTGGCAAACTTTTTACAAATTGTTGACACAATACACACTGAGGGAGTATATTAGGATGTCTACAGACTGCTACTCTATCCCTTTGCTTGAAAACCTGGAGGCAGCTAGTAGACAACTTTCTAAATCAATACATTCCCCTAAAGAAGTTGACTCAGTTAAGGCTGGATATCCAAGGCTTCAAACAAGAGAATAATGAATCTCTTCATGATGCCTGGGGGAGGTATAGAAGAATGCTACGGAAATGCCCCATTAAAATGTTTTCAGAATGGGTGCAATTAGACATCTTTTATTATGGCCTCACAAACATGGCTAGGATGTCTCTAGACCACTCTGCTGGTGGTTCTATACATATGAGGAAAATAATTGAAGAGGCTCACGAACTTATTGAGACAGTTGCCATGAACTAGCATCTGTACTCGGTTGATGAGACTTCCATAAAAGGAGAGGTTAAGGTAATATCTACTGAATCTAACCCTCCAGAACAAGATGGCCCATTGACTTAACAGTTACACGCCCTTGCACAGTAGTTGCTAGAATTGCAAGAGGCTTTGCGAGAAACTCAGACTTCTAACAGGAATGTAGAAGCCCTGCTAAGTCAAACAAGGCAATAATTATCTAAGCAGATAAAAGATGAATGTTAGGCAATCCAACTGAGGAGTGGGAAAATATTGAACACCCAACCTCAGAGCAACAGGAGACCAGAAGAAGAAAAGCTGACAGAGGATAACCAGACTACTATTCAAGACACCTCTGAGGACGTTGCACGCCCTAAGAGGAATGTCGTTGGCATTCAACGCCAAGAAGGGATACCCACCCTTGGCGTTAAACACCCAAAAGGGGGCAGTTCTCTTGGCGTTGAACGCCAGGAAGGGGGCAACAAGGGCGTTGAACGCCCAACCAGGGATGGTCAGACACATGCAAGTACTGATAAGACCCTTCCTAAGCAAGCTACTGACCCTCATTCCAATTCTGTAAGCATTCAACCTACATTAACTAAAGTTGATGAGTACATGGCCAAGATGCCATTTCCTCAGAAACTCTGCCAAGTATAAAAGGATAAACAGTTTGCCTCCTTTGCTGATTATCTCAAGACACTTGAGATCAAGATCCCTTTTATAGAGGCTCTTGAGCAGATACCTTCTTATGCTAAGTTCATGAAGACATCATAAGTCATAAGAAGAATTGGAGAGAGGCAGAAATAGTCATCCTCACTGAAAAATGTAGTACAGTAATCCAAAGGAGCTTACCAGAGAAACTCAAATATCCTGGGAGCTTTATGATACCCGGCACCTTAGGGGATGCCTGCACAAAGACAGCCCTATGTGAACTCAGAGCAAGTATTAACTTAATACCTGCATCATTAATAAAGAGACTCTATTTAACTCACGAAGTTAAACCTACCCACATATGTCTTCAACTTGTCAGGGTTGGACCCTTTGCTTTCCCCACAGATTTTGTGGTGCTGGAAATGGATGAGCACAAGAGTGCAACCCTCATTCTAGGAAGACCCTTCCTAGCTACAGGACGGACCCTCATTAATGTTCAGAAAGGGGAAGTAACGCTGAGAGTAAATGAGGATGTGTTCGTACTAAATGGTGTCAAAGCCATGCAGCATCCAGACACTCCAGAGGAGTGCATGAGTATTGATATCATTGATTCCCTAGTGGAAAAAGTGAATATGGCTGAGAGACTTGAAGAAAAGCTGAACGACATCTTCTACGATGCTCAGCCTGATTTAGAGGAGCCAGAGGAAATAAAGGAACCTCTTAAAACTCCTAAGTAAGAGGACAAGCCTACTAAATTCGAGCTCAAACCATTACCATCCTCCTTGAAATATGTATTTCTAGGAGATGGACATACTTATCCTGTGATTATAAGCTCAGCCTTAGAACCACAGGAAGAAAAAGCACTAATCCAAGTGTTAAGGATACACAAGACAGTTCTTAGGTGGATAATAAGCCCAACCCGATGCATGCACAAGATCCTATTGAAAGATGACGCTAAACTAGTGGTTCAACCACAAGGCGACTGAATCCAGCCATGAAGGAAGTGGTGCAAAAGGAAGTCACAAAACTATGGGAGTTTGGGATTATTTATCCCATCCCTGATAGCCTGGTAGCACGAATCCCCACACTTTCATACTGTTGTACCAGCAAGTGCACTTGGTCATCCAAGTAATACCTGAGCGAGTCAGGGTCGATCCCACGAGGATTGTGGCTTGAAGCAAGCTATGGTTATCTTGCAGGTCTTAGTCAGGCAGATCAAAAGGAGTTGTTTGATTGATGCAAGGGCAATTCATGAAAGGAATATATTGTATATATTAAAATCAATAATAAAAATAGAGTTGAGAATTGGAGTTGCTTCGCCTTTCTGAATTAACTCTAGTACTAGTGTCTTCTTTGCTCGTGAATGATCTTCTTCTATGGCAGGCTGTATGTGATCAACGCAATGGTCCATGGTCGTTGATCTCCTCTACTACAGATTGAATGCCATTGGCCGTGGTTATCCAATTTGACGAAGGGTAAAGTGCATAGCAGTCCATTCTCTTGGCAATTCTACTCAAAATGCCACAGAAAAGGTCGAATCTTTCGGATCAGAGGATGCTGCTTCCTAGGATTCTAGCCTATACCACGGAGACCCTAATCTCCCCAAAAATTGGCTGAACTGGTGTCTCGAGAAGTCCCTAACGAAGTCATGGATTAGCCATCTGAGAGATGTATAAACATAGCTGTTGGCTCGTGCTTTCCAGTCACGTATTCACACGAACCCAAGTAGACGTGGGTGTTTGTCAAGCACGTTCATCTTAATGTGATGAAAGAGCTAATTTGTCAGATCATCCTATTCACCACGATGAAGATCAGATATATATATATATCTTAGAGATAAATCAAGCACGGATCGAAAAAGAAATAGTAATACTTTTATTAATTCATAGGACTCAGCAGGGCTCCTCCCCTCAACCTAGGAGGTTTAGAAACTCATACTGATATAAAAGCTCTTTCGAATGCAAGGAGGTCAGATCCGGACAGTATCTGCAGTGCTTTCTCTTTCTCTGAATTAGACTTCTGCTCCAGCTCCTCAAATATTTGGTAAAAAAATGGGAATTTTAGGTAGCTAGGCATGAATTTAGAGTTACATAGAGTGTGTGTATGTTTAGGTGAAAGCTTAGGTTAGTCAAAGATTCATATTATAGCTCACTTGGCCATACATTTATCCTCACCCTTACCTTAGCCCTATTACAACCTTGAAAAGACCTCATGATGTTTGCATTGGTATACTAAATTTTGTTGATTGGTTAGATGAAGAACAAAGTTTTAGAAAGCATGACTAGAGAAGTGTAGAGTGATTAACCCTAGACACTTAAGAGATTAGAGTGCATATACACTACCAGTGAGGGTTCAATCCTTGATTCTATGTTCCCAGCTTTCATGAACTATCTTCTTACAAGTTTGCTTGTCTTTATTGCATGATTTGAATTAGTGGAATCTGATTTATTTTTGTCTTGGAGAACTTGTTTACTATTAACCAAGTAGATAGAATCATCGTAGCATATAGTTGCTGGTGCATGAAATTACAATCACACTCTTGCAATTCCACACAACTAACCAGCAAGTGCACTGAGTCGTCCAAGTAATAGGACCATTGTCGGTTCCCGCTAGCGTCGAAATAGGACCATTGTCCTTTTGCACACTATCACTTGTGCCCCACATTCGCAAGTTTGAAGCTCGTCACAGTCATTCCTTCCCAGATCCTACTCGGATTACCATAGACAAAGTTTAGACTTTTTGGATCCTGGATCCTACTCCGAATACCACAGACAAGGTTTAGACTTTCCGGATCCCAAGAATGGCTGCCAATAATTCTAGCCTATACCACGAAGACTCTGATCTCACGGAATGGAATGCTCTGTTGTCAGGAGAGGCAACCATGCGTCGTGAACCAGGAGGCCAAGAGATACACACTCAAGCTATTGCAGATAGAACGGAAGTGGTTGTCAGGCACACGTTCATAAGTGAGAATGATGATGAGAGTCACGGGTCATCACATTCATCAGGTTGAAGTGCAAGTGAATATCTTAGAGAAGAAGTAGGCGTGAATTGAATAGAAAAATAATAGTACTTGTATTAATTCATAAAGAACAGCAGAGCTCCACACCTTAATCTATGGGGTGTAGAAACACCACCGTAGAAAATACATAAGTGGAAATAGGGTAGGCATGGCCGTGAGGCCAGCCTCTATGGTCTAAGGACTAAACGTCCAGAGATTTTCCAAAGATGAAAATAAAATAGTAAAAGGTCCTATTTATAATGAACTAGTAGCCTAGGGTTTACAGAAATAAGTAAATGATGCAGAAATCCACTTTCGGGGCCCACTTGGTATATGCTTGGGCTGAGCATTGAAGCTTTTTCGTGCATAGGCTGTTATTGGAGTTAAACGCCAGCTTTGGTGCCAGTTTGGGCGTTTAACTCCAATTCTGGTGCAAGTTTGGGCGTTTTACGCCAGAAATTTTAGGCTGACTTTGAACGCCAGTTTGGGGCATCAAATATCGGGAAAAATATGGACTATTATATATTTCTAAAAAGCCCAGGATGTCTACTTTCCAACACAATTAAAAGCACGCCAATTGAGCTTCTATAGCTCCAGAAAATCCACTTCGAGTGTAGGGAGGTCAGAATCCAACAGCATCTGCAATCCTTTTTCAGCCTCTGAATCAGATTTTTGCTCAGGTCCCTCAATTTCAGCCAGAAAATACCTGAAATTACAGAAAAACACAAACTCATAGTAAAGTCTAGAAATGTGATTTTTATTTAAAAACTAATAATTATATACTAAAAACTAACTAACTCATACTAAAAACTACCTAAAAATAATGCTAAAAAGCGTATAAATTTTCCGCTCATCACAACACCAAACTTAAATTGTTGCTTGTCGCCAAGCAACTAAAAACAAAATAGGATAAAAAGAAGAGAATATACAATACATTCTAAAAACATCTATGAAGATCAGTCTTAATTAGATGAGTGGGGCTATTAGCTTTTTGCTTCTGAACTGTTTTGGCATCTCACTTTATCCTTTGAAGTTCATAATAATTGGCATCTATAGGAACTCAAAATTTAGATAGTTTTATTGATTCTCCTAGTTCAGTATGTTGATTCTTGAACACAACTACTTATTGAGTCTTGGCCGTGGCCCTAAGCATTTTGTTTTCCAGTATTACCACCGGATACATAAATGCCATAGACACATAACTGGGTGAACCTTTTCAGATTGTGACTCAGCTTTCCTAAAGTTCCCAATTAGAGGTGTCCAGAGCTCTTAAGCACACTCTTTTTTTGCTTTGGACCACGACTTTAACTGCTCAGTCTCAAGCATTTCACTTGACACCTTCACGCCACAAGCACATGGTTAGGGACAGCTTGGTTTAGCCGCTTAGGCCAGGATTTTATTCCTTTAGGCCCTCCTATCCATTACTGCTCAAAGCCTTGGATCCTTTTTACCCTTGCCTTTTGGTTTAAAGGGCTATCGGCTTTTTCTGCTTGCTTTTTCTTTTTCTTTCTTTTTCTTTTATTTTTTTCACCTCTTTTTTTTTGCAAGCTTTTCTATTCATTGCTTTTCTTGCTTCAAGAATCAATTATATGATTTTTTAGATTATCAAATAACATTTCTCCTTTTTCATCATTCTTTCAAGAGCCAACAAATTTAACTTTTATAAACTTCACTATCAAAAATATGCACTGTTCAAGCATTCATTCAGAAAAATAAAAAGTATTGCCACCACATCAAAATAATTAAACTATTTTAAAATTCAAAATTCATGTACTTCTTTTTCTTTTTCAGAAAACATTTTTTTTCATTTAAGAGAGGTTAAGGATTTATAGGACATTCATAGCTTTAAAGCATAGACACTAAATACTAATGATCATGTAATGAAGATCCAAACATAGATAGCAGTATAAAAATCAAAAAAGAAAAAAAACAGAAAGATAAGAACAAGGGAATCAAAGAACTGGTCCACCTTAGTGATGGCGGCTAGTTCTTCCTCTTAAAGATCCAATGGAACGCTTGAGCTCCTCTATGTCTCTTCCTTGCCTTTGTTGCTCTTCCCTCATGGCTATTTAATCCTCTCTAATTTAATGGAGAATAATGGAGTGCTCTTAGTGCTCCATTTTTAGTTGCCCCATATCGGAACTCAAATCTCCTAAGGAGGTGTTGATTTGCTCCCAATAGTTGTGTGGAGGAAAATGCATCCCTTGAGGCATCTCAGGGATTTCTTGATAAGGGACTTCCTCATGCTCTTGTTGAGGTCCATAAGTGGGCTCTCTTATTTGCTCCATCCTCTTTTTAGTGATGGGTTTGTCCTCTTCAATGAGGATGTCTTCTTCTATGACAACTCCAGCTAAATTGCATAGGTGACAGATGAGATGAGGGAAGGCTAACCTTGCCAAAGTGGAGGTTTTGTCATCCACTTTGTGGAGTTCTAGAGATATGACCTCATGAACTTCTACTTCTTCTCCAATCATGATGCTATGGATCAGATAGCCCGGTCTATGGTAACTTTAGGCCGGTTGCTAGTAGGAATGATTGAGCGTTGGATGAACTCCAACCATCCCCTAGCCACGGGTTTGAGGTCAAGCCTTCTTAGTTGAACAGGCTTGCCTTTGGAGTCTCGTTTCCACTGAGCTCCTTCCACACATATGTCCATGAGGACTTGATCCAACTTTTGATCAAAGTTGACCCTTCTAGTGTAGGGGCATGCATCTCCTTGCATAATTGGCAAGTTGAATGCCAACCTTACATTTTCCGGACTGAAATCTAAGTATTTCCCCCAAACCATTGTAAGCCAATTCTTTAGGTTCGGGTTCACATTTTGTTCAGGGTTTTTGGTGACCCATGCATTAGCATAGAACTCTTGAACCATTAAGATTCCGACTTGTTGAATGGGGTTAGTGAGAACTTTCCAACCTCTCTTTCGAATCTCATATCAGATCTCCGGATACTCATTCCTTTTGAGCATGAAAGAGACCTCAAAGATCACCTTCTTCTTGGCCACAACTTCATAGAAGTGGTCTTGATGGACCTTTGAGATGAATATCTCCACCTCCTATGACTCAGGGGTGGAAGCTTTTGCCTTCCCTTTCCTCTTTCTAGAGGTTTCTCCGGCCTTACGTGCCATAAATGGTTATGGAAAAATAAAAAGCAATGATTTTGCCACACCAAACATAGAAGGTTTGCTCGTCCTCGAGCAAAAGAAGAAAGAAGGGAGTAGAAGAAGAAGAAGAAAATGAAGAAGATGGGGAGGTGTGAGTGGTTCGGCCAAGTGGGGAAAAGGATTTGAATTTGAATTGTGAGGTGGGTGTTATGGGAAAGAGTGGTGGAGGTGATTGGTAAGGGGTATTTGAGGAAGGGTGTTATGGGAAGTTGTGAAGAAGAGAGAGAGAGAGTTGAGGTTGGTGGGGATCCTGTGGGGTCCACAGATCCTGAGGTGTCAAGGATTTCTCATTCCTGCACCATTTTGGCGTGTAAATGCCCCTTGGAGTGCCAATCCTGTTGTTAAACGCCAGGTTGCTGCCCATTTCTGGAATTTAACGCCAGCTTTTCTTTCCTTTCTGGCGTTAAATGCCAACTTTTCTTCCCTTTCTCGCATTAAACGCCAACTTTTCTTCCCTTTCTGGCCTTAAACGCCAACTTTTCTTCCCTTTCTGGCATTAAACGCCAGTATGGTGCCCTTTTCTGGCGTTAAACGCCCAGAATGGTGCTAGACTGGGCGTTTAACGCCTATTCTGCTACCTTTACTGGCGTTTAAATGCCAATAGCTCATCCTCCAGGGTGTGCTTTTTTTTATGCAGTTTTTCATTGTTTTTTTATTTTTCAGTTATTTTTGTAACTTCACATGATCATCAACCTAAAGAAAACATAAAATACCAATAGAAATTTAACATAGATAAGTAAAAATTGGGGTGCATCCCAATAAGTGCTTCTTTAATGTCAATAGCTTGACAGTAGGCTCTCATGGAGCCTCACAGATACTCAGAGCATGATGATGGCCTCCCAACACCAAACTTAGAGTTTGAATGTGGGGTCGGTTTGACTCTGCATTGAGAGAAGCTTGTCATGCTTCTTCTCCACGTGTACAGAAGGAGATTCTTTAGCTTTAAATGCAAGGTAGTCCTCATTCACTTGAAGGACCAATTCTCCTCTGTCAACGTCAATCACAGCTTTTGCTGTGGCTAGGAAGGGTCTGCCAAGGATGATGGATTCATCCTTATTCTTCCCAGTGTCCAGGATTATGAAGTCAGCAGGGATGTAAAGGCCTTCAACCTTTACCAAGACATCCTCTACAAGTCCATAAGCCTGTTTCCTTAAATTGTCTGCCATCTCTAGTGAGATTCTTGCAGCTTGCACCTCAAGGATCCCTAGTTTCTCCATTACAGAGAGGGGCATGAGGTTTATACTTGACCCTAGGTCACACAGAGCCTTCTCAAAGGTCATGGTGCCTATGGTGCAGGGTATTAAGAATTTTCCAGGATCCGGTTTCTTCTGAGGTAATGTCTGCCTAATCAAGTCATTCAGTTCATTAGTGAGCAAGGTGGGTTTATCCTCCCGAGTCTCATTACCAAATAACTTGGCATTCAGCTTCATGATTGCTCCCAAGTACTTAGCAACTTGCTCTTCAGTAATATCTTCATCCTCTTCAGAGGAAGAATACTCATCAGAGCTCATGAATGGCAGAAGTAGGTTCAATGGAATCTCTATGGTCTCTATACGAGCCTCAGATTCCCTTGGTTCCTCAAAGGGGAACTTCTTTTCATTCAGAGGACATCCCATGAGGATTTTCTCACTGGGAATCATGTCCTCCTTACTCTCTCTAGGTTTGGCCATGTTAGTCATGGTTATGACCTTGCACTCTCTCTTGGGATTTTCTTCTGTATTGCTTGGGAGAGTGCTAGGAGGAGTTTCAGTAATTCTCTTACTCAGCTGACCCACTTGTACCTCCAAATTTCTAATGGAGGATCTTGTTTTATTCATGAAACTTAGTTTGGTCTTAGATAGATCAGAGACTATGGTAGCTAGGCCAGAACGACTCTGCTCAGAGTTCTCTGTTTGTTGCTGAGAAGATGATGGAAAAGGTTTGATATTGCTAAACCTATTTCTTCCACCATTATTGTTGTTGAAGCCTTGTTGAGGCTTCTGTTGGTCCTTCCATGAGAGACTTGGATGATTTTTTCATGAAGGATTATAGGTGTTTCCATAGGATTCTCCCATATAATTCACCTCTTCCATTGTAGGGTTCTCAGGATCATAAGCTTCTTCTTCAGAAAATGCTTCTTTATTACTGCTGGATGCAGCTTGCATTCCAGTCAGACTCTGAGAAATTATATTGACTTACTGAGTCAATATTTTATTCTGAGCCAGTATGGCATTCAGAGTATCAATCTCCAGAACTCCTTTCTTTTGAGTTGTCCCATTTCTCACATGATTTCTTTCAGAAGTGTACATGAATTTGTTGTTTCCAACCATTTTAATGAGTTCCTGGGCTTCTTCAGGCGTCTTCTTCAGATGAAGAGATCCACCAGCAGAGTTGTCCAATGACATCTTGGACAGTTCAGACAGACCATCATAGAATATGCATATGATGCTCCATTCTGAAAGCATGCCAGAAGGACACCTTCTGATCAACTGCTTGTATCTTTCCCAAGCTTCATAGAGGGATTCTCCTTCCTTCTGTCTGAAGGTCTGGACTTTCACTCTAAGCTTACTCAATTTTTGAGGTGAAAAGAATTTTACCAAGAAGGCATTGACCAGCTTTTCCCAAGAGTTCAGGCTTTCTTTAGGTTGTGAGTCCAACCATGTCCTAGCTCTGTCTCTTACAGCAAAGGGAAAAAGCATAAGTCTGTAGACCTCAGGATTAACCCCATTGGTCTTAACAGTGTCACAGATTTGCAAGAATTCAGCTAAAAACTGATGAGGATCTTCCAATGGAAGTCCATGATACTTGCAATTCTACTGCATTAGAGAAACTAATTGAGGCTTAAACTCAAAGTTGTTTGCTCCAATTGTAGGAATTGAGATACTCCTTCCACAGAAGTCAGAAGATGGTGCAATGAAGTCACCAAGCATCTTCCTTCCATTGTTGGCATTGTTGTTATTTTCTGCTGCCATGTCTTCTTCTTTTTCGAAAATTTCTGTTAGGTCCTCTTCAGAGAGTTGTGCTTTAGCTTCTTTTAGCTTCCTCTTCAAGGTCCTTTCAGGTTCAGGATCAGCTTCAACAAGAATACCTTTGTCTTTGTTCCTGCTCATATAAAAGAGAAGAGAACAAGAAAGTATGAAATCCTCTATGTCACAATATAGAGATTCCTTGAGGTGTCAGAGGAAAACAGGAATAGAGGGATGAAGTAGGTAGATAAGAATTTGAACATATGAAGAAGGAGAGAGAGTCCGAATTGCTAATTGAGGAGGAGTGTTGGTCCTTAAATAGAAGAAGGTGAGGAGGGGGAAAAATTTTTCGAAAACAAATTTTTAAATAAAACTAAAAAATTTTTTAAAATAATTAAAAAGAATTTTGAAAAAGTGGTTGATGGTTTTTCGAAAATTAAAAGTGAGAAAGTGGTTAGGTGATTTTGAAGAGGATTTTGAAATCAGTAATAAAAAAGATATGATTGAAAATTATTTTGAAAAAGATGTGGTTGAGAAAATATGATTGAGAAGATATGATTGAAAAATAATTTAAAAAGATTTGATATATATATATATATATATATTTTAAATTAATGACTTGGCTAATAAGAAATTTAAAAGATATGATTCTAAAATTCAAATATTGAACCTTTCTTAACAAGGAAGTATCAAACTTGAAATTTTTGAATTAAATCATTAATTGGTAGCCAGGACTTTCAAAAATAGTGAGAGAAAAATGGAAAAAGATTTGATTTTGAAAAAGATATGATTTGAAAAAGATATGATTTGAAAAGGATTTGATTTTGAAAAATTTTGAAGATTTGAAAAAGATTTGAATTAAAAACTAACTTACCTCCCTTGTGTTGTCCTGGCATTAAACCCCCAGAATGGTATCCATTCTAGTGTTTAACGCCCATTTGGCTACCTCCTTGGACGTTAAACGCCCAGCCAGGGTACCTGGCTAGCATTTAGATGCCAGAATTCCTTTTCACTGGGCGTTTTGAATGCCCAGATTTTTCTCTGTGATTCCTCTGCTGTATGTTCTGAATCTTCAATTCTCTGTATTATTGACTTGAAAAGACATAATTTTGAAAAAAAAATTTTGAATTTTTAATGATGAGAGAGAACAGCAACAAAATGAAACTAATCATGAAAAACTAAGATCAAAGAAATAATGCATGCAAGAACACGTTGAATGTCAAGATGAACAACATATTTTTTTTTTTAAGAAAAGAAAGACATGCAAGACACCAAGCTTAGAAATTTTCATATTAGAGACACTAACAAATTGAGAATGCACATGAGAAACAACAAAAGACACAAAATAAGAGAATTTAAAGATCAGACCCAATAAAATCATCAAGAACAACTTGAAGATCAATGAAGAACATAATGCATATATTTTAGAAGAAGGAAAGAAAATTAAAAATATGCAAGACACCAAACTTAAAATGTGACACTAGACTCAAACAAGAAACATAAATTATTTTTTATTTTCATGGTTTTAATAAAAAAATTTTTTGTATATTTTTCGAAAAAAATAATAAAAAGGTTAAACATAAAATAAAATTACCTAATCTAAGCAACAAGATGAACCGTCAGTTGTCCAGACTCAAACAATCCCCGGCAACAGCGCCAAAAACTTGGTGCACGAAATTACAATCACACTCTTGCAATTCCGCACAACTAACCAGCAAGTGCACTGGGTCGTCCAAGTAATACCTTACGTGAGTAAGGGTCGATCCCACAGAGATTGTCGGCTTGAAGCAAGCTATGGTCATCCTTGTAAATCTCAGTCAGGCAGATTCAAATGGTTATGGGGTTTTGATAATTAAAATATAAATAAAATATAATATAAGATAGAAATACTTATGTAATTCATTGGTGGGAATTTCAAATAAGCGTCTGGAGATGCTTTGTTGCTTCTGAACTTCTGCTTTCCTACTGCCCTCTTCCAACCATGCGTTACCTCCTTCCATGGCAAGCTGTATGATCCTTTCGGATGAAAACAAATCCATATGCGCTGTCACCACACGGCTAATCATCTGTCGGTTCCCGCTAGCATTGGAATTGGACCATTGTCCTTTTGCACACTATCACTTGTGCCCTACATTCGCAGGTTTGAAGCTCGTCACAGTCATTCCTTCCCAGATCCTACTCGGAATACCACAGACAAGGTTTAGACTTTTCGGATCCTGGATCCTACTCGGAATACCACAGACAAGGTTTAGAATTTCCAGATCCCAGGAATGGCTGCCAATAATTATAGCCTATACCACGAAGACTCTGATCTCACGGAATGGAATGCTCTATTGTCAGGAGAGGCAACCATGCATCGTGAACCAGGAGGCCAAGAGATACACAGTCAAGCTATTGCAGATAGAACGAAAGTGGTTGTCAGGCACGCATTCATAAGTGAGAATGATGATGAGAGTCACGGGTCATCACATTCATCAGGTTGAAGTGCGAGTGAATATCTTAGAGAAGAAGTAGGCGTGAATTGAATAGAAAAACAATAGTACTTGTCTTAATTCATGAAAAACAGCAGAGCTCCACACCTTAATCTATGGGGTGTAGAAACTCCACCGTAGAAAATACATAAGTGGAAATAGGGTAGGCATGGCCGTGAGGCCAGCCTCTATGGTCTAAGGACTAAACGTCCAGAGATTTTCCAAAGATGAAAATACAATAGTAAAATGTCCTATTAATAATGAACTGGTAGCCTAGGGTTTACAGAAATAAGTAAATGATGCATAAATCCACTTCCGGGGCCCACTTGGTGTGTGCTTGGGCTGAGCATTGAAGCTTTTTCGTGCATAGGCTATTCTTGGAGTTAAACGCCAGCTTTGGTGCCAGTTTGGGTGTTTAACTCCAATTCTGGTGCCAGTTTGGGCGTTTTACGCCAGAAATTTTAGGCTAAATTAGAACGCAGATTTGGGGCACTAATCTCGGAAAAAGTATGGACTATTATATATTACTGGAAAGACCAGGATGTCTACTTTACAACGCAATTAAGAATGCGCCAATTGGGCTTCTATAGCTCCAGAAAATCCACTTTGAGTGTAGGGACGTCAGAATCCAACAGCATCTGCAGTCCTTTTTCAGCCTCTGAATCGGATTTTTGCTCAGGTCCCTCAATTTCAGTCAGAAAATACCTGGAATCACAGAAAAACACACAAACTCATAGTAAAGTCCAGAAATGTGATTTTTATTTTAAAACTAATAATTATATACCAAAAACTAACTAAATCATACTAAAAACTACCTAAAAATAATGCTAAAAAGCGTATAAATTATCCGCTCATCAGTTGCATTCATAGGTTGCATCTCATGAGTCTTACTTTCCCCCATTCATTCTTTATATCTCCTTGAGCTTAGCATGAGGACATGCTAATGTTTAAGTGTGGGGAGATTGATAAACCACTATTTTATGGTTTATCTTGTGCTCAATTGAGTGGTTTTTATCAAGTCTTCACACACTTATTCATACAATTTGCATGATTTTACAATTCCTTCCCAATTTTACTCTATGATTGAAAATATGCTTCTTTGGCCATAAAATTGCTATGTTTAATCCTCTCTTTTATACCATTCGATGCCGTGATCCGTGTGTTCAGTATTTTCAGGCTTTATAAAGCAGGAATGGCTTAAAGGATGGAAAGGAAGCTTGCAAAATTGGAAGGAGCAGAAGAAATAGAGGAGACAACCAGCGAGGTGCGACGCACACGCATGGCTCACGCGTGCGCATGAATTGGAGTTCGCACGGCAACGCGTGCGCATGCCTGACGCATATGCGTGATACGCGAAGTTGACCAGCGACGCGTACGCGTGACTGACGCGTACGCGTGACATGCGCTACTTGCAGAAATCGCAGAAAATGCTGGGGCAATTTTGGGCTGAGTTTGGACCCAGTTTTTGGCACAGAAACACAGACTAAAGCCAGGGGACAAGCAGAGACTCAACACACATTGAATCAACATTTATTCACATAATTTTTTGTTTTAGATGTAGTTTCTAGAGAGAGAGGTTCTCTCCTCTCTCTAGGTTTTAGGATTTGTCTTAGTTTTAGGTTTATTTCTTCTCAATTCCAGGTTCAATGTTCCTTTAATTTAGTTTCTCTTCTACTTTTATTTGTTCTAGCATTCTAGTTAATTTATTTTTCTTTTTGATTCTCTTCTTTTCCAATTTGGTTTATGAACTCCATGTTATATTTGATTTTCTATATTAATGCAATTTGAGGTATTTCAGATTTATTATTGTTTTTATGTTATTGATGCTTTCAATTGGTTATTTTAGATTTTACACTCCCTATTACTTTTATATGTTTTTATGTTATGCTTCCAAGTGTTTGTTAAAATGCTTGAGAGGTTTTTAAGTTAGATTTTTATGTTCTTGGCTTTGGTTGAGTAATTGGTGACACTTGAGTTATCAAACTCATTTGTTGATTGATAATTGGAATTTGCTAGTTAATTTGGATCCCTCTAAAGCTAGTCTTTCCTTAGGAGTTGGCTAGGACTTGAGGAATCAAATTAATTGATCCACTTGACTTTCCTCCATAGTTAGATGTTAACTAAGTGGTAGCAACGGACAATTCTCAACACAATTGATAAGGATAACTAGGATAGGACTTCCAGTTCTCATACCTTTCCAAGAGCTTTTCTTAATTATTATTTTATTTTCTTGTCATTTACATTCTTTGTTCAACATTCAAAAACCCAAAAAGATACTTTTCCATAACCAACAATAAATACACCCCCTGCAATTCCTTAAGAGACGACCCGAGGTTCAAATACTTCGGTTTATTTTTATTCGGTTTGCTTTAGTGACAACCAAACTTTTGTATGAAAGGATTCTTTGTTGGTTTAGAAGCTATACTTACAACGAGAATTTATTGTGAATTCTAAACTGTCAAAATCCCTTCGTCAATGATATTATTAACTTTCCTAATTCAGTTCTTCTTTTATTCTTGAACACAGCTTTCAGAATCTTGGCCGTGACCCTAAGCACCTTGTTTTCCAGTATTACCACCGGATATAATAATGCCACAAACACTTTAACTGAGTGAACCTTTTCAGATTGTGACTCAGCTTTGCTAGAGGTGTCCAGAGTTCTTAAGCACACTCTTTTTGCTTTGAAAAAGATTTAAAAAGATAAATTTTTAAAATTGAAATTTTGACTTAACTAACAAGAAACTACCAAAGTTTAAAAATTTTGACTAAGTCAACCTAAGGAATTCGAAAATAATGAGTAAAAAAAAAGGAAAAGATATTTTTTGAATTTAATGAGGAAAGAGAAAAATAATAAAATGACACTAAACTTAGAATTTTTAGATCAAAACAAAGAAAACAAACAAGAAAACTTTGAATGTCAAGATGAACACCAAGAACACTTTGAAGATCAAGGTGAACACCAAAAACTTTGAAAATTTTTAAGGAAATAAGGACACAAAAAACACCAAACTTAAAAATTTTTATACTTTGGACACTAATAATTCGAAAATGTATAAGATAAACAACAAAAGACACCAAACAAGAAAACTTAAATATCAAATAAGGAAAATTATCAAGAACAATTTGAAGATCAAGAAAGAACTAAGAACATGTAATTAAAAATATGAAGAAAAATAAAAACATACAATTCGAAAAATTGAAGGAAAATAAAAACATGCAATTGACACCAAACTTAAAACATGAAACTAAACTTAAATAGAAGACTCAATTATTAGTTTATTGGTTTTTATCTATTTATTAAAAATTTTTGAAAAAATCTGGTAAAAGAAAACAAGAATTTTAAAATTTTAACAAAAACAATAATAAAAGACTCAAAGAAAAATCAAATATTAATAACGAAAAATAAGATTTTTGAAAAGAAAATAAAAAACTCAAATTTAGTGACTCTAAACCAAAAAAGATAATTTTTTTCCTAATCTAAGCAACAAGAGGAACCGTCAGTTGTCCAAACTCGAACAATCCCCAGCAACGGCACCAAAAACGTGATTCACGGAATTGTGATCACACTTTTCACAACTCCGGTACAACTAACCAGCAAGTGCACTGGGTCGTCCAAGTAATACCTTACGGGAGTAAGAGTTGATCCCACGGAGATTACCGGCTTGAAGCAAGTTATGGTTATCCTGTAAATCTTAGTCAGGAGATTCAAATGATATAAATGATTTTGTTTATGAAAAGTAAATAACATGAAATGAATGATACTTGTGATTCAGTAATGAGGAACAGGTTGAGATTCCAGAGAAGCTCTGTCGTCTGAATCTTTGCTTTCCTACTGTCTTCTTCTCTAAACACACATGGCTTCCTTCCATGGCAAGCTGTATGTTGGTGGATCACCGTTGTCAATGGCTACCATCCGTCCTCTTAGTGAAAATGGTCCAGGTACGGTTTCTGTACGGCTAATCAACTGTTGGATCTCTCGTCTCGGATAAAAAATACCAGGCACAGCTACCGCATGGCTAATCATCTGTCGGTTCTCACTTGTGTCAGAATAGGATCTCTCTATCCTTTTTCACACTATCACTGCGCCCAACATTCGTGAGTTTGAAGCTCGTCACAATCATCCCATCACAGATCCTACTCGGAATACCACCGACAAGGTTTAAACCTTCTGGATCTCAGGAATGCTGCCAATTAGTTCTAGCCTCTACCACGAAGGTTCTGATCTCATGGGTTTGAATGCTCTGTTGTCAGGAGATGCAAGTCAAACTCGTGGATTAGAAACCCAAGAGATACGCACTAAAGCTGTCACCCAATGACTACGTTGAGCTCAGATAGAACGGGAGTGGTTGTCAAGCACGCGTTCATAAATTTGAGAATGATGATGAGTATCACGGATCATCATATTCTTTATATTGAAGTACGAGTGAGTATCTTAGAACAGAATCAAGCGTGATCGAATAGAAAACTATAGTAATTGCATTAACCCATTGAGACACAGCAGAGCTCCTCACCTCCACCTTTGGGGTTTAGAGGCTCATACTGTAGAAGATACAATATGATATGTAAAATGTCATCCATTCAAAATGAATCTCTAAAGTAGTTTTTATACTAAACTAGTAACTTAGGTTTACAGAAAATGAGTAACTAAGTGCAAATAGTGCAGAAATCCACTTTCAGGGCCCACTTGGTGAGTGTTTGGGCTGAGCTTTGAAGCTTTCACATGCATAGGCCATTCTTGGAGTTAAACGCTAGCTTGGGTGCCAGTTTGGGCGTTCAACTCCAGTTTTGGTGCCAGTTCCGGCGTTTTATGCCAGAAAAAGGGTCTCTGGCTGGCGTTTAACGCCAGTTTGGGCCATCAAATCTCGAGCAAAGTATGAACTATTATATATTGATGGAAAGCCCAAGATGTTAGCTTTCCATCCCAATTGAGAGCTCGCCAATTGGACTTCTGTAGCTCCAGAAAAATGCGTTTGAGTGAAGGGAGGTCAGAATCCAACAGCATCTGCAGTCCTTTCTCAGCCTCTGAATCAGATTTTTGCTCAGGTCCCTCAATTTCAGCTAGAAAATACCTGAAATTACAGAAAAACACACAAACTCATATTAAATTCCAAAAATGTAATTTTTGCATAAAAACTAATAAAAAATATAATAAAAACTAACTAAAACATACAAAAAACTACCTAAAAATAATGCCAAAAAGCGTATAAATTATCCGCTCATCAAATATCAACTAAATCATGGTCATAATTTGAATGACTAGAACAAATACTTACTTTATTTTTAACCTTTTTAAGTGATTAAACACATTTGAATAAGGTTCTATTTTTTATAGATTCTGATGGCATAATCAAACAAGCTAAATTAAGTCTGAGGGAAGCTATGGAGTGTTGTCTTAATGGTAGGAAGATCATACTGAGTTTCAACGCGGAACTGCAACCAATCGGAGATAGTTCTAGTTTATTGAGTGGTGTTCTTGGAATGCCAGGGTTGATTACAGCAAATTTTCTATCTGTGAGAAAAATTGGAAAAAGGTGACGAGGCAAAGACATGGTGTATAATAATTGCATAAAGGTAATAATTTCAGAATTTTTTAAATTAAATCAATTCTTTCATTATATAATTACTAACAACTTGAGCAACTCGTAGCAAGAAATGTTCCACTTGGATGTAGATAGAGGTGGAAGAATAAAAAAAACAATTATGCAAAGCATGGAAAAGTCCTGGAAGGAGACAAGGGGTAGGTTGTATGACAGTTATTATAAACCAACAAGGACGCTTGAGCAAAATCTTGAGGACTGACGATCGGACTTTTGCTAGTAGAGAATTTTATAAAAATAATTGCGTTGTAAGTATAGCTTCTAAACCAACAGAAAATCCTTTCGTAGAAAACATTAGTTGTCACAAGTAACAAACCTTAAAAATAATAACCGAAGTATTCAAACCTCGGGTCGTCTCTCAAGGAATTGCAGGGAGGTGTATTTATTATTGGTTTTGAGTTTTCTGCGAAATTTGGAGTTTGGGCAATGGGCACATAAATGATTATAAGTTGAAGCAATGAAAATTAACAAAAGGTTTTATGTAATTAAAATAAATAAAAAATCTTGATTAGGAGAAGATTAATTGGAAGTTCTATCCTTGTCAGATTTCTCAAGATTAATAGTAATAGGTTGTTGTCTCTACTTGGTTATCCTTAACTAAATAAAGAAAAGTTAAGTTGGGAGCCAACTTCTATTCACGAGTCCTAATCCTCTCCCTTGGGAAGGATTAGTGTTAGTGGCCAGAGAGCCAATCACAAATTAACTCTTGAGTCTCCTAACTCAAGGATCTCTAAATATTAATCAACCCCAAAGTCAAGTTGAGACCTACTCTAAAATAGAAGAAAGTATTAATATCATAAATGGAAGAAAGCAAGCATAAATCTGAAATGCATCGAATTGTATTAAATAGAAAATCAAATTAAACATAGGAATCCATGAACCAATTTGGCAACGTAAGTAATTAACAAGAGAAATAGATAAACCAAAGTACTAGAATAAAAAAAAAGTGGAAGAGAAATTAATTTAAAGGAACATTTAACCTGGAATTGAGAAAACGAAGGAATCCTAATCCTAAAACCTAAGAGAGAGGAGAGAGCCTCTCTCTAGAAAAACTACATCTAAAAACCTAAAATTGTGTATATGAACATTGTATTGATGAATTGATTGATTTCCCCACTTTATAGCCTCTAATCTATGTTTTCTGGGCCGAAAACTGGGTCAAAAATAGTCCAGAAATCGCCCTCAACAATTTCTGATACGTCCAGCACGCGGCAAAGTCACGCGTGAGCGTGGATTGGATTTTTTCCAGGTCACATGTGCGCGTAATCCACGCGTGCACGTCGCCTATCTTTGAGGCAGCTATAACAAATTATATATTGTTGCGAAGCCCCGGATGTTAGCTTTCCAATGCAACTAAAACCGCCTCATTTGGGCCTCTGTAGCTCAAGTTATTGTCGAATTATTACCAAGAGGTCAGGTTGGACAGCTCAGCAATCCCTTCAGTTTCTTGTATTCCTTCCACTTTTGCATGCTTCCTTTCCATCCTCTAAGCCATTCCTGCCTTATAAATCCTGAAATCACTTAACACACATATCAAGGCATCGAATGGTAATAAGAGAGGATTAAAAATAGTGAATTAAAGGCCAAAGAAACATGTTTTCAATCATAGCACGAAATCAGGAAGAAAAACATAAAATATGCAAATTGTATGAATAAATGTGAGAATAATGGATAAAATCCACTAGATTAAGTACACGATAAACCCTAAAAATGGGGTTTATCAACCTCTCCACACTTAAACATTAGCATGTCCTCATGCTAAACTCAAGAGAAGCTATAAAAGAGTGAAGAGAAATGGTAGAATGTATGAAATGCAACATATTTATATGAATGCAGCTAAATGCAAAATGCTTTTACCTACTTGGTGAAAAGTAAATAAATCTTTCAAGAACAAATATCAACTGGATTTCACTAATTCAAATCACAAAATAAAGTACAAGTAAACTTGCAGAAGAAAATAGCTTATGAAAGCTGGGAACAAAGAATCGAGCATCGAACCCTCACCGGAAGTGTATACACTCTAATCACTCAAGTGTTTAAGGTTCGATCTCTCAATTCTCTACTAATCTTGCTTCCTAAGGCTTGCTCTTCTTCTACCAATCAACACTAATTTGATGCACAAATACACATATCAAGAGGTCTTTTAAGGGTTGTAATGGGATTAGGGTCAAGGTAGGATTGTATTTGGTCAAGTGGACTAAAATCTGAATCCCTAATTAACCTAAACTTCTCACCTAACTTAAGACAATCCATGTAATCAAAATACAAAACCTAACTGTCCATTAACCATGTTTTCGACATATTCATGCATCCTAATTCGAGTACAGTACATATGCATTGCTATCACCATTTACTTTGGGGCATTTTATCCCCTTTTATAATTTATTATTTGCTATTTTTCTCTTTTTTTTCTCTTTTTCTTCTTTATATATATATATATATTTTTTTTTTCTTTTGTTTTTCTCAATTCATATAATTAAATTATTGAATGCATGAACATGTCCTAAACATTTCTTTCACATTTTCAGAAAATTCTAACATACTCAATTCTCAAACCAAATGTTTCCAAACCCAATTTTCCCACACTTAAATCATGAGCACTCTCACTTGTCTAAGCTAACCAAGGATTCAAATTAAGGACATTATTATTTTCCGCTTAAAGTTAGTGATGAGATAAAGTAAAGAATAAAAGGGGTAAAATAGGCTCAAATTGGTTTGCAAAGGATAATGAAATGTTAAGGCCATATGGGTATGTAAGCTTCGTGAAACAAGGCTTCAATCATATAAGTGCATGCATACATCAAACCATGGAAATATAGAATTAAGCAAGACAAAGATCACAATTTTAGAGAGAAAAACACACACCAAAAATAAAATATTGGATGATAAAATGCAACCAATCAAATAGGCTCAAAATCTTACTGGTTTTGTGTGTTCGAGCTCTAAACCATGTTCCAGTATAATATTTCTTCAAACAAGTTCAATAAAAATTTTAATTCAAATTAGTGAAATGCTATAAAAAGTTTCTTGAAAAAGAACTTTTTTACTTCAACCAAGCAGTGGTAGAATATGCACAAAATCAAATAAATATGCAATCAAACATGCAAATGCAACAATGAACAAACAAAGAAAATAAAATATTGGTGTTGAGAAGAAAATAACTAACCCATGGAGATCGGTATCGACCTCCCCACACTTAAAGATTGCACCATCCTCGTTGCATGCAAAGAAGTCCAAGTGGACGGGCTACTACAACTGATGCTTTTCTCCAAAGATTGTGCAGATGGACTTGTCTGTTGCCCCCATGTAAACGTTTTCTATTTCCCTTCCTCGGTGGCCATCCTGAAAGAAGAGGAAAAAAAGAAAAGTAACCCAGAAATAAAGATAGAAAACAAATAAAATATAGGTGTTAGTGCCAAATAATAAGGGTCTCAATTACATGGTAGCTACAACATGTACGTGAGAAAGCAATAGAAGCACATGGCATACCAACAGTGCAAAAATTTACAACAATGAGGGGGTAATGCAAAGAATCGTATAAGTGCATATCAATGCAAATGGAATGCAAGCATCATAAAAGAATAGCATTGACTTAAATAATATTGCCCAATAGTGTAAAATAAGTCACTAAGCACCAAATAATACTAGAAAAGATACACCAGTTGAATAAGAACATTTAACACCAATGGAAAAATAATAAATTTAGAAAAGAAAATAAAAGTATGCACAAAATTAAAATGCAATGAATGAAAGTATGCCAATAATTAAGTAAAATAGAATGGAAAAGAATAAGGATGAGAAGTTAAGGAGATGAAAAAGAAGAAAGTAAGAAAGGAGAAAGAGAGAAATAAGAAAAGATAGAAGAAAGAAGAAAGAATGATAATAGAAAGATAAGTAGGATTGGGGAAGAAAAGATAGGAATTCTGGCGCTGATCTGGATAAACTATGCGTGCATGCAACGCGGATGCGTGGGGCACGCGTTCGCTTAGGTTGGGCTATTTTCAAGTGACGCGTACGCGTGGGTGACACGCACGCGTGAATAGCCTCTATTTGAAAAATGATGCGAACGCGTGGGGCACGTGTTCGCGTGATTGGGCTTGTGCTTCCAGCACCATTCCAGCCCCACTCCATCATAACTCTCTGCCATACACCTCTTTACGTCGATTTTGCAAGGGCACGCGTGCGCGTGGGTGACGCGCACGCGTGGGAGGCTGATTTTTCAAATGACGTGGACGCGTCAGGGATGCGTTCGCGTGGGCATGTTTGTGCCTAAGGCACGCCTCCAGCCACGCTCCCGCGCAACTCTCTGTTTCTTTCTTCTTTGCTTCGTATTCACACATGACGCGTACGCGTCAGCGACGCTCGCGCGTCGCGTGCGATTTTTTTTATGCAGTATGCAGAATACAAAATGCAGAATGCAGATGACTATGCAGAAATTATGAATGAACACGAATGAAAATAAAATAAAATAAAATAAAACTAAGATCAAAAAGGAAAGAATATACCATGGTGGGTTGTCTTCCACCTAGCACTTTTAGTTAAAGTCCTTAAGTTGGACATTTGGTGAGTCCCTTGTTATGGTGGCTTGTGCTTGAACTCATCCAGGAATCCCCACCAATGTTTGTAATTCCAATGGCCTCTGGGATCCCAAACTAGGTGCAAAGAGCCTTCAAGCAAGATTAAGCAAGTGACAAGGCCCCAAGAGTGTTGATTGCTAGGCTGAATTCCAGGGTCCCAAACCATGCTTTTGCACCCGTCTTCTTGTTGATCATCATTTTTCCACTTGGGTAGTGAACAGTCAGAATTCTCACGGAGACATCCAAACAATTTCCTAGACCCATTCAATTGAGAATTATACCAACCTTTATACTTCAATTTGGAGCATGCAACTATATTGAACCTTGCATGATAACTATTACCACTAACCATCTCCCTCTTACTCTTATAGCCACAAAGAGCTCTAAGTTGCCCATCCGTCTCAAGGAAAGCATATTCAAGTGGGCTAATTAAGCTTAGAGATGAGGGATTTACCCACTTGAATGAAGGGATAGATGGTGATGGCTTTGGGGGAGAGGTCTCCAACAACCTTGGCAAGGTGATCTCCAGCTCCATTCCCTTGGGCTCTTCTTTGACAACTTCCACCTCTTTGCAAGCTTCTTCAATATCAACCTCTTCTTCTTGGTAGCTTTCTTCCAATTCGATCTCTTCTTCATTGTTCACCAAGGGCATGGGAGGTTGTACTTCTTCTTCTTTAATCTCCATGTCAAGTCCAATGGGAGAGGATTCAAATGTAGATAAGAATTCATCAATGATTGAATCCATCTCTTGATCATCCCCTTCAAAGTCTTCAACCATGATATGCCTTGGAGGTTGTACACCCTCCTCAACATCAAATTCAAACTCCTTAGAAGGGGCTCTATGACTCGGCTTTCCCATGGACGTTCCGCATCTCCTAAGTCTTCGACCACTTCTTCCTCTTCAATAATTCCGACTTCCTCCACTTGTTCCAGTGCAAAGTCATGCTCCTTACTGTCCACTGGAGTTTCTAGTGTCTCCTTCATACTACATTCTTCATTAGATTCTCCACATGAAGCCATGGGGTTCCTTGAGTGTCCAAATGTCGGGAAGCTAATTGATTTATTGCTTGCTCCAGTTGATGAAGGGTTGCATGAAATTGATCCACTGTTTCCTTGAGGCGAGCCTGTGATTCTTGGGTCGATGGATATGGACATGGTGCATATGGAAGTGGTGGTTCTTGGGGGTAATTGGATTAGAATTGGGGTGGATAAGTGAAAGAACTGAAGATTGATGGTTTAGAAGTTATAGTAAACTCTCGTTGCAAGTATAGTTACTAAACCAAACAATCAACCTTTCTTACAAAAGTTTTGGTTGTCACAAGTAACAAACCCCTTTAAAATTGATAACCGAGTATTTAAACCTCGGGTCGTCTTCTCAAGGAATTGCAGGGAGGTATGTTCTTATTATTGGTTATGAGTTTGTAAATTGGGGTTCTGGAGTTTGGGCAATGGGCACAGGTATATTTTTAAAGTAATAAAAATAAATAAGAGATTTTATATAATTAAATTAAATAAAAAAGCCTTGATCCGGAGAAGATTAATCGGAAGTTCTATCCTTGTTGGATTTTTCTCATGATCAATTGATAATTGAAGGTTGTTTCTACTTAGTTATCCTTTACCAGGTAAAGTAAAAGAAATTCAAGTAAGTTGAAAGTCTACTTCTATTCACAAGTTCTAATCCTCACCCTTGTGTTTGGATTAGCGTTAGTGATTAGAGAGCCAGCCAACAATAAACCTAATTACAATTTAACTCTTGAGTAATTCAACTCAAGGGTCTCTAAATATCAATCAACTCTAAAATCAAGTTAGGATCCAACTTAGAACATCAAACAATAGAGGAAGTGATAAATCTGAAATACCTCAATTATATCAAATAAAATATTCAAATCTTAACATGGATATTCATAAATTAAATTGGGAAAATAAAAAAAAGGAAAATTGAACCTGATAAAAAGAAACAATCCTGAAAGCAAGAGAAATCCTAATCCTAATTCCTAAGAGAGAGGAGAGAACCTCTCTCTCTAAGAACTACATCTACTCCTAAAATTATGTGTTGTGAGCTTGTAACGAATGGATGCATTCCCCCACTTTATAGCCTCTAATCTGTGTGTTCTGGGCTGGAAACTGGTCAAAAACAGCCCAAAAATTTCTCCCAGCGATTTTTGGTACGTTCAGGTTGCGGCAAAGCGACGCGGAGGTGTCTTCTACGCGTTAGCGTGGATTGAAGTTTGCAGATGCGAGGCGGGTGCGTCATTCACGCGTTCGCATCGCCTAACTTTGGGGTAGCTATGGCAAATTATATATCGTTGTGAAGCCCCGGATGTTAGCTTTCCAACGCAACTGGAACCGCATCGTTTGGATCTCTGTAGCTCAAGTTATGGTCATTTGAGTTTCAGGAAGTCAGGCTGGACAGCTTTAGCAGTTCCTTCAGTTTCCTGTATTCCTTCCACTTTTGCATACTTCCTTTCCATCCTCTGAGCCATTCTTGCCCTGTAATCTCTAAAATCACTTAACACACATATCAAGGCATCTAATGGTAATAAGAGAGGATTAAACATAGGGAACTTAAGGCCAAAGAAGCATGTTTTCAATCATAGCACAAAATCAGGAAGGAGAATGTAAAACCATGCAAATAGTATGAATAAGTGGGTAAAGAGTTGATAAAAACCACTCAATTGAGCACAAGATAAACTATGAAATAGTGGTTTATCAACCTCCCCACACTTAAACATTAGCATGTCCTCATGCTAAGCTCAAGAGAAGCTATAAAGATGAAGAGGAATGGTAGATTAATATGAAATACAACCTATCTATATGAATGCAACTACATGCAAAATGTTTCTACCTACTTAGTTAAAAGTAAACAAATCCTTCAAGAAGAAATATGAACTGGATTTCACTAATTCAAATCATGAAAATAAAGTACAAATAGACTTGCAAGAAGAAAATAGCTCACGAAAACAGGGAACAAGGAATTGAGCATCGAACCCTCACTGGTAGTGTATACACTCTAGTCACTCAAGTGTTTAAGTTCGATTCTCTCAATTCTCTACTAACCTTGCTTTCTAAGGCTTGCTTTTCTTCTACCAATCAACAAAAATTTAATGCACAGATACATATATCAAGAGGTCTTTTGAGGGTTGTAATGGGGTTAGGGTCAAGGTAGGATTGTATTTGGCCAAGTGGACTAAAATCTGAATCCTTAATTAACTTAAACTTTCCACCTAACTTTAGACAATCCATGTAATCATAATACCACCTCTAACTATCCATTAACCATGTTTTCCACATATTCATGCATCCTAATTTTAAGTACAGTACATATGCATTGCTTTCACCACTTACTTTGGGGCATTTTGTCCCCTTTTACTTATTTGCTCTTTTTCTCTTTTTCTTCTTTTTTTTATATTATAATTAAAAAAATTTTTTATTTTATTTTTTTCAATGCATATGATTAAATTATTGAATGCAGGAACATGTCCTAAATATTTCTTTCACACTTTTAGAAAATTCTAACATACTCAATTCTCAAACCAAATGTTTTCAATCCCAATTTTCCCACACTTAAGTCATGAGCACTCTCACTAGTCTAAGCTAACCAAGGATTCAAATTAAGGACATTATTGTTTTTCGCTTAGAGTTAATGATGTGCTAAAGTAAAGAACAAAGGGGTATAATAGGCGCAACATTGGTTTGCAAAGGATAATGAAAGCGTAAGGCCTATGGGTATGTAAGCTCAGTGAAACAAAGGCCTCAATCATATAAGTACATGCATACATCAAACTATGGAAATATAGAATTAAGCAAGACAAAGATCACAATTTTAGAGAGAAAAACACACACCAAAAATAAAATATTGGTTGGTAAAATGCAACCAATCAAATAGGCTCAAAATCTCACATGTTTTTTGTGTTCGAGCTCTAAACCATGTTCCAGTATAATATTTCTTCAAACAAGTGTAACATTAAATTTTATTCAAATTAGTGAAATGCTCTAAAAGGTTTCTTGAAAAAGAAAATATTACTTCAACCAAGTGGTAAAATATGCACAAAATCAAATAATCACGCAATCAAACATGCAAATGCAACAACTAACAAGGAAAATAAACCATTGGTGTTGAGATAGAAGAGTGACTAACCCATGGAGATCGGTATCGACCTCCCCACACTTAAAGATTGCACCGTTCTCGGTGCATGCTAAGATGTGCCAGTGGACGGGTTGCTTCAACTGTTGCTTTTCTTCAAGGATTGTGCAGATGGACTTGTTTGTCTCTCCTTAAGAAGTTTTTTCTGCTCCCTTCGTGGTGGCCATCCTGAAAGAAGAGGGGAAAAGAAAAAGTAACCCAAAAATAAAGATAGAAAATAAATAAAATATGGGTGTTAATGCCAGATAATAAGGGTCCCAATTACATGGTAGCTACAACATGCAAGTGAGAAAATAGTAGAAGTACATGGCAAATCAAGAGTGCAAAAATTTGCAACAATGGGGAAGAGAGTGCAAGACAATATAAATTAATGTCAATGCAAAATTAATACAAATATTATAAAAGATTAGCATTTGACTTGAATAATATTACCCAACAATGTAGAACAAGTCACTGAGTATCAAAATAATACCAAAAAAGACACAACAGTTGAATATGAACAAGTGACACCAATGAGAAAATAATAATAAATTTAGAAAAGAAAAGAAAAATATGCACAAAATTAAAATGTAATGAATGAAATATGCAAATAAAGTAAGTAAAATATAATGAAGGTGAAAAGGAATGAGAAGTGAAAGAAATAAAGTAAGAAAGAAAGAAGAAAAGATAGAAGAAATTAGGATTAGAAAAGATAAGAAAAATAAGGATTTGGGGAAGAAAAGATAAGATATTTTGGCTGATCTGGATATTCTGTGCGCCGCATGTGACGCGGACGCGTGGGTGACGCGGTCGCGTGGTGCGTGATAAGGTCAGGTGACGCGGCCGCGTGGGTCACGCGATCGCGTGACCTGATTTGTGCGATTGGCCCGAGTGTAGTGATGAGCGGATATTTTATACGCTTTTTGGGGTTAATTTCATATAGTTTTTAGTATGATTTGGTTAGTTTTTAGTATATTTTCATTAGTTTCTAGGAAAAATTCATATTTCTGGACTTTACTATAAGTCTGTGTGTTTTTCTATAATTTCAGGTATTTTCTGGCTGAAATTGAGGGAGCTGAGCAAAAATCTGATTCGGGCTGAAAAAGGACTGTTGATGTTGTTGGATTCTGACCTCTCTGCACTCATAATGGATTTTCTGGAGCTACAAAAGTCCAATTGGCGCGCTTCCAATTGCGTTGGAAAGTAGACATCCAGGGATTTCCAGCAATATATAATAGTCTATACTTTGCTCAAGGATAGATGACGTAAACTGGCGTTCAACACCAGTTCTATGTTGTAGTCTGGCGTCCAGCGCCAGAAACAGGTTACAAGTTCGAGTTCAACGCCAGAAACAGGTTACAACCTGGCGTTGAACGCCCAAAACAGCCCAAGCACGTGAGAAGCTTAAATCTCAGCCCCAGCACACATTAAGTGGGCTCAGAAGTGGATTTCTGCACTATCTATCATAGTTTACTCATTTTCTGTAAACCTAGGTTACTAGTTTAGTATTTAAACAACTTTTAGAGATTTATTTTGTATCTCATGACATTTTAGATCTAAACTTTGTACTCTTTGATGGCATGAGTCTCTAAACTCCATTGTTGGGGGTGAGGAGCTCTGCAGCGTCTCGATGAATTAATGCAAGTATTTCTATCTTCCATTCAAACATGCGTGTTCCTATCTAAGATATTCATTCGCGCTTAATTATAGAGAAGGTGATGATCCGTGACACTCATCACCTTCCTCAATCCATGAACGTGTGTCTGACAACCACCTCCGTTCTTCATCAGATTGAATGAGTATCTCTTAGATTCCTTAATCAGAATCTTTGTGGTATAAGCTAGATTATGGCGGCATTCATGAGAATCCAGAAAGTCTAAACCTTGTCTGTGGTATTCCGAGTAGGATTCTGGGATTGGATGGCTGTGACGAGCTTCAAACTCGTGAGTGTTAGGCGTAGTGACAGATGCAAAAGGGTCAATGGATCCTATTCCAGCATGAGTGGGAATCGACAGATGATTAGCCGTGTAGTGACAGCGCACGTGGACCCTTTTCACTGAGAGGACGGATGGTAGCCATTGACAACGGTGATCCACCAACACACAGTTTGCCATGGAAGGAACTTTGCACTTTTTCATGCATGAGGGAAGAGGAATACAAGAGAAAAGCTGAAATTCAGAAGACAAAGCATCTCCAAAACCCCAACATATTCTCCATTACTGCATAACAAGTAACATTTAATTCATGCTCTCTTGTTCATTTGCAAGTCAACTGATAACCACAAATTAATATCCTAACTAAGAGTTGCAAGATAACCATAGCTTGCTTCAAACCAACAATCTCCGTGGGATCGACCCTTACTCACGTAAGGTATTACTTGGACGACCCAGTGCACTTGCTGGTTAGTGGTACGAGTTGTGAAAAGTGTGATTCACAATTCGTGCACCAAGTTTTTGGTGCCGTTGCCGGGGATTGTTTGAGTTTGGACAACTGACGGTTTGTTTTGTTGCTTAGATTAGGAAAAAATTTTCTTTTTGGTTTAGAGTCTTCTATTATTGTTTTTGGTTGAAATTTTCTTTTTAAAATCCTTATTTTCTTTTTTTAAATTTTTCAAAAATTTTATAAACTGATAATTGAGTTTTTTCTGTTTGAGTTTAGTTTCATATTTCAAGTTTGGTGTCAATTGCATGTTTTTTTTTCTTTTTTAAAAAAAAATTTTCTTAGTTATTAAAAATACTTCTTCAAAACAAGTGTTACATTTACTGCCCAATTGGCTAGAGCATTGGTCTATGTTCTTGGTAATTGGGTATCTTCTTGTTAAAATCTTTTTTCTTTTTCAAAAATAATTTTTCTTTGATTAAATCTTGAGCCAAACTTTAAGTTTGGTGTTTTCTTGTTAATCTTTCTATAATTTTCGAAAATTTTAGTTTGGTTTGCTAAAAATTTTAAGTTTGGTGTTCTACCTTCATGTTCTTGTGGTTCTTGTGATTCTTCAAAGTGTTCTTGAGTTTTCCTTGTGTCTTGATCTTAAAATTTTTAAGTTTGGTGTTCCTTGGTGTTTTCTCTCCAAAATTTTCGAAAACAAGGAGCATTAGATCTAAAAAAATTTAAATCTTGTGCTATTTTATTGCTTTTCTCTTTCCTTATTAAATTAAAAAAAATCTTTTCTAACTATTTTTAAGCTAATATTTCGAAATTCTTCATAAAAATTTAGATTTCAATTTCAAAAATTTTATCTTATCATATCTTAGTTGTCAAGTTTTTAAAAAAATCATATCTTTTTCAAAACCTCCTAACCACTTATTCTCTCTCTTCATTTTTCGAAAATCCTCATAAAATATTTTCAATTTTTTATTTTATTATAGTTTTTATTTTATTTTATTATTTCGAATTTTTTTAATATAATAAAATAAATAAAATAAAGCCACATCATCTCCCTTTCTCCATCATGGATCTAAGTGGAAATGAACAGTCCAGAAGGACTCTGGGGTCATATGCTAACCCCACTACTTCTTCATATGGGAGTAGTATCTGTATACCCTCCATCGGAGTCAGTAGCTTTGAGTTGAATCGTCAGCTCATTATCATGGTGCAGCAAAGTTGCCAGTATTCCGGTCTTCCACAGGAAGAACCTACAGAGTTTCTGGCACGGTTTTTACAAATTGCTGACACAGTACATGATAAGGAAGTAGATCAGGATGTCTACAGATTATTACTGTTTCCATTTGCTGTAAAAGATCAAGCTAAGAGGTGGTTAAATAACCAACCTAAGGCTAGCATAAGGACATAGAAACAGCTATCAGAAAAATTTTGGAATCAATACTTTCCTCCAAAACGGATGACACAGCTAAGACTGGACATCCAAGGCTTTAAACCAGGAGATAATGAATCTCTTTATGATGCCTGGGAGAGATACAGAGAGATGATAAGAAAATGCCCCTCTGAAATGTTTTCAGAGTGGGTTCAGCTAGACATCTTCTATTATGAGCTTACAAAAAGAGCTCAGATCTCTCTAGATTACTCAGCTGGTGGACCTATACATATGAGAAAGACAATTGAAGAAGCTCAAGAGCTCATTGATACAGTTGCCAGAAATCAGCATCTGTACCTAAGCAGTGAATCTTCCATGAAAGAAGAGGCTAAAACAGTAACTGCTGAACTCAGTCCTGCAGAACAACTTACTGAATTTAATCAGCAATTAGATTTTCTAACAAAACAGCTGGCCGAATTCAAGGAGATATTATAAGATACAAGAAGGGCTAATATAAACATGGAAGTACAATTGAGGCAAACAGAACAATAGTTATCAAAACAAATAACAGAATAATGCCAAGCAGTTCAATTAAGAAGTGGAAGAACATTAAATACCTCACTTCAAGGCAGCAGGAAGCCAAGAAATGAACAAACTGCTATTCACGATCCCTCTGAGGATAGTAAGAGCCCAGAGAAGAATAACTCTGGCATTCAAACGCCAGAAACAAGCAATGATTTGGCATCAAACGCCCAATGAAAGCTCAGCTCTGGCATTCAAACGCCAGGAACAAGTAAGGAGTTGGCGTCCAACACCACTCCAGCTTCTGACTCTGGCAATCAAATGCCAGTGAGGGATCAGACACACACAAGTGCTGATAACAACCCCTCTAAAAAGGCTTCTCTAACCACCTCTGTAGGAAGTAAACCTGCAGGAACTAAGGTTGAGGAATACAAAGCCAAGATGCCTTATCCTCAAAAACTCCATAAAGACGAGCAGGATAAGGAATTTGCTCGCTTTGTAGACTATCTTCGGACTCTTGAAATAAAGATTCCGTTTGCAGAGGCACTTGAGCAAATACCTTCTTATGCCAAGTTCATGAAAGAGATCTTGAGTCATAAGAAGGATTGGAGAGAAACTGAAAGAGTTCTCCTCACTGAAGAATGTAGTGCAGTCATTCTGAAAAGCTTCCCAGAAAAGCTTAAGGATCCCAGGAGCTTCCTGATACCATGCACACTAGAGGGTAATTGCACCAAGACAGCTTTATGTGATCTTGGAGCAAGCATCAATCTAATACCTGCATCCACTATCAGAAAGCTTGGTTTAACTGAAGAAGTGAAACCAACCCGGATATGTCTCCAACTTGCTGATGGCTCCATTAAATACCCATCAGGCGTGATTGAAGATATGATTGTCAGGGTTGGGCCATTCGCCTTTCCCACTGACTTTGTGGTGCTGGAAATGGAAGAGCACAAGAGTGCTTCTCTCATTCTAGGAAGACCTTTCCTAGCAACTGGACGAACTCTCATTGATATCCAAAAGGGGGAAGTAACCCTGAGGGTCAATGAGGATGAGTTCAAGTTAAATGCTGTCAAAGCCATGCAGCATCCAGCCACACCCAAAGACTGCATGAAAGTTGATCTTATTGACTCTTTGGTAGAGGAGATCAACATGGCTGAGAGTTTTGATGCCAGAGCATCTTGGCTAGTTTCACTGACCTTTTCTTTACTGTTTTTAGGTTAGTTTCATGCATTTCTTTAGGAAATAAGCTAGTTTTGGGTAGATATTCACCTATGCCTTGATTCAAGCATACATTGTGCATTTTACATAATTTCATGAGGATTTTGCATAAGTTTAGTGAAAAATATTATGTTGCATTACTCATGACTTGGACTAGAGCTTTGATGCACTTTATTGCTTGATTTCAGGACCAAAAGGAAGCAAGAAAAGGAGAGGTAACTTGCAAGGTTAATGAGAAAAGTGATTGCCAATAACACTCTCAAAAAGCCATCAATGCCCACGTTAGAGAGTCACGTTAACTAAGTTAACGTGAATTCTAACGTGGAGAAGAGAAGTTGAGCCACCGTTAGTGACACTTAACATTGTCACTAACGTTGGCAATTACTCATAAGTGGCCTCTAACGTTAAGGGGGGAAGAGAAGCCAACGTTAGTGACACTCAACATTGTCACTAACGTTGGCCTATGATGCAAAGTACCACGTTAACTCCCATGTTAACTTGGTTAACATGGGAACTAACGTAAGAGATGAAGAGTTGTCGACAACGTTAGTGACACTCAACATTGTCACTAACGTTGAAGCAACCACACAACCCCCAAGAGTCATGTTAACTTCCACGTTAACCAAGCTAACGATGAGGAATGAAGGATGAGCCAACGTTAGTGACACTCAACATTGTCACTAACGTTGGGATGGCTAAAGATGGCCACGTTAGAAGCCACGTTAACCTAGTTAACGTGGACTCTAACGTGAGACCTAGGGGCACATTGGAACGTTAGTGACAATGTTGAATGTCACTAACGTTCTCGAAGGATGGCAAGGGCCACGTTAGAAGCCACGTTAACCTGGTTAACGTGGGCTTTAACGTGAAGCAAGAAGGGGCACACTGGAACGTTAGTGACAATGTTGAGTGTCACTAACGTTCTCGAAAGTTAACAAGGCAACGTTAAAAGCCACATTAACCTAGTTAACGTGGGTTTTAACGTGAGGCAAAGGGGTGCATTGGAACGTTAGTGACAATGTTGAGTGTCACTAACGTTCTCGAACTTATATTCTCACTAAAGATTAACACCCCTAACGTTCTGAACTAAAGTCTCTGCCCACTTCGCACTTTCTCTCTGCAAGTAAAGCCAAGCCCAAATAAAGAAAGGAACTGCTTCAAACTCAAGATCCAAAGGCCCAAGACTTGAAGAATCACACTAGAAGCTGAGAAGAGTAGTATATATAGGAGTAACTTTGAATTGAGAAAGAGTTCTGGAGGCTGGAAAAAAGGGAACTACTCTCTGTATTTTACTTTCTTTGCAATTTCTAGTTTTAGGATGTATTCTCCATCTTTGTTTTCATTTTCAAGAGCTATGAACAACTAAACCCCTTTCATTGGGTTAGGGAGCTCTGTTGTAATTTGATGGATCAATACTAATTTTCATTATTCTTCTTCTATCTTTCCTCTTGATTTTACTTGAAAGCTTTCGATCTTCATCCAATTGAGTAGTTATCTTGGAAGAGAAGCTATTCAAACTTGGATCTCTTTTGAACCTTGAAAGAGGAATGAAGAGATCAAGCTAGAAATGCTTTCTCATGCTGGACCAAATTGGGTTTGGATGGGTATGTGACTATAACCCTCTCAATACTTGATTTGGGAAGTGCATGTGGTATAATCAGTGACCAGACTTCAACTCTTCTCATGAGCAATTGACCAAGGAATTGGCTATTGATCAAGATTTGAGAGATTGAATTGCAAGAAATTGTAATTTAATCACTTAAGATTGCCAAGGAGATCAATGAGTGCATTGATTGAGGAAGAGATGAAAATGAACTTGATCCGAAGAATTGCAACATCTCCTAAGCCCAATGAACTCCCCATCTCTGATCTTACCCATTCTCTTTAATTTCTGCCATTTACTTTTATGAGCAAATCCCCCATTCCCATTTACAATTCTGCAATTTATTTTCAGTCATTTACTTCCAGTCCTTTAATTCTAGCATTTACTTTTCTGTTATTTACATTCCCGCCATTTTATTTTCTGCAACTCTCAACCCAAATTCTGGATTCGCTCAACTAGAACATTCTTCTAATTAAAGTTGCTTGATCAATCAATCCCTGTGGGATTCGACCTCACTCTATTGTGAGTTTTTACTTGACGACAAATTCGGTACACTTGCCGAAGGGAGATTTGTTGAGAGACAAGTTTTCCGTGCATCAAGTTTATGGCGCCGTTGCCGGGGATTGATTGTGCATCAACAATGATTAAATTGGAAGATCACTAGATTGAGCATTTTTATTTTGTGAATTTCATTTTCTGTTTGAGTGATTTACTTTTTGTTTTAGTTAAACTTCTTCCCTTCACCCTCTACTCTTTTCTTTTTCTTTGTTATTTTCAATTTTGTTTGCTAACCCACTAACTGTTTGATATATTGCATCACCCACAACTAACAGCAATTTTGACGCAAATACTGTCTGCACCTATTTTCTTTGCTTGTACTTGTTGGTTGTATGACAGGGAGAAGAAGCGGGGCTTCAACTTCCTTTGAGGAATACTTTGAACCTAACATGGAAGAAAACATGGAAAATCATCATGAAGAAGAGACTCACAACCATGGCAGAGGAGGTGGAGCAAATCATGCTGGGGAGGATAGAAGAGTTTTGGGCTCTTACATCAATCCAAACCCAGGCAATTGTGGAAGTAGCATCCAAAAGCCAACAATCCATGCCAACAACTTTGAACTTAAACCACAGCTCATCACCCTTGTTCAGAACAACTGTTCGTCTGGAGGAGGTGTTCAAGAAGACCCCAATCAACACTTGACCACCTTCCTGAGAATATGTAACATAGTAAAGTCTAATGGTGTTCATCCTGATGCCTATAGACTGCTCTTATTTCCTTTCTCACTCAGGGACAAGGCAACCAAGTGGCTGGAATCTTTCCCAAGGGAGAACTTGACAACTTGGGAGGATGTGGTGAACAAATTCTTAGCAAGATTCTACCCTCCTCAACGAATCAATAGGCTGAGAGCTGAGGTTCAAACTTTCAGGCAACAAGATGGTGAGACTCTGTATGAAGCATGGGAGAGGTTCAAGGACTTAACAAGGAGATGTCCACCTGACATGTTCAACGAATGGGTGCAGCTGCACATTTTCTATGAAGGGCTATCCTATGAGTCAAAGAAGGCCGTGGACCATTCATCTGGAGGATCCTTGAACAAGAAGAAGACCATTGAGGAAGCCATAGATGTTATTGAAACAGTAGCAGAAAACGACTACTTCTATGCTTCCGAAAGAGGGAACACAAGAGGAGTGATGGAGCTAAACAATGTAGATGCTCTGTTGGCCCAAAACAAGCTCATTACCCAGCAGCTAGCTGACCTCACCAAGAAGATGGAGAGGAACCAAGTAGCAGCAATCTTATCTTCATCAACAATCCAAGAAGGAGTGAATGAAGAAGCAGAGGGGAGTCAGGAGCAAGCCAACTACATTGGGAATTCACCAAGGAAAAACTATAATCCATACTCCAAGACTTACAACCCTGGATGGAAAAACCACCCAAACTTTGGTTGGGGAAGTAAGCAAGATCAAAACCAAGACCAGAGGACATCTCAACACCCCCACAACAACACTTCTCCACACACTTATCAAAACCAAAACAGCACATCTGCTCCGAACCACTCATCAATTGATGACAAGCTCTCTAAGATCGAAACCTTCATTGAAGGAATATGCAGAGACATTCAAGACAGTAAAGCATTCAGAGAGGAAGTGCAGTTAAACATGCAGAATCAAAATGCTGCCATCACAAAACTGGAAACACAAATTAGCTACCTATTTAAGCAGCTTTCTAACCACAATTTTTGCTATGATGCCCATTCAAGCAAAAGGGAGGAGTGTCAAGCTATCACACTTAGGAGTGGGAAGGAACTGAAGGAACATCCCCAAAAACCACAAGAAGAAGGCTCAAATGAAAAGGGAGAAGAGCAAGATGGAATGCAAACCCCCACGCCAAGTCTGCAGAAAGAAAAAAAGATACCCCAACTGAACATCTCAAGAGCTCCATACCCCCAGCTATTGAAGAAAAAGGAAGATGACAACCAGTTCTTGAGATTTTTGGAAATCTTCAAGAAGCTACAAATCAACATACCATTTGCTGAAGCCATAGAACAAATGCCACTTTATGCCAAGTTTTTGAAGGAGCTAATGACTAAGAAGAGAAGCTGGAAGAACAATGAGACTGTGATACTAACTGAAGAGTGCAGTGCTATCATTCAGCATAAACTACCTCAGAAACTGAAGGATCCTGGGAGTTTTCAGATCCCTTGCATCATAGGAGAAATCACAGTAGAAAAGGCTCTTTGTGGCTTAGGAGCCAGCATCAATTTGATGTCAGTAGCTATGATGAGAAAGATGAAAATTGAGGAGGCTAAACCAACAAAAATGGCGCTACAACTGGCAGACCGGTCGTTCAAATTCCCTCACGGGATAGTAGAGGATTTGCTAGTAAAAGTAGGAGATTTCATATTCCCAGCAGATTTTGTGGTGCTGGACATGCAGGAAGACGCCAAGACCTCCATCATCTTGGGAAGGCCATTCTTGGCCACTGCTGGAGCTGTCATTGATGTTCAGAAGGGTGACCTCACCCTGAGATTACACAATGAAAAGATGACATTCAATGTGTTCAAGGCCATGAGTTATCCACCGGAATAATTGGGGGAATGCATGAGGTTAGATGCACTTGAGGATGAAGTGGAGGAGAATTTTGAAGAAGATGAACCTGAAGAGAACGAGAGATTGGTGGAGGAAGAATCTGAATCAAGTGAAGAGGTAGCTACAGCAGAAATACATATACCAAATGCACCAAAGGAAGGGAACGAAAAATCAGAAGCACCCAAACTTGAACTCAAAGCATTGCCACCCACTCTCAAATATGCATATCTAGGAGAAAATGAAAACTACCCAGTGATCATAAATTCATCCCTCAGTCAAGATCAAGAGGATGAACTACTCAAGGTGCTGCGGGAGCATAAGGATGCCATTGGATGGACCCTTGCTAACTTGAAGGGAATCAGTTCAGCCATATGCATGCATAAAATACTGTTAGAAGATGATGCGAAGCCATCAATTCAATCCCAAAGAAGGCTGAACCCAATCATGAAAGAAGTGGTACAGAAAGAGGTTATGAAGCTTTGGCAAGGAGGGGTCATATACCCAATTTCGGACAGCCCTTGGGTTAGCCCCATACATGTTGTGCCAAAGAAGGGAGGGATCACTGTGGTTACCAATGAGAAGAACGAGCTCATACCTACAAGGACCGTCACAGGATGGCGGATGTGCATAGACTACAGGAAACTCAATGAGGCTATGGTGCACGAATTATGAATCACACTTTTCACAACTCGTACCACTGACCAGCAAGTGCATTGGGTCGTCCAAGTAATACCTCACGTGAGTAAGGGTCGAATCCCACGGAGATTGTTGGTTTGAAGCAATCTATGGTTATCTTGTAAATCTTAGTCAGGAAGTCAATTATGTTTATCAGTTGAATTGCAAATAAACAAGAGAGCATGGATTAAAGGTTACTTGTTATGCAGTAATGAAGAATATGTTGGAGTTTTGGAGATGCTTTGTCTTCTGAATCTCTGCTTCCTCTGTCTTCTTGTTCACGCACGCACGTCCTCCTATGGCAAGCTGTGTGTTGGTGGATCACCATTGTCAATGGCTACCTTCCATCCTTCCAGTGAAAACTACGCTCACGCGCTCTGTCACAGCACGGCTAATCACCGGTTGGTTCTCGATCCGGTTGGAATAGAATCCCTTGATTCCTTTGCGTTTGTCACTAACACCCAGCCTTCAGGAGTTTGAAGCTCGTCACAGTCATTCAATCCTTGAATCCTACTCGGAATACCACAGACAAGGTTTAGACTTTTCGGATTCTCGTGAATGCCGCCATCAATTCTAGCTTATACCACAAAGATTCTGATTAAGAGATCTAAGAGATACTCATTTAATCTGATATAGAACGGAGGTGGTTGTCAGGCACACGTTCATGGGTTGAGAATGGTGATGAGTGTCACGGATCATCACCTTCATCACAGTTAAGCGCGAATGAACATCTTAGATAGGAACAAGCGTGTTTGAATAGAAAACAGAAATACTTGCATTAATTCATCGAGACACAGCAGAGCTCCTCACCCCCAACAATGGAGTTTAGAGACTCATGCCGTCAAAGAGTACAAAGTTCAGATCTAAAATGTCATGAGGTGCAAAATAAGTCTCTAAAAGTTGTTTAAATACTAAACTAGTAGCCTAGGTTTACAAAAAATGAGTAAACTATGATGGATGATGTAGAGATCTACTTCTGGGGCCCACTTGATGTGTGCTGGGGCTGAGATTTAAGCAATTCACGTGCAGAGGCCATTTGTGGAGTTGAACGCCAGTTTTTGTGCCAGTTTGGGCGTTCAACTCCAGCTTTTGATCCTTTTCTGGCGCTGGACACCAGAATTGGGCAGAGAACTGGCGTTGAACTCCAGTTTACATCATCTATCCTTGTGCAAAGTATGGACTATTATATATTGCTGGAAAGCCCTGGATGTCTACTTCCCAACGCAATTGGAAGCATACCATTTCGAGTTCTGTAGCTCCAGAAAATCCACTTTGAGTGCAGGGAGGTCAGAATCCAACAGCATCAGCAGTCCTTTTTCAGCCTGAATAAGATTTTTGCTCAGCTCCTTCAATTTCAGCCAGAAAAATACTTGAAATTACATAAAAACATACAACTCATAGTAAAGTCCATAAATATGAATTTTTCCTAAAAACTAATGAAAATAGACTAAAAACTAACTAGAACATACCCAAAACTATATGAAATTAACCCCAAAAAGCGTATAAAATATCCGCTCATCACAACACCAAACTTAAACTGTTGCTTGTCCTCAAGCAACTAGACAAATAAAATAGAAGACTAATAGGTTGAGAAGCAATAATATCTCAGAGTTTTTGAGTGAAGTTCAGATTCTAATTAGATGAGCGGGACTAGTAGCTTTTTGCTTCTGAACAGTTTTGGCATCTCACTTTATCCATTGAAGCTCAGAGTGATTGGCATCTATAGGAACTTAGAATTCAGATAGTGTTATTGATTCTCCTATTTCAGTGTGATGATTCTTGAACACAGCTTTTTTATGAGTCTTGGCCGTGGCCCTAAGCACTTTGTTTTCCAGTATTACCACCGGATACATAAATGCCACAGACACATAATTGGGTGAACCTTTTAGATTGTGACTCAGCTTTGCTAAAGTCCCCAATTAGAGGTGTCCAAAGTTCTTAAGCACACTCTTCTTTTTGCTTTGGACCTTGACTTTAACCGCTCAGTCTCAAGTTTTCACTTGACACCTTCACGCCACAAGCACATGGTTAGGGACAGCTTGGTTTAGCCGCTTAGACCAGGATTTTATTCCTTTAGGCCCTCCTATCCACTGATGCTCAAAGCCTTGGGATCCTTTTTATTTGCCCTTGCCTTTTGGTTTTAAGGGTTATTGGCTTTTTGCTCTTGCCTCTTGGTTTTAAGAGCTTTTGGCTTTTTCTGCTTGCTTTTTCTTTTTCTTTCTATTTTTTTTTCTGCAAGCTTTGTTCTTTGCTGCTTTTTCTTGCTTCAAGAATCATTTTTATGATATTTTATATTATCAATAACATGTCTCATGTTCATCATTCTTTCAAGAGCCAACATATTTAACAGTCTTAAACAACTAATTCAAAAGACATATGCACTGTTCAAGCATTCATTCAGAAGACAGAAAGCATTGCCACCACATGTTACTAATTAGAATTTTTCTTATTAAAAACTCGAAATTTTATTGCCTCTTATTCAAAAGATCTACTACTTTATTCATGTTTGCTGATGATGAGAAAAATAAACTATAGCTTAATTGGAGATAAAATCAAAATAGATACTAATTACTACTATATGACTCCTAAGGTAAACTTCTATAAGGACACTGTCACAGAGTTAAGGCAGAAATTGGAAATTAACAACCTTTATTCTGGGGGAACGGGGGTTCCTCTGATCCTTGGGGTGCTTGGTCCTGCAAGAGAAGACTTTTAGCGCTTCAATTCCCTTAAGTCACGCCCTTGCTCCTCTTGTTCTTTAAACATATAGGTCAGCATTTGACTGTGTTCCTTCTGTTCTTTTATTATTTGCTCCATAGCTTCTCGTATCTTGGTAACAGACGTCTCAAGATACTCCCAGTATTCAGATTGAGGGATCTCTGGGAGGAATTCCTGTGCTCTCTTCTTGATGGGATCATCCTGTGCTTGTTGTTTTTCCATTGATGCTTTGGTGATTGGCTTCTCAATTGAGATATACTCAGTTATTCCCATCCTTACTCCAGCGTCCTTACAGAGCAGAGAAATCACGCTTGGATAAGCCAACCTGGCCTCTTTAGAATTTTTGTTAGCAATTTTGTAGAGTTCAGCTGAAATCAGCTGATGAACCTCCACTTCCTTTCCCATCATGATGCAATGGATCATCACTGCTCTTTTAACTGTGACTTCAGAACGGTTGCTAGTAGGCAACAGAGAATGCCCAATGAAATCTAGCCATCCTCTGGCGACTGGTTTGAGATCCTCTCTCTTGAGTTGATTTGGGACACCCTTTGTGTTGGTGGTCCACCTGGCTCTAGGGATACATATGTCCTCTAGAATCTTATCCAGGCCCTTGTCTGCTCTCATCATCCTCCTGTTGAAGGAGTCTGGATCATCCTTCAGCTGAGGTAGCTTTAAGATCTCCCTGATCCTGTCAGGGTGGGTATGAACAATCTTTCCTCTGACCACGGTCCGATAGTCATAGAGAGCAGTCCCAGATAGTTTCTTCTTGTCAGTTTGCCACATATTAGCATAGAACTCCTGGACCATGTTCCTTCCCACTTTCGTTTCAGGATTAGCTAGGACTTCCCAGCTCCTGATTCGAATTTGCTCCTGGATCTCCGGGTATTCATCTTCTTTCAGATCGAATCTAACTTCCGGGATCACTGATCTTAGACCCATTATTTTGTTATAATGGTCCGAATGTTCTTTAGATAAGAACTTCCCTTGATTCCAAAGTGGTTTTGGAACGCTCTCTTTCTTGCCTCTTGGAGTGGGTTGTTTTCCTTTGGGGGCCATGATCTTAGTGATTGCGGATAAACACACCAAACTTAGAGGTTTGCTTGTCCTCAAACAAAAGAAGAGAAAGAAGAGGGATAGAAGGAGAGCTAGGGGCAATTGTTGATGGGAGAAGAGGGAGGCCGAACTCAAATTTATAAGGGGGGAGGGTGGGTTTTCGAAAAAAGAGATAAAGATATGATAAAAAGATTTATTTGGAAAAGATAAGATAGAAGATATGATAAGAGAAGATATAGTTTAAAATTGAGAGGATATGAAAGATTTTTGAGAAAGATAGATTTAATTTTTGGAAAAGATAGAGTGGAGGTTTTGAAAAAGATATTGATGAGTAGAAAAAGATAGATTTGTAAAAAAAAAAAAAAAAATTTGAAAAGAGTTGGATTGAATTTGAAAAGAGTTCGATATTTTCAGTGGTAGGGTTTTTAGAAATTATGGAATTTAGAAATCAGGGTTCTTGACATGTTTACGTAAGAAATCATGAATTGAGGTATGAAAATCAAGATTTAGAATGAAAAATTTTGAACAAAAATGAGTTTTGTCTCCTCCCTGCCATCCTGGCATTTGAACGCCCAAACACTGCCTGTTTTTGGCGTTCAGCGCCCAATTGCTGCTCTCCTGGGCATTCAACGCCCAGCTGCTGCCATTACTGGCGTTCAACGCCCAGTGGGTGCCCATTTCTGGCGTTGAACGCCCAGATTGCTACCATTACTGGCGTTCAACGCCCAGTGGATGCCCATTTTGGGCGTTGAACGCCCAAAATACACTTTTACTGGCGTTTTCTTGCCAGTGAGCTCTTTTTCTCTATTTTGTGTGCCGAGGTCTTCTGTAAATAATTCCTCACCTTAGTGTCAGTGAACTTTATATAAACAAATAAAAAGAAAAATAAAAGTAGGGCAAAATACTTAGAGGATTGTTTCCCCATGGCTGGGTTGCCTCCCAGCAAGCGCTTCTTTATTGTCTTTAGCTGGACCTTGCTGAGCTTTTAATCTAGCTTCAGCCTTGAGCATTCCTGCTCAATGTTGCCTTCAAGATAATGCTTGATTCTCTGTCCATTGACAATGAACTTCTTATCAAAATCAATATCTTGAAGCTCCACATAACCATATGGTGATACACTTGTAATCACATATGGTCCCCTCCACCGGGATTTCAGTTTCCCGGGGAATAGCCTGAGTCTAGAGTTGAACAACAGAACCTTCTGTCCTGGTTCAAAGATTCTAGATGACAGCTTTCTGTCATGCCACTTTTTTTATTTTTCTTTATAAAGCTTGGCATTCTCGAAAGCTGTGAATCTGAATTCCTCTAGCTCATTTAGCTGGAGCAATCATTTTTCTCCTGCTAGTTTGGCATCAAAGTTTAGGAATCTGGTTGCCCAGTAGGCCTTATGTTCCAGTTCCACGGGCAGGTGACATGCCTTACCATACACGAGTTGGTATGGAGAGGTCCCTATAGGGGTCTTGAATGCTGTCCTGTAAGCCCACAGAGCATCATCCAAGCTCCGTACCCAATCCTTTCTACGGGTATTTACTGTCCGTTCCAGGATTCTCTTTAATTCTCTATTAGAGACTTCAGCTTGCCCATTGGTTTGTGGATGATATGGAGTGGCCACCTTGTGGCGAATTCCATACCGAACCATGGCAGAGTAAAGCTGTTTATTGCAGAAGTGAGTGCCCCCATCACTGATTAGTACTCTAGGGACACCAAACCTGCTAAAGATATGTTTCTGGAGGAACTTCAGCACTGTTTTAGTATCATTGGTGGGTGTGGCAATAGCCTCAACCCATTTTGATACATAGTCAACTGCCACCAGAATATAAGTGTTTGAGTATGATGGTGGGAAAGGTCCCATGAAGTCAATTCCCCATACGTCAAACAACTCAATTTTCAAGATTCCTTGTTGAGGCATGGCGTAACCAGGAGGCAGATTACCAGCTCTTTGGCAATTGTCACAGTTACATACAAACTCTCGGGAATCTTTATAGAGTGTGGGCCAATAGAAGCCACATTAGAGGACCTTGGTGGCTGTTCGCTCACCTCCGAAATGGCCTCCATATTGAGATCCATGGCAATGCCATAGGATCCTCTGTGCCTCTTCTCTAGGCACACACCTACGGATTATTCCGTCTGCACATCTCTTAAAGAGATAGGGTTCATCCCACAAGTAATACTTTGCATCAGTAATTAATTTCTTCTTTTGTATCCTGTTGTACTCCTTGGGTATGAACCTTGCAGCTTTATAGTTTGCAATATCGGCAAACCATGGTGCTTCCTGAATGGCAAATAAATGCTCATCAGGAAACGTCTCAGAGATCTCAAGAAAGGGGAGGGACGTCCCTTCCACTGGCTCTATCCGGGACAGATGATCAGCCACTTGGTTCTCTGTCCCTTTTCTGTCTCTTATTTCTATATCAAACTCTTGCAGAAGCAATACCAATCTGATGAGCCTGGGTTTTGAATCCTGCTTTGTGAGTAGATATTTAAGAGCAGCATGGTCAGTATACACAATCACTTTTGATCCTACTAAGTATGATCTGAACTTGTCAATGGCGTAAACCACTGCAAGTAATTCTTTTTCTGTGGTTGTGTAATTTTTCTGGGCATCATTTAGAACACGACTGGCATAATAAATGACATGCAGAAGCTTGTCATGCCTCTGTCCCAATACTGCACCAATGGCATGATCACTGGCATCACACATTAGCTCAAATGGTAACGTCCAGTCTGGTGCAGAAATGACTGGTGCTGTGACCAGCTTAGCTTTCAGCGTTTCAAACGCCTGCAGGCACTCTGTGTCAAACACAAATGGCGTGTCAGCAGCTAGCAGATTGCTTAGAGGTTTTGCGATTTTTGAAAAATCCTTTATAAACCTCCTATAGAATCCTGCATGCCCCAGAAAGCTTCTGATTGCCTTAACATTGGCAGGTGGTGGTAATTTTTCAATTACCTCTATTTTTGCTTGATCCACCTCTATTCCCTTGTTTGAGATTTTATGCCGAAGAACAATTCCTTCAGTCACCATGAAGTGACACTTTTCCCAGTTTAAAACTAGGTTGGTCTCTTGGCATCTTTTCAGAACAAGTTTCAGGTGGTCAAGACAGGAGCTGAATGAGTCTCCATATACTGAGAAGTCATCCATGAAGACTTCCAGAGATTTTTCCACCATATCAGAGAAAATAGAGAGCATGCATCTCTGGAAGGTTGCAGGCGCATTACATAGCCCAAATGGCATCCTTCTATAAGCAAACACTCCGGATGGACATGTGAATGCTGTTTTCTCTTGATCTTGGGAATCTACTGCAATCTGGTTATAGCCTGAGTAGCCATCCAAAAAGCAGTAATAATCATGACCTGCTAGTCTTTCTAGCATCTGGTCTATGAATGGTAAAGGAAAATGATCCTTTCTGGTGGCTGTATTGAGCCTTTTATAGTCAATACACATGCGCCACCCTGTAACTGTTCTTGTAGGAACCAGTTCATTTTTTCATTATGAATCACTGTCATGCCTCCCTTTTTTGGGACGACTTGGACAGGGCTCACCCAGGGGCTATCAGAAATAAGATAAATAATCCCAGCCTCTAGTAGTTTGGTGACCTCTTTCTGCACTACTTCTTTCATGGCTGGATTTAGCCGCCTCTGTGGTTGAACCACTGGTTTGGAATTATCCTCCAATAAGATTTTGTGCATGCATCTAGCTGGGCTTATACCCTTAAGGTCACCTATGGACCACCCAAGAGCTGTCTTGTGTGTCCTTAGCACTTGAATAAGTGCCTCCTCTTCCTGTGAATTTAAAGCAGAGCTTATGATCACTGGAAAAGTGTCACCTTCTCCCAGAAACGCATATTTCAAGGATGGTGGTAATGGCTTGAGCTCGGGTTTAGGAGGTTTCTCCTCCTCCAGAAGAGATTTCAGAGGCTCTTTCATGTCCTCTGAATCCTCTAAATCAGGCTGAACATCTTTAAAGATGTTTTCCAACTCTGATTCAAGACTCTCAGCCATGTTGATCTCTTCTACCAAAGAGTCAATAAGATCAACTTTCATGCAGTCTTTTGATGTGTCTGGATGCTGCATGGCTTTGACAGCGTTCAGCTTGAACTCATCATCATTGACTCTCAGGGTTATTTCCCCCTGTTGGACGTCAATGAGGGATCGTCCAGTTGCTAGGAAGGGTCTTTCTAGAATGAGAGTAGCACTCTTGTGCCCCTCCATTTCCAGCACAACAAAGTCAGTGGGAAAGGCGAATGGCCCAACTCTGACAATCATGTCTTCAACCACGCCTGATGGGTATTTAGTAGAACCATCAGCAAGTTGGAGACATATCCGGGTTGGTTTAACTTCTTCAATTAAGCCAAGCTTTCTGATAGTGGATGCAGGTATTAGGTTGATGCTTGCCCTAAGATCGCATAAAGCTGTCTTGGTGCAATTACCTTCTAATATGCATGGTATCAGAAAACTCCCAGGGTCTTTAAGCTTTCCAGGAAAGCTTTTCAGAATGACTACACTGTATTCTTCAGTGAGGAGAACTCTTTCTATTTCTCTCCAATCCTTCTTATGACTCAAGATCTCTTTCATGAACTTGGCATAAGAAGGTATTTGCTCAAGTGCTTCTGCAAATGGAATCTTTATTTCAAGAGTCCTGAGATAATCTGCAAAGCGAGCAAATTGCTTATCCTGCTCCTCTTTCCGGAGTTTTTGAGGATAAGGTATCTTGGCTTTATATTCTTCAACCTTAGTTGCTGCAGGTTTATTGCTTACAGAAGTGGTTGAAGAAGCCTTTTTAGAGGGGTTGTTATCAGCATTTGTATGTGTCTGATCCCTCACTAGCGATTGAGTGCCAGAGTTAGAAGCTGGAGTGAAACTGGACGCCAGCTCCTTGTCTGCTCCTGGCGACTGAACGCCAGAACTGTGCCCATTTTGGGCGTTCAGCGCTAGATCTTGCCCATTTTGGGCATTCAACGCCAGATCCTTGCCCATTTCTGGCGTTGAACGCCAGTCCTGCCTTGTTTCTGGCGTTGAACGCCAGTCCTGAGCATGGTATGGGCATTCAGCGCCAGCCTTCCACCAATTTTCTAGCGTTTTAGTTCCAGAATTACTTTTCCCTGGGCTCTTACTGTCCTTGGGTGAATTTTGGGTGGTTTGCTCATTTCTTAGCTTTTTGCTGCCTTGAGGTGGGGTATTTAATGTTTTCCCACTTCTTAGTTGAACTGCTTGGCATTCTTCTGCTATTTGCCTTGACAGCTGCTGCTTTGTTTGCTTAAACTATTCGTCCATATGTATATTAGCCATCCGTGTCTCTTGTAACCTTTCTTTGAATTCGGCTAACTGCTTTGTTAGAAAGTCCAATTGCTGATTAAATTCAGCAGCTTGTTTTACAGGACTGAGTTCAGCAGTTGCTGTCTTAACCTCTTCTTTCATGGAAGAGTCATTGCCTTGGTACAGATGCTGATTCCTGGCAACTGTATCAATGAGCACTTGAGCCTCTTCAATTGTCTTTCTCATGTGGATAGATCCACCAGCTGAGTAATCAAGAGACATCTGAGCTCCTTCTGCAAGCCCATAATAGAAGATGTCTAACTGAACCCACTCTAAAAACATTTCAGAGGGGCATTTTCGTAGCATCTCTCTGTATCTTTCCCAGGCATCATAAAGAGATTCATTATCTCCTTGTTTAAAGCCTTGGATGTCCAGCCTTAGCTGTGTCATCCGTTTTGGGAGAAAGTACTGATTCAGGAATTTTTCTGTCAGCTGTTTCCATGTCTTTATGCTGGCCTTAGGTTGGTTATTCAACCACCTCTTAGCTTGATCTTTTACAGCAAATGGAAACAGTAATAGTCTGTAGACATCCTGATCTATTTCTTTATCATGTACTGTGTCAGTAATCTGTAGAAACTGTGCCAGAAACTCTGTAGGTTCTTCCTGTGGAAGACCGGAATACTGGCAGCTTTGCTGCACCATGATAATGAGCTGAGGATTCAACTCAAAGCTACTGACTCCAATGGAGGGTATGCAGATACTACTCCCATATGAAGCAGTAGAGGGGTTAGAATATGACCCCAGAGTCCTCCTGGACTGTTCATTTCCGCTTAGGTCCATGATAGAGAAAGGGAGATGATGTAAAATAGAAAAAATATTTTTATTTATTTATTTATATATTTATTTCGAAAATGAAATAAATTAAAATAAATAAAAATTGAGTGAAGATTTTCGAAAAACTGAGGAGAGAGAAAGTGGTTAGGAAGTTTTGAAAAGGATATGATGATTTTGAAAAAAAAAAGTTTTAAATTTTGAAATAAAAATCTGAACTTTTAGAAATATATTTCGAAAAATTGTTTTTAAAATAGAGAGAAGAGATATTTTTGATTTTTAAGAGGAAAGAGAAAAACAATAAGATAGCACAAGATTTAAAATTTTTAGATCTAATGCTCCTTATTTTCGAAAATTTTAGAGGGAAAACACCAAGGAACACCAAACTTAAAAATTTTAAGATCAAGACACAAGAAAAACTCAAGAACACTTTGAAGACTCACAAGAACACAAGAACATGAAGGACGAACACCAAACTTAAAGTTTTTAGAAAACCAAAATAAATTTTCAAAAATTTTAAGAAAAATCAACAAGAAAACACCAAACTTAAAGTTTGGCACAGAATTTAGTAGAAAAAAATATATATTTTTTTTAAAAAGATTTTAAAAAGAAAATAAGGATTCTAAAATTTTAACACAACAATAATAAGAGACTCTAAACAAAAAAAGGAGAAATTTTTCCTAATCTAAGCAACAAAATAAACCGTTAGTTGTCCAAACACGAACAATCCCCGGCAACGGCGCCAAAAACTTGGTGCACGAATTATGAATCACACTTTTCACAACTCGTACCACTGACCAGCAAGTGCACTGGGTCGTCCAAGTAATACCTCACGTGAGTAAGGGTCGAATCCCACGGAGATTGTTGGTTTGAAGCAATCTATCGTTATCTTGTAAATCTTAGTCAGGAAGTCAATTATGTTTATCAGTTGAATTGCAAATAAACAAGAGAGCATGGATTAAAGGTTACTTGTTATGCAGTAATGAAGAATATGTTGGAGTTTTGGAGATGCTTTGTCTTCTGAATCTCTGCTTCCTCTGTCTTCTTGTTCACGCACGCACGTCCTCCTATGGCAAGCTGTGTGTTGGTGGATCACCGTTGTCAATGGCTACCTTCCATCCTTCCAGTGAAAACTACGCTCACGCGCTCTGTCACAGCACGGCTAATCACCAGTTGGTTCTCGATCCGGTTGGAATAGAATCCCTTGATTCCTTTGCGTTTGTCACTAACGCCCAGCCTTCAGGAGTTTGAAGCTCGTCACAGTCATTCAATCCTTGAATCCTACTCGGAATACCACAGACAAGGTTTAGACTTTCCGGATTCTCGTCAATGCCGCCATCAATTCTAGCTTATACCACAAAGATTCTGATTAAGAGATCTAAGAGATACTCATTCAATCTGATATAGAACGGAGGTGGTTGTCAGGCACACGTTCATGGGTTGAGAATGGTGATGAGTGTCACGGATCATCACCTTCATCACAGTTAAGCGCGAATGAACATCTTAGATAGGAACAAGCGTGTTTGAATAGAAAACAGAAATACTTGCATTAATTCATCGAGACACAGCAGAGCTCCTCACCCCCAACAATGGAGTTTAGAGACTCATGCCGTCAAAGAGTACAAAGTTCAGATCTAAAATGTCATGAGGTGCAAAATAAGTCTCTAAAAGTTGTTTAAATACTAAACTAGTAGCCTAGGTTTACAAAAAATGAGTAAACTATGATGGATGATGCAGAGATCCACTTCTGGGGCCCACTTGGTGTGTGCTGGGGCTGAGATTTAAGCAATTCATGTGCAGAGGCCATTTGTGGAGTTGAACGCCAGTTTTTGTGTCAGTTTGGGCGTTCAACTCCAGCTTTTGATCCTTTTCTGGCGCTGGACGCTAGAATTGGGCAGAGAACTGGCGTTGAACGCCAGTTTACGTCATCTATCCTTGTGAAAAGTATGGACTATTATATATTGCTGGAAAGCCCTGGATATCTACTTTCCAACGCAATTGAAAGCATGCCATTTCGAGTTCTGTAGCTCCAGAAAATCCACTTTGAGTGCAGGGAGGTCAGAATCCAACAGCATCAGCCAGAAAAATACCTGAAATTACAGAAAAACACACAACTCATAGTAAAGTCCAGAAATATGAATTTTTCCTAAAAACTAATGAAAATAGACTAAAAACTAACTAGAACATACCCAAAACTATATGAAATTAACCCCAAAAAGCGTATAAAATATCCGCTCATCAGGCTACACGAAAGGACCATTTTCCCCTTCCATTCATGGATCAGATGTTGGAAAGACTTGCAGGGCACGCATATTATTGTTTTCTCGACAGTTATTCAGGATATAACCAAATAGTGGTTGATCCAAGAGACCAAGAGAAAACCTCATTTACCTGTCCGTATGGAGTGTTTGCCTATAGGCGCATGCCATTTGGATTATGTAATGCCCCTGCAACTTTCCAACGCTGCATGCTTTCTATCTTTTTAGATATGATAGAAAAATTCATTGAAGTTTTTATGGATGATTTCTCGGTATTCGGAGATTCTTTTCCTAGTTGCCTACATCACCTCGCCTTGGTATTGAAAAGATGCCAAGAGACCAATTTGGTCTTGAACTGGGAAAAATGCCACTTCATGGTGACAGGAGGAACAGTCCTTGGTCACAAGGTCTCTCACCAAGGCATTGAGGTTGATAGAGCTAAAGTAGAACTTATTGAAAAACTACCCCCACCCAGTGATGTCAAGGCAATTAGAAGTTTTTTAGGGCATGCTGGTTTTTACAGAAGGTTCATCAAAGATTTTTCAAAGATAGCCAAGCCCTTAAGCAATCTCCTTGTATCTGATACACCATTCATCTTTGATGAAACATGCATGCTAGCATTTGCACATTTGAAAATGAGGTTATCCTCTGCTCCTATCATTTCCCCACCTGATTGGAACCTACCATTTGAATTGATGTGCGATGCATCTGATTTTGCAGTTGGGGCAGTGTTAGGACAAAGGAAAGATAACCTAGTTCGTGTGATATAATATGCTAGCAAAGTCCTTAATGAAACTCAAAGAAATTATACCATTACTGAAAAGGAGTTGCTAGCAATAGTTTTTGCATTTGACAAATTTAGATCATACCTCATTGGTGCTAAAGTGATTGTTTTTATAGATCACACAGCACTTAAATATTTGTTTGCCAAGCAAGAATCAAAGCCAAGACTAATAAGGTGGATCTTACTGTTGCAGGAATTCGATATTGAAATCAGAGACAAGAAAGGAGTGGAGAACAAGGTGACAGATCACCTATCCAGAATCCCTCATGATCAAGGTAGAGAGAATGATACAAATGTGAACGAGCTCTTCCCTGATGAGCAATTGATGACAGTTCACAAAGCACCATGGTTCGCAGATATTGCAAATTTCAAGGCAACTGGGGCATTACCCCCAGGGATCAATAAATATCAAAAGAGGAAGCTCATGAATGATGCAAAATACTTTGTCTGGGATGAGCCATATCTCTTCAAGAAATGTTCAGATGGAATTCTTAGAAGATGTGTTTCGGAAGAGGAAGGGAGAGAAGTCTTGTGGAACTGCCACGGTTCATGCTATGGCGGGCACTTTGGAGGGGACAGAACTGCAGCAAAGGTATTACAAAGCGGATTCTTTTGGCCCACCCTTTTCAAGGATGCCAAGGAACTAGTAAAAAGCTGCAATGAATGCCAAAGATCTGGAAACCTACCCAAAAGAAACGCTATGCCACAAAATTTCATCTTGGAACTGGAACTGTTTGATGTGTGGGGAATTGATTTCATGGGACCATTCCCAACCTCATATGCAAACAAGTACATCCTGGTAGCATGGATTATGTTTCCAAATGGGTAGAGGCTATTGCAACCCCAACTAATGATAACAAGGTAGTCATGGACTTCCTCAGGAAGAATATCTTTAGCCGGTTTGGAGTCCCAAGAGCTCTCATCAGTGATAGAGGGAGCCACTTTTGTAACAAACCACTAGAAGCTCTCCTCTTATGATATGGGATAAAACACAAAGTAGCCACACTTTACCATCCTCAAACAAGTGGGCAAACTGAGATATTCAACAGAGAGCTGAAGAGGATCCTGGAAAAGACTGTGGGCGCATCTAGAAAGGATTGGTCGAAGAAGTTGGATGATGCTCTTTGGGCACACAGAACAGCATTCAAAACTCCACTTGGAATGTCTCCATATCAACTAATCTATGGGAAGGCTTGTCACTTACCACTGGAGCTGGAACACAAAGCTCTTTGGGCTATCAAGATACTAAATTTTGACAGCATTGCTGCTGGTGCAAAAAGGATCTTACAGCTGCAAGAGATGGAAGAATTCAGGTCACAAGCCTATGAAAACACTAAGATGTATAAAGAAAAGGCAAAGAGAAAACATGACATGCATCTGGCACCCAGGAGTTTCGAAAAAGGGCAGCAAGTACTCCTTCACAATTCTAAATTAAGGCTATTCCCAGGAAAACTCAAGTCAAGGTGGTCCGGACCTTTCATGGTTACAAAAGTATCACCATATGGCCACATCGAAATCACGGATGAAGGTTCAGAGAGGACTTTTACAGTGAATGGACAAAGACTCAAGCATTACCTGGGCAATATGGGGGAAAATCCCAGAGTAAAGTATCATCTCAAGTAATTAAGGACTCGTCGAGCTAGCGACGATAAAAGAGCGCTCTGTTGGGAGGCAACCCAACCTCAGGTAGTTTCACTTTCATCTTTATTTCAATAAAAATCACAAGTTGTTTCCCCTGTATTGTAAGGAGCTAAGTTTGGTGTTCCACACCAGAACAATCCAAGAGTGGTAGTGTAGTTCTAAGTTTGGTGTTCCACTAAAAGACATTGGTTAGAATTACACCCCACTCCAAAAGAACATTGCTAGCTCTATCCAATCAAGAGAAACCACTTAGATGTAGTTAGACTATAGGTGATCATTGCTTTGCTGATAACAAGATATGAGGGTCTCTGCATATATGCAATGTTTTGTACTGGGCAAAGAACTAAGTTTGATGTTCACACACCAAATTGAGTTCAAGAGGCACAAGCATATATGTAAGCTAACTATGTCTCAAGTGCTTTGGGAACAAGCAACTTCCAGTAACCTTGTAGGAATCTTATAAGGAAATGGTGCAAGCAAAAAAAAAAAACTAGGATGATGACAAAGAGAGAGGGGGACCAGAGATCATCACCCGAAGGTTGTATTGTTACCTAATTCCATTGTACTCAGAATTGTTGAAAGTTGGAAGTTCGAATGCACTTTTGATTTGTAGTCACTCGTAGTTGAACCCTTTTTAAATTCTGTCTTTTAAGTTCTGAATAGGTCTATGTACACTAGTCTTTATGTTACTGCACCATCACTTAACTTACTTGTATGTTGTCCCTTTAAATCAAATAAAAAGAGAATGATTGTTTTTAAAAGACCAGAAGTAGAGTTCATAATGTGGAAGTGCATTCATGAATCTTTGGGGTAGTCATAAGTTAGCTAGGTTGGTTCAACCACAAGGCTGGGATGACCATTGTCTGGCCTGAATACTTTGCTTTGGATACACTCATGAGACTAAGTTAATAACAAGATCCTAAGAAGAGAAAAAGGAAAGAACAATGGAAGTGAAAAACAAAAGAAAAAGAGTAAGCAATAAGGCTAGGCATCAATGGTTTTAATCTTGAGGCAAGTGTCTGTGGTGCTCCTGTGTGAGGGATCTACTTGGATGAATAAGTTCTTAGGGGTGCCTTATCACCTGGTAACTTGGGTTAACTAACTCGGGATTATCAGCTGAAAGTCCACTATTAAGAGTAACCTTCACTACAGAGCATTTAGTAACCCAAAGAGGTGCTAGACACCAAGGTCTCAAGAAAAGAAAATAAACAAACTATATGCCTGTGGTGTGTATGTATGGTGGATAGGCTTGAGGGAGTAAGTCCTTAGGGGTGTCTCAACACCTAGCACCTTGAACCAACTGGTTCGGGAGTGTTGGCTGAAAGCTTATCTTAAAGAGTTGCCCCCTTACAGAGCACTTAGCCTAAATAACACAAACAACCCTTGAAATAACAATAAAAGGATCAATGAATAAAGGTCTCATGGGATATAAACAAAGTGGGTGTTTTAGGACATGATAAAGGTCTGAAAGCCAATAATGGAATGAACCTAAGTTGCTATGCATGAAACCACCATAAAATCAGTAACATGACTTCCACAAGAATGACTCATTCCTCTGGACATTCCATTCATCATTCTCTTGTTCCAGTACTTGCTTAGGGACAAGCAAGCTTTAAGTTTGGTGTTGTGATGCCAGGGCATCTTGGCCAGTTTCACTGACCTTTTCTTTACTGTTTTTAGGTTAGTTTCATGCATTTCTTTAGGAAATAAGCTAGTTTTGGGTAGATGTTCACCTATGCCTTGATTCAAGCATACATTGTGCATTTTACATAATTTCATGAGGATTTTGTATAAGTTTAGTGACAAATATTATGTTACATTACTCATGACTTGGACTAGAGCTTTGATACACTTTATTGCTTGATTTCAGGACCAAAAGGAAGCAAGAAAAGGGGAGGTAACTTGCAAGGTTAATGAGAAAAGTGATTTCCAATAACACTCTCAAAAAGCCATCAATGCCCACGTTAGAGAGTCACGTTAACTAAGTTAACGTGAACTCTAACATGGAGAAGAGAAGTTGAGCCAACGTTAGTGACACTTAACATTATCACTAACGTTGGCAATTACTCATAAGTGGCCACATTAGAAGCCACGTTAACCTAGTTAACGTGGCCTCTAACGTTAAGGGGGGAAGAGAAGCCGACGTTAGTGACACTCAACATTGTCACTAACATTGTCACTAGTTAACGTGGACTCTAATGTGAGACCTAGGGACACATTGGAACGTTAGTGACAATGTTGAATGTCACTAACGTTCTCGAAGGATGGCAAGGGCCACGTTAGAAGCCACGTTAACCTAGTTAACGTGGGCTTTAACGTGAAGCAAGAAGGGGCACACTGGAACGTTAGTGACAATGTTGAGTGTCACTAATGTTCTCGAAGGTTAACAAGGCAACGTTAAAAGCCACGTTAACCTAGTTAACGTGGGTTTTAACGTGAGGCAAAGGGGTGCATTGGAACGTTAGTGACAATGTTGAGTGTCACTAACGTTCTCGAACTTATATTCTCACTAAAGATTAACACCCCTAACGTTCTGAACTAAAGTCTCTGCCCACTTCGCACTTTCTCTCTACAAGTAAAGCCAAGCCCAAATAAAGAAAGGAACTGCTTCAAACTCAAGATCCAAAGGCCCAAGACTTGAAGAATCACACTAGAAGCTGAGAAGAGTAGTATATATAGGAGTAGCTTTGAATTGAGAAAGAGTTCTGGAGGGTGGAAAAAAGGGAACTACTCTCTGTATTTTACTTTCTTTGCAATTTCTAGTTTTAGGATGTATTCTCCATCTTTGTTTTTATTTTCAAGAGCTATGAACAACTAAACCCCTTTCATTGGGTTAGGGAGCTCTGTTGTAATTTGATGGATCAATACTAATTTTCATTATTCTTCTTCTATCTTTCCTCTTGATTTTACTTGAAAGCTTTCGATCTTCATCCAATTGAGTAGTTATCTTGGAAGAGAAGCTATTCAAACTTGGATCTCTTTTGAACCTTGAAAGAGGAATGAAGAGATCAAGCTAGAAATGCTTTCTCATGTTGAACCAAATTGGGTTTGGATGGGTATGTGACTATAACCCTCTCAATACTTGATTTGGGAAATGCATGTGGTATAATCAGTGACCATGCTTCATCTCTTCTCATGAGCAATTGACCAAGGAATTGGCTATTGATCAAGATTTGAGAGATTGAATTGCAAGAAATTGTAATTTAATCACTTAAGAATGCCAAGGAGATCAATGAGTGCATTGATTGAGGAAGAGATGAAAATGAACTTGATCCGGAGAATTGCAACATCTCCTAAGCCCAATGAACTCCCCATCTCTGATCTTACCCATTCTCTTTAATTTCTGCCATTTACTTTTATGAGCAAATCCCCCATTCCCATTTACAATTCTGCAATTCATTTTCAGTCATTTACTTCCAGTCCTTTAATTCTAGCATTTACTTTTCTGTTATTTACATTCCCGCCATTTTATTTTCTGCAACTCTCAACCCAAATTCTGGATTCGCTCAACTAGAACATTCTTCTAATTAAAGTTGCTTGATCAATCAATCCCTGTGGGATTCGACCTCACTCTATTGTGAGTTTTTACTTGACGACAAATTCGGTACACTTGCTGAAGGGAGATTTGTTGAGAGATAAGTTTTCTGTGCATCAAGTCTCGAATCAGAGCTGGAAGACATCTTTAAAGATGTTCAGCCTAATTTGGAGGATTCAGAAGAATTAAAAGAACTTCTGAAAATTCCTCAGGAAGAGGAAATACCTCCTAAACCTGAGCTCAAGCCATTACCATCATCCCTGAAATATGCATTTCTGGGAGAAGGTGACACTTTTCCAGTGATCATAAGCTCTGCTTTAAATCCACTGGAAGAGGAAGCACTAATTCAAGTGCTAAGGACACACAAGACAGCTCTTGGGTGGTCCATAAATGACCTTAAGGGCATAAGCCCAGCTAGATGCATGCACAAAATCCTATTGGAGGATGATGCTAAGCCAGTGGTTCAACCACAGAGGCGGCTAAATCCAGCCATGAAGGAAGTGGTGCAGAAGGAGGTCACCAAGTTACTAGAGGCTGGGATTATTTATCCTATTTCTGATAGCCCCTGGGTGAGCCCTATTCAAGTTGTCCCCAAAAAGGGGGGTATGACAGTGGTTCATAATGAAAAGAATGAACTGGTTCGTACAAGAACAGTTACATGGTGGCGCATGTGTATTGACTATAGAAGGCTCAATACAGCCACCAGAAAGGATCATTTTCCTTTACCATTCATAGACCAGATGCTAGAGAGACTAGCAGGTCATGAATACTACTACTTTTTGGATGGCTATTCAGGTTATAACCAAATTGCAGTAGATCCTCAGGACTAAGAGAAAATAGCATTTACATGTCCTTCTGGAGTGTTTGCTTATAGAAGGATGCCTTTTGGTCTGTGTAATGCACCTGCAACCTTTCAGAGGTGCATGCTCTCTATCTTCTCTCATATGGTAGAGAAATTTCTGGAAGTCTTCATGGATGACTTTTCAGTATTTGGAGACTCATTCAGCTCCTGCCTTAACCATTTAGCACTTGTTCTGAAAAGATGCCAAGAGACAAACCTAGTTTTAAACTAGGAAAAATGTCACTTTATGGTAACTGAAGGGATTGTCCTTGGGCATAAAATTTCAAGCAAAGAAATAGAGGTGGATCAAGCTAAAGTAGAAGTAATTGAAAAATTACCACCACCTGCTAATGTTTAGGCAATCAGAAGCTTTCTGGGACATGCAGGATTCTACAGGAGGTTTATAAAGGATTTTTCAAAAATTGCAAAACCCCTGAGTAATCTGCTGGCTGTTGACACGCCATTTGTGTTTGACACAGAGTGCCTGCAAGTATTTGAGACTCTGAAAGCTAAGCTGGTCAAAGCACCAGTTATTTCTGCACCAGACTGGACATTACCTTTTGAACTAATGTGTGATGCCAGTGACCACGCCATTGGTGCAGTACTAGGGCAGAGGCATGACAAGCTTCTGCATGTCATTTATTATGCTAGTCATGTTTTAAATGATGCCCAGAAAAATTACACAACCACAGAAAAAGAGTTGCTTGCAGTGGTTTATGCCATTGACAAGTTTAGATCATACTTAGTAGGATCAAAAGTCATTGTGTACACTGACCATGCTGCTCTTAAATATCTACTCACAAAGCAGGATTCAAAACCCAGGCTCATAAGATGGGTGTTGCTTCTACAAGAGTTTGATATAGAAATAAGAGATAGAAAAGGGACAGAGAACCAAGTGGCTGATCATCTGTCCCGGATAGAGCCAATAGAAGGGGCGTCCCCCCCTTCTTTTGAGATCTCTGAAACCTTTCCGGATGAGCATTTGTTTGCCATTCAGGAATCACCATGGTTTGCAGACATTGCAAACTATAAAGCTGCAAAGTTCATACCCAAGGAGTACAGCAGGCAACAAAAGAAAAAATTAATTACTGATGCAAAGTACTACTTGTGGGATGAACCCTATCTCTTTAAGAGATGTGCAGACGGAATAATCTGTAGGTGTGTGCCTAGAGAAGAAGCACAGAAGATCTTATGGCATTTTCATAGATCACAATATGGAGGCCATTTCGGAGGTGAGCGAACGGCCACTAAGGTCCTCCAATGTGGCTTCTACTGGCCTACCCTATATAGAGATTCCCGAGAGTTTGTACGTAACTGTGACAGCTGCCAAAGAGCTGGTAATCTGCCTCATGGTTACGCCATGCCTCAACAAGGGATCTTGGAGATTGAGCTGTTTGATGTATGGGGAATTGACTTCATGGGACCTTTCCCACCATCATACTCAAACACTTATATTCTGGTGGCAGTCGATTATGTATCAAAATGGGTAGAGGCCATTGCCACACCCACTAATGATACTAAGACAGTGCTGAAGTTCCTCCAGAAACATATCTTCAGCAGGTTTAGTGTCCCTAGAGTACTAATCAGTGATGGGGGCACTCACTTCTGCAACAAATAACTTTACTCTGCCATGGTCCGGTATAGGATTAGCCACAAGGTGGCCACTCCATATCATCCACAGAAAAATGGGCAAGCTGAAGTTTCTAATAGAGAACTAAAAAGAATCCTGGAACAGACTGTAAGTACCCGTAGAAAGGATTGGGCAAGAGGCTTGGATGATGCTCTGTGGGCGTACAGAACAGCATTCAAAACTCCTATAGGGACCTCTCCATACCAGCTTGTATATGGTAAGGCCTGTCATCTGCCCGTGGAACTGGAATATAAGGCCTACTGGGCAACCAGATTCCTGAACTTTGATGCCAAATTAGCCGGAGAAAAAAGATTGCTCCAGCTAAATGAGCTAGAGGAATTTAGACTCACTGCTTTTGAAAATGCCAAGCTTTATAAGGAAAAATCAAAAAGATGGCATGACAGAAAGCTGTCATCAAGAGTCTTTGAACCAGGACAAAAGGTTCTGTTGTTTAACTCTAGGCTCAGACTATTCCCTGGGAAACTGAAATCCTGGTAGAAGGGACCATATGTGATTACAAGTGTATCACCATATGGTTATGTGGAGCTTCAAGACATTGATTCTGATAAGAATTTCATTGTTAATAGACAGAGAATCAAACACTATCTTGAAGGTAATGTTGAGCAAGAGTGCTCAAGGCTGAGGCTAGATTAAAAGCTCAGCAAGGTCCAGCTAAAGACAACAAAGAAGCGCTTGCTGGGAGGCAACCCAGCCATTGGGAAAACTTTTTCTGTTGTTTTGCCCTATTCTTGATTTTATTTGTTTATATAAAGTTCACTATTAATAAGGTAAAGAGTCAATTGCATAGGTTCACAGGGTTATAGAAGGATTCAGCACACAAAACAGAGAAAAAAGAGCTCACTGGCAAGAAAATGCCAGTAAGAGGCACAACTGGGCGTTAAACGCCCAAAAGGAGCATCTACTGGGTGTTTAACACCAGAAAGAAGCAGCTTCAGGGCGTTTAACGCCAGATTGATAGCATCCTGGGCGTTCAGAAAAACGCCCAGTGACAAAGGAGTTCCTGGCGTTCAACGCCAGAAAGAAGCAACAGCTGGGCGTTGAACGCCCAGGAGAAGCAACATTTGGGCGTTAAACGCCCAAAACATGCAGCATTTGGGCGTTTAACACCAGGATGGTAGGGAGGAGGTAAATTCATTTTTATTTCACATTTTTTATTTTAATTTTAATTTTCATGTTTCAATTCATGATTTCTTGCATAAACATGTTACAAACCCTGATTTCTAAAAACCCTAATTTCTAAAAACCCTACTTTAAAAATATCAAATGTATCTTAATCCATAAACACAAATTCTTTTTCAATCCAATGCAACTCTTTTTCAAATTTTCCAAAACAAATCTATCTCTTTTCCTTCTAAAATCTTTTCAACTCATCAATATCTTTTTCAAATCTCCACATTATCTTTTTCAAAATCCAAATTTATCTTTTTCAAATATCTTTCATATCTTTTCAATTTTAAATCACATCTTTTCATATCATACTTATTTTTTTTAAAATCATATCTTCTATCTTATCTTTTTAAAATTTTCGAAAACCCACCCCCCCTCCCTTTTAAATCCACATTCGGCCTCCCTCCTCTCATCCACCATTTGACACTAGCTCTCCTTCTATCCCTCTCCTTTCTTTTCTTTTGCTTGAGGATAAGCAAACCTCTAAGTTTGGTGTGTTTATCCGTAATCACTAAACTATACCCACTAAGATCATGGCTCCTAAAGGAAAACAACCCACTCCAAGAGGCAAGAAAGAGAGTATTCCAAAACCACTTTGGAATCAAGGGAAGTTCTTAACCAAAGAACATTCAGACCATTACTACAAAATAATGGGTCTAAGATCAGTAATCCCAGAAGTCAAGTTCGATCTGAAAGAAGATGAATATCCGGAGATCCAAGAGCAGATTCGAAACAGGAACTGGGAAGTCCTAGCTAATCCTGAAACAAAAGTGGGAAGGAATATGGTTCAAGAGTTCTACGCTAATCTGTGGCAAACAGACAGGCAGAGAATATCTGGAACTGCCCTCTATGACTATCGGACTATGGTCAGAGGAAAGATTATTCACATCCACCCTGACAAAATCAGGGAGATCTTTAAGCTACCTCAGCTGAAAGATGACCCAGACTCCTTCAATAGGAGAATGATGAGAACAAACAAGGGCCTGGAAAAGATTCTAGAGGATATATGCATCTCTGGAGCCAGGTGGACCACCAGCAACAAGGGTGTCCCAAATCAACTCAAGAGAAGATCTCAAACCAGTCGCCAGAGGATGGCTGGACTTTATTGGGCATTCTATATTGCCCACTAGCAACCGTTCTGAAGTCACCGTTAAAAGAGCAGTGATGATCCATTGCATTATGTTGGGAAAAGAAGTGGAAGTTCATCAACTGATTCCATCTGAATTTTACATACTTGCAAACAAGAACTCCAAGGATGCCAGGTTGGCTTATCTGAGCCTAATCTCTATGCTCTGCAAGGATGCTGGAGTAAGGATGGGAATAACAGAGTACATCTCAGTGGAGCAACCAATCACTAAAACCACAATGGAAAAATAACAAGTGCAGGATGACCCCATCAAGAGGAGGGCGCAAGAATTTCTTCCGGAAGTCCCTCAAGTCGAATATTGGGAACAGCTTGAAGCATCTGTTACCAAGTTGCAAGAATCTATGGACCAAATAAAGGAAGAACAGCAAAATCAAAACAGTATGCTCTGCAAACTGCTCAGGGAACAAGAAGAGCAAGGGCATGACTTAAAGGAACTGAAGCGTCAGAAGTTATCTCTTGAAGGACCAATGATACGTGAAAATTAAGATATTAACATGCAACCGGCAAGTATACCGGATCGTATCAAGTAATAAAACTCACTAAGAGTGAGGTCGATCCCACGGAGATTGGTAGATAATCAACTTTAGTTAAATGGTATATTTAGTCAAGCAGACATGATTTTGATTTCATGAGATTTGTGATTTTTGAACATAATTGCAAAAGCTTAAATGACAAGGAATTTAAAGAACTAAAATAGAGAAAGAAAATAAAAGTGAATAACTGAAACTTAAAGTGCAAGAAACTTAAATGACATGGAAAATAAATTGCAAGAAAGTAAAGGTTGCAGAATTTTAAAGAGAAGAATAGTAAATTGCAAGAAATAGATAAACAGAATGTAAATGGCAAGAATGATAAATTGCAAAAAGATAAAAGGGAATTGGGTAATGGGTATTCAAAGAACTAAAGAACAAAGGAGATGAGAATTAATGATGGAGAGATCATTAGGGATCAGAGATGCAAATTCTCATGAATTGATGTTGACCAATTCCTTCTCAATCATGGGTATAGATCCATGGAAATTTGTGGGTAATTGAGTCCCAATCTCTTGGTAACTCAATTTCTCTCAACACAACCAATTGCCACTCTCGTGATCTAATTGTTCATGAGAAGAGATGAAGTTCAATTTCTAATCCAAGCCACACAACTTCCAGAATCTCAACTAAGGGAGGTTACATCTCACATACCAACCAAAGTGTATTGATCAAGGAAATCATGAAAGGATGAACTCTAAACTGAATGATGTAGCTCCTTTCTCAAGTTCACCACATAATTCATATAGATTAATCCCTCTCTCGATGGTGATTGAATCTGTGAAGAGCAAGAGTTTCCTCTTGGATGAACCACTTTGAATTGAGAAGGAAAAGAAAAGTTATCAACCCATTCAAATAAACAGAGCTCCTCCCCCTAATGAAAATGGAGTTTAGTGAATCATAGCTCTAAATTCAACAACAAATGCAAAAGTAAACATTCAAATTCAGTAGAGAAGAGTAATGAAGAATGAAGAAGAAGTTCTTGAAAACTGAAATTCGAAATTGCCAAAAGAAAACAAAATAGAATATGGTTGAGAAGTAAAAACAGAAAAAGTCTAATTCTCTTAGTAAAAGTGTCTAAGGTAAAAGTCTCCCTAAAGTATAAAACTATTCTCTATTTATACTACTCCTAAAACTCCTTGAATTTCTCCTTTCGGGTTAGCAAATTTGGGCCTTGCTCTTGTTGATTTTGCTTCATGAAAGAATTCTTGTCAAACAGAGGAAACAGGACTCATTTTCAATTTCTCTGGCCCAATGGCCTGGCGTGTTTGTCAATAACGCCAGCCTTAGTGCACGTTGGAAACATGCAAGGCATTTTCCTGGGAGTGGGACTTGGTGCTTGGGCGTTGTTGCCCAAGTTGTTGCCCAAGTTGTTGCCAAACACTTGCTTGTTTTTCACCTTTTTTCTATGCTTGATGTTGCCTGAACTTTGGATTTCAATCCTTTGCCTAAATATAAACTATGATATATCATTGGAAATATCTTGATGTCTACTTTCCAATGTAATTGGAATCACCTCATTTGAACCTTCCTAGCTCAAGTTATGCTCCATTGAAGAGGGCAAGGTCAGGTTGCCTTGGTTGGGCGTTTTTGCCAAACATGCCCATGACAACGCCCACAATAACGCCCACAATAACTCCTCTAGGCCAGATTTATTGGCTTGGGTGTTGTTGCCCAAGTTGCCAAGGAACACGCCAGGCCATTCTAGCTTTGGCAACGTGTTCGACTCCCTTTCCTTGGCCTATTCATGCTTCCTTGAATTTCAACCTCATTTCCTTGTTTTTAGGGCCTAAGAATGACTCTGATTCTAGCTTCCATTTCATGCTTCACTATGGACTATTATATATGATTGGAAAGCTCTGAATGTCAGCTTTCCAATGTAACTGAAAGCACCTCAATTGGATCTCTGTAGCTCAAGATATGCTCCTTTGAAGAGGGCAAGGTCAGGCTGCCTGGCGTTGTTGCCTAAGTTGTTGGCAAACATGCCAGCAACAACGCCCTTAGTCTCTGAGGCCATAAATGAGGCCAGATTTTGAAGCTTCAAATGAACTCCAATCCCATGCTATGATATATGGTTGAAAACCTCTTGATGTCTACTTTCCAATGCCACTGAAATCACTCAATTTGGATCTCTGTAACTCAAGTTATTCATCCTTGAAGGAGGTGAGGTCAGGTTGTCTTGGTTGGAGTTGTTGTTGAAGTTATTGCCAAACACGCCCATGACAACGCCCAATCCTTTCCTGGCCCAAATTTCTTAGCCTTGGCGTTATTGCTGGCATTGTTGATGAACACGCCACTTCAACTTCAAGGCAACAACGCCTTCGAGCTCTCCTTGGTTCAATTTCTTGGCCTTGCGTTGCCAAGGAACACGCACATTCAACTTCAAGTTGGCAACGTCCAAGGTCATTTTCCATAGCCACCTTGCAGGGACCAGCGTTGTTACTGGCGTTGTTGATGAACACACCAGTTCATTCCCTGCCTGGCAACGCTCTCAAGCTCCCCTTCTTGCTCTGTTTCAAGCTTCCTGGCATTGTCCACAAACACTCCAGAGTTGGCAACGTGCTTCCTCTGTTTCCTTGCCAAGATTGATATATCTTCAAACCTTCTTGCTCCAATTCTTGCTCCATCATCTTCTTTCTTCATCACCTAACATAAACCAAAGAATCTTCCTCAAAGTTTTGCCATCTTATGCAATGAATTTCAAGAGCATCATTCATATCAACTTGTTTATAAACTTCTTAAATCATTTGCATGGATTATGCCAAATTTCACCTAGTTCTTGGTTCATGAATGCATGGATATAAAACTCATTAAAATGCTTGTTTATTTCAAAGAAAATGAATGAAAATAAGCTAAAACTACTTAAACTAACTAGCTAATATAGCAAAGATGCAAACGCATCAACCAAGCACCCCACAGACTAGAAGAACATCCACATCCCAAACTCAAGGTTGTTGAGTTCTAATCTTAGCCTTAACTCTGTGATAATTGTTCTTATTTGAGTTTTACCTTAGAAGTTATAGTAGTAATTAGTAGTGATTTTATCTCCAATTAAGCTATAATTTATTTTTCTCATCATCATTAAACATGAATAAAATAGAAGATTTTCTTTAGAATAAGGAGGCAATATTTTTTTTTTCGAATTCTTAATAAAAGAAATTCTAATTATTTACATGTGGTGGCAATGCTTTCTGCCTTCTGAATGAATGTCTGAACAGAGCATATGTCTTTGGAATTTGATGTTCTTGAATGTTAAATATGTTGGCTCTTGAAAGAATGATGAACATGAGACATGTTATTGATAATCTGAAAAATCATAAAAATGATTCTTGAAGCAAGAAAAAGCAGTGAATACAAAGCTTGCAAAAAAAAAAAGAAGAAGAAGCAAGCAGAAAAAGCCAATAGCCCTTAAAACCAAAAGGCAAGGGTAATAAGGGATCCAAGGCTTTGAGCATCAGTGGATAGGAGGGCCTAAGGGAATCAAATCCTGGTCTAAGCGGCTAAACCAAGCTGTCCCTAACCATGTGCTTGTGGCGTGAAGGTGTCAAGTGAAAACTTGAGACTGAGCGGTTAAAGTCAAGGTCCAAAGCAAAAAGAAGAGTGTGCTTAAGAACCCTAGACACCTCTAATTGGGGACTTTAGCAAAGCTAAGTCACAATCCGAAAAGGTTCACCAAATTATGTGTCTGTGGCATTTATGTATCCGGTGGTAATACTGGAAAACAAAGTGCTTAGGGCCACGGCCAAGACTCATAAAGTAGTTGTGTTCAAGAATCAACATACTGAACTAGGAGAATCAATAACATTATCTGAATTCTAAGTTCTTATAGATGCCAATCATTTTGAGCTTCAATGGATAAAGTGAGATGCCAAAACTGTTCGGAAGCAAAAAGCTACTAGTCCCGCTCATCTAATTAGAATCTGAGCTTCACTCAAGAACTCTGAGATATTATTGCTTCGTGACTTATTTGTATTCTATTTTATTTGTCTAGTTGCTTGGGGACAAGCAACAGTTTAAGTTTGGTGTTGTGATGAGCGGATATTTTATATGCTTTTTGGGGTTAATTTCATATAGTTTTTAGTATGATTTTTGTTAGTTTTTAGTATATTTTCATTAGTTTCTAGAAAAAATTCATATTTCTAGACTTTACTATGAGTCTGTGTTTTTTTCTGTAATTTCAGGTATTTTCTGGCTGAAATTGAGGGAGCTGAGCAAAAATCTGATTCGGGCTGAAAAAGGACTGCTGATGCTGTTGGATTCTAACCTCTCTGCACTCGGAATGGATTTTCTGGAGCTACAGAAGTCCAACTGGCGCGCTTCCAATTGCGTTGGAAAGTAGACATCCAGGGCTTTCCAGCAATATATAATAGTTCATACTTTGCTCAAGGACAGATGACGTAAACTGGCGTTCAACGCCAGTTCCATGTTGCAGTCTGGCGTCCAGCGCCAGAAACAGGTTACAAGTTGGAGTTCAACGCCAGAAACAGGTTACAACCTGGCGTTGAATGCTCAGAACAGCCCAGGCATGTGAGAAGCTTAAGTCTCAGCCCCAGCACACACCAAGTGGGCCCCAGAAGTGGATTTCTGCACTATCTATCATAGTTTACTCATTTTCTGTAAACCTAGGTTACTAGTTCAGTATTTAAACAACTTTTAGAGATTTATTTTGTATCTCATGACATTTTAGATCTAAACTTTGTACTCTTTGACGGCATGAGTCTCTAAACTCCATTGTTGGGGGTGAGGAGCTCTGCAGCATCTCGATGAATTAATGCAAGTATTTCTATCTTCCATTCAAACATGCGTGTTCCTATCTAAGATATTCATTCGCGCTTAATTATAGAGAAGGTGATGATTCGTGACACTCATCACCTTCCTGAATCCATGAACGTGTGTCTGACAACCACCTCCGTTCTACATCAAATTGAATGAGTATCTCTTAGATTCCTTAATCAGAATCTTTGTGGTATAAGCTAGATTGATGGCGGCATTCATGAGAATTCGGAAAGTCTAAACCTTGTCTGTGGTATTCCGAGTAGGATTCTGGGATTGGATGGCTGTGACGAGCTTTAAACTCGCGAGTGTTGGGCGTAGTGACAGACGCAAAAGGGTCAATGGATCCTATTCCAGCATGAGTGGGAACCGACAGATGATTAGCCGTGTAGTGACAGTGCACGTGGACCTTTTTCACTGAGAGGACAGATGGTAGCCATTGACATCGGTGATCCACCAACACACAACTTGCTATGGAAGGAACTTTGCACTTTTGCATGCATGAGGGAAGAGGAATACAAGAGAAAAGCTGAAATTCAGAAGACAAAGCATCTCCAAAACCCCAACATATTCTCCATTACTGCATAACAAGTAACCTTTAATTGATGCTCTCTTGTTCATTTGCAAGTCAACTGATAACCACAAATTAATATCCTGACTAAGAGTTGCAAGATAACCATAGCTTGCTTCAATCCAACAATCTCCGTGGGATCGACACTTACTCACGTAAGGTATTACTTGGACGACCCAGTGCACTTGCTGGTTAGTGGTACGAGTTGTGAAAAGTGTGATTCACAATTCGTGCACCATGCAGCCTCGCGGTCGCACAACTCTCTGTTCGAAACTTGGTATTGCCAAAATCCAGGGTGACGCGGTCGCGTGGTCAACGCGATCGCGTGAGTGGCCATCATGGGATATGACGCGAACGCGTGAGCCATGCGTCCGCGCGGTAAGGCGTGTGCGATCAGCACCAGTCCAGCACCACTCTCGCACAACTTTCGGTCGTGCACCCTTTCTTACGTCGATTTCCAGGTCACGCGGCCGCGTGAGTGACGCGTACGCGTGGGAGGCAGGTTCCCCATGTGACGCGGACGCGTCAGCGACGCGGTCGCGTGGGATGATTTGTGCTAAAGGCACGCCTCCAGCCACGCTTTCGCGTGACTTTCTGTTTACTTTCTTTTCTTCACAACGCACTGGTGACGCGGACGCGTCAGCAACGTTGCCGCGTCGCGTGCTTTTTTTTTTATATGCATGACAAATGCAGAATGCAATGCTAATATGAATGTTATGCAAAACTCCAGGTTCAATACAATAAAATAAAACTCGAAAACAAATAAAACTAAATAAAATCAAAATTGAAGAAAAGAAACGATCATACCATGGTGGGTTGTCTCCCATCTAGCACTTTTGATGGGATATTTTTGTGGAAAAACGAATTTCTCCAAAACACCCAAAACTAATCGGCAAGTGCACCGGGTCGCATCAAGTAATAATAACTCACGGGAGTGAGGTCGATCCCACAGGGATTGAAGGATTGAGCAATTTTAGTTTAGTGGTTGATTTAGTCAAGCGAATCAATATTTGGTTGAGAGATTTGTGATTTGCAGAATTTAAATTGCATAGAAAGTAAAGGGAATGGGAAATTGGCATGAAATTAAAGAGAACTGAAATTTAAAGTGCTGAATCTTAAAGAACAAGAAATTAAATGGCAGAAACTTAGAACGCAAGAAATGTAAATTGCAGAATCTTAAAGTGCAAGAAATGTAAATGGCTTGAATTGTAAAGGGAATTGGGAATTGGATTTTCAGAAATTAAACAAGGAAAAGTAAAATTGCAACAAGCAGAGAAGTAAAGGATGACTGGAATTGAACCGATTCTTAAAACAGGAATGTAAATGAGCTTGAAAGCAGTAAACAGAGAATGGGAAATGGGAAATCCGGATCTCAGGACCCAAGAGACTAGAAAACCAAGTCTAGATCTCAATGCCTTCCTAGATCCAACAAGAACAATTGCAAAGGAAATGTAAATTGCAGAGAAATTAGATGAAGAAGCAATTAACCGAAACTGAAATTCAATTAAGCAGAGAATTAAACAAGATCCCAAGGTGAGATTGAAACAGAAGTTCTTCAATTCTCCACCCAAGATCCGAAGCAAGAAAATTAAAGAGTGCTGGGCAAGAACAAGGAAGAAGAGAGATCAATTCTCCTCCCCAATTCTCTTGAATTAAAACAACAATGCTAGAATGTAAAAGTGAATTCCCAATCAAAACCAGAAAAGAAAGCTCTATATGAAAACTAAAAAGGGAAGCTCTCCTAAAAACTTAAATCCTATGCTATTTATACACTTTCTTCAAATGGTCTTCAAGCCTTCAATTGGGCCTTTGCTCTTGATGGAATTGGGTTGATATAGGCCTTGGTTGATTGCTCTTGGAGTTTGGAGAAGAACCGAATTGAACCGGGTTTGGAATCATGAAAGCTTGAGTAAAAGTTTGAGTAAAAGTTTGAGGCTAACTTTTACTCCAACTTTTCACATCAGCCACCCTTCTTTGCTGATACCAACGTTGGGGCAAAAGTTAGGGGTCAAACTTTTGCTCCAACGTTGGCCTCCCCTTGCATACTCATGGCGCCAACGTTAGCCAAAAAGTTAGAGGCTAACGTTGGCGCAAACTTTTGCTCTCCAGGGTGTGTTTTTCATGCGCCAACGTTAGCCAAAAAGTTAGGGGCTAACGTTGGCGCAAACTTTTGCTCTCCAGCTTTTTGCCCAAAAGTTAGCCAAAAAGTTTGAGGCTAACTTTTGCTCCAGCTTTTTGCCCAAAAGTTTTGCACAAAAGTTTGAGGCTAACTTTTGGTCCAGCTTTTTGCTCCCTGGTTCATTTTCAATTAATCCAAAAGTTTGAGCTAAAGTTTGAGGCAAACTTTTGCTCAAACTTTTTGTCCTCTCTTCCTCCTAGCCATTCCTTCTTGCTTCAACCTTTCTCCAAGCTTTCTTCACCTATCATTAATCAACCAAACACATCAAAGCTATGCTCAAAATCATGAGATATTCATTCTTTCATAATATGTGACAATTATAGCATAAAACCTCATGAAATTGCATTAATTCATACATGGTTGATTAAATCAAAGGAAACATGAAAATCTACCCAATTGGCTTGCTTATGGCTCAAGAAAGTGCATAATTCAGTTGAAAACAAAAGAAAAAGGCTAGTGAAACTAGGCTAAGATGACTTGTCATCACAACACCAAACTTAAAGCTTGCTTGTCCCCAAGCAAGAAATGATTTTTTTTTTAGAAGAAAGAATGAAATGGAAGAGGATGTTCATGCTAGTAGTGTGTTATTGGTAGTTCATGGGGTTTTATGTGGATATGTAAACACTCACCTCTTATTGATTCTTAAGCCTAGAAAGTCTCCTTCAAGCTTCAAATAACATACTGCTATGACCTCTCATTATTTCTCTATCCTTGGCTATTGTTTTGTTCATAAGCTTTATTTGAGTGTCATGTGTAGCAAGTTCATTTCCTTTTCTTTATACTTGACACATTATTCACTATAGACACTTGGCTCACATTCCTTCTTAGAACATTGATGCCCAGCACCTCTTTAGGTTACTAAATGCCTTGTAGTTAGGTTGCTCTTGATAGTGGACTTTCAGCTGATGATCCCGGGTTAGTTAACCCAAGTCATCAAGTGTTGATGCACTCCAAAGAGCTTAATAATCCAAGCAGATCCTAATACAAAGACACCACAGGCATATATTCTAAGGTTCAAGCTATTGGTGTCCAGCTTTGTTTCTTTTTGTTTTTCTTTTGTTCTGCCACTCTTTGGCTATTTCTTTTTCTCCCCCTTTTTTTTTCTCTTTTTGTTTTTCTTTCTAACCAAGGATTTTTATTTGATTGAGATTCATAGACAGTAGGCCACTTTCTACTTAGAGGGAGACATCCTAGTTCTCTTATTCACTAAAGTGAGCTATTATACAATCACACACGCACACCACCACTTACTTTTATTGTACTTCTATCTAACAGAGAACTTTCTCACTTCACATTCAAACAATTCTTTTATTGAATTGAAAATGCAGGGGACAAAGCATGCTTTTTGTTCAGTGAAAGTAACCACACAAGCACACACATAGGCTAGCTTACTTATTTTAAGAGTGATTCTACTTGTACTAGATGAACACTTTAGCAAGATACAAGTCAAAGCATTTTTTAACAGTAAGAGTTAAGTGTAGATACAACCTATTGGTTTGCAATTCCTTTGTCCTTCCTTCTGTTGTGCCCTTTTGAGTTATGATGCATGGTGTCTTCAAATGATAGTGAGTTCCCTGCACAATTCTCGAAAGTTGCTTGCTTCGACTGGTTAGTATGCATGAATTGAGTGTGGCTTTTGGGTTTGATTTGGTGTGGGAAAACCAAACTTAATTTCTTGCCACTTCCTCTGATGCCACAGGTTGACTATATGTAAAATCTTGTTTCCTTACTAAAGGTTATGGAATTAAAACTAGAAATCAGTTAAGTAAGTGAATAACCTGTTTGATTGCTTAGAGCTAGTATTGTGCAGGAGGTGAGAATGTGCTTTTAAATGAGGTTTTGGTGGAACACCAAACTTAGAATTAGGGGTGTGCAAAAAAACTGGTTTCACTGAACTAAATTGAAACTGAACTGAAACTGTTCTAAATAAACCAGTTTTTTTAAATAAAAAACTGAACTGAAACTATAGTTTTTATGAAAACCAATTTATTAAAAACCAGTTTTTATGGTTCAGTTTAGTTTTAAACTAAATTAAAATTGGTTTTATTTAAACTCTAAAATTAGTTTTTACATACTCTTTCTCTCTCTCCTTTCACTTTCTCTCTCTCCTTCCTCTCTCTCTCTCCACTTTCTCCCCCCTCTTTCCCTTCTCTCTCCTCTTTCTCCCCCCTCTCTCCCTTCTCTCTCTTTCCCCTTCCTCTCTATCTCTCTCCTCTTTGTCTCCCTCCTCTCTCTCCTCTCTCTCTCCATCTTCTCTCTCTCCTCTCTCCTCTCTCTCTCTCTCCTCTCTCTCTCTCTTTCCTCTTTTTTCCTCTCCTCTCTCTCTCCTCTCCCTCCTCTCTATCTCTCTCCTCTTTGTCTCCCTCCTCTCTCTCCTCTCTCCTCTCTCTCTCTCTCTCCTTTGCCTCTCTCTCTCTCCCTCTCCCTTCCCGTCTCTCTTCCTCTCTCTCTCCTCTTTTTCCCCCTCTCTCCTTCTCTCTCTCTTTCCCCCCTCTCTCTCTACTCTTTGTCTACCTCCTCTCTCTCCATTCTCTTTCTCTCTATCTCTCTCTCTCTCTCCGTCTCTCTTCCTATCTCTCCTCTCTCCTCTCCCTCTCTCCTCCTTCCCTCTTCCTCCTCTCTCTCCCCTCTCCCTCTCCTCTCTCTCTCTCTCCCTCTCCTCCTCTCTCCTCCCTCCTCTCTCTCCCCCCCCCCCCTCTCTCTCCCCTTCTCCTCTCTCCCCCTCTCTCTCCTCTCCCTCCCCCTCTCTCCCCTCCTTCTCTCTCTCCTCTTCTCCTCTCTCTCTCTCTCTCTCTCTCTC